>NC_090261.1:49534366-49621866 GCF_037325665.1 Littorina saxatilis | reverse complement strand
TGTGTGTGTATGCGATTGGGTGCGAGCGTGAGTGTCTGCATGCAGGATATGATTGATTTATCATAAACTGAATGGGTCGTTTTAAAATTGAAGAGATCTTTGTTTTTCCACTTTGAATGCGGCGATTGGTCGATTACTGGCCAAAACAGAGAGAGAGAGAGAGAGGGAGAGAGAGAGCGAGAGAGAGAGAGATAGAGAGAGAGAGTGGGGGGGGGGGGAGACAGACAGACAGAAAGACAGACAGACATGCAGAACAAGCAGTCTGCTTTAACTACTTACGGCGATGAATTAGGACGTTCAGAATCGCCGTGTCGGCTAGCGCTCCGTCGAACACCGACAACATTCATAGTTATCTTTTCAATCACAGCGGTGCACCATCGTTAACAAGTCGGCACTGTTCTGTTTTCACAAACACCGCGGCCGCACACAACCACACAAGTCAGCTCCGAACTAAAGTTCACGTGCCGAGCACTGAAAACGTGGCAGCAAAATCAGGAACTACATCAGTGAAAAACGAAGTCATTTCTCATCCCGTAAGACGTACGATCTGGTACAGATTACTTCAAAGCTCTTGTGTCTTATCCGGTAAAGATAGTATCATTGCTGGCGTGTCCCAAATGGTAAGGGCAGTTTCACAGTTGGTGTATTCTGTCTTCTCGTGACCGTTTCACGGGCGTATCCTATCTCAGAAGGAATAACAGTTTCACAGCTCGCGTATCATATCCAAAAAGTAGAGTATCACAGGAGGCGTATCCTATTTGGTGAGGACAGTTTCAAAGCTGACGTATCCTATCTGCTGAGGATAATCTCACAGTTCGCGTGTCCTACCTGGCAGAGATAATCTCACAGCTCACTTGTTCTATCTGCTAAGGAAAACCTTACAGTTAGCGTATCCCATCTGCTAATGATAATCTCACAGTTCGCGTATCCCATCTGCTAAGGATAATCTCTCTGGTAAGGATAATCTCACAAACGCGGCGTGTCCGATCTGCTAAGGATAAGCTCACATCTCGCGTATCCTATCTAGTAAGGATAATCCCATAGCTCGCGTTTCTTGTCAGGTAACCATCATTATTTCAAAATAATAAAATTTCACTCGTATCACAAAATAAATGCTGTTCTCCATCGGAGAACATATTTTCTACATAAAAATCATTGACGTTTTTCCGGTAAAGCGACCATTCAGACCACACGTTTCAGACTTGACGACGTGGAGAGAGCGTTCATAATCCTCTTGTCAACAGAGACATCAACACAAAGCACCCAATCCTGCTGTCAACGCTGAAATCAACACAAAGCACATAATCCCACAGTCGACACAGAATCCACGCACCGAGCATCATAATCCTTTGCACTCCATCAAACACCACCAACAGGAAACGAGACAAAAAGATGTTGCAACGCATTCATTTAGCACAATGCTTCACTGAAGCAACGGACACTGTAGTACTTGTACCGTAAGTAGCATTGTAACTGACACAGTAATGACACCGTAGTAACTCAACTGGGTATTTAGAGTATTGCACAGAACTTTGAACTTTGCAATAACTGACATCACTATAGTAATTGAATCAAGTGGAATCCCCCGCTTTTCAGACCGTTGATTTAAAGACTTCACCCCTCCTAAAAACCCTATTTCCACAGACTGTATTTCATAACCGCTGTAAAATGACGTCCATTTTAAGACTCCCTCCCTGTAGAGACCTGTTTTCTCAGATTTTCAGGAGTTTTAAAGGCAATCAGAAATCCAAAACAGAGAATGCTAACGTTTAAAAGACAAACTGAGGAAGTCTTCTTCGATTCTCAAGCAGAGGCACTTCTCAGAGCTACACTGCAGATATGGTCGCACAGTTTTCACAGCCAATTCAACTCCATCGTTTATCAGAATTGTATTACGCAATACTCTCTCACACACACACACACACACACACACACACACACACACACACACACACACACACTCACACACAAACACACACACACACACACACACACACACACACACACACACACACACACACACAAAATCGCGCCCATGCAGTCGTCTCACTGACCTATTATTATAACCAAACAAAACTAACTTTCGCTTTCAACACGCGGAACTCAAAACATTGTCCAGTGAGGAAATTAACGATGCATTACACGTTTCAGACTCTCACTTTTCGCAATGCAACTGCGATAACCGTATTCAGAAACACCACACTTTACACACCACACTTTACATTCCCAAGTGTTGAGCAAAATTACACTTTTCTCTTCAGACCGTCAGGTTTTGCAGTACAACCATCGTCCGATTCAGACACAACCTTCACGCTCTACATGCTAAGAATACATGCTATTTTCCATACACGGAACCACATTTAATGCTCTACATATTAATAGCAGTACGTTGTTATTCACACTGTCGCTTCTAGTTAATTGAGGAGTCGCACGTTGACTTCAGAACTGAACTTTCGTGCAGCGTATTAATAGCACTCTCTTTCATGCTACTGTACTCATTCCGCTATGCAAACGTCGTCTGAATAATAACCCAAACTTACACTTCACAAATAAATAGCGCACGCTGTTAACATGTTTCCCATATCGTTTTTGAGCAAAAACTGAAATGCCGACGGATCCAGAAACAAACTTACACACGACACGCAGCGAAGAGAACATCGCATTTCATACCAGATTAAAATATGCTAATCTGTTTTCGCTATCCAACGCATGCAGAATAAGAACCAAACTTTATACACACAACAAATCAAATATATCATCTATTTTCGAGTATCTCTGTTTGCAGTACTACTCACGGTCGTCGGCTGTAGAACCTATTTTACACTCAACACATAAACACAACACTGGATTGCAGGCTCTTAATTTTTAGAGACTTCAAACAATGTCTGGTTTGATTAACCAAACTGTAACTAGTGGACACTCCACTTTTCTTCACTACGTTACAGTTGCATGGGTTCACCGTTGCATGTCCCTACCCCTACCCCTGGGGCCAAACACCCGAGGGAGGAGCTATCATCTATTTCCTTCCTTCCTTCCTTCCTGTCACAGCCGCAAATACCATACACTAGTCTAGATGGGGCCGCTACATAGTGTAATTAGGTACAAACGATTCTACTGGCTAATCACGCCTGCAGCCCTCTCCATCCACTCTTTCCTTCTTCCTTGTCGGTCTTGTCGTTCACTCCGTGTTCACGGGCCCGGCTCCGTAATTAAAGCTGCGGGTCATTCGCATAATAGGGTCATAGGTCAGCTTCATAAGGTCATGCATGGAGTATTATTTTGGTAGATCATGGATGGACTATTCTGTTATGTGCACTAGAACACACATTCACAAATCGGTGCTGATTCATTTGAGTCGCAAAGGCAAGTGAAAAAGGAATATTGATTACCTTACTTCGACACCGCGGACGAGGGGGGGGGGGGGGGGGGGGGGGGTCCAGGTAGGGGGTGGACACTGCTGTTGGAAACAAAAATCGTGCAACAGAAGTTGTTTATTACAGTTTCCTAAAAACGCTTGCTCTGACATCGTTTAGTCAGTCATCCGTCGTGATCAGGATATCTGACGAACATTGAGACTTTAAGACAGCTGTTGATTATACGGATAAGAATACACAAAGAAGTTAATTACGGTTGGCTAGCTCATCGCCCAGTCAACGGTCGTGATCCATTTCAAGACAAACACAAGCAGAGAGATGAATCATCCATCTGCCAAGTAGAAAATCACGCCAATCGGTGACATTCAACACTAAAAGTACTTTCAACAGCAGTCAAGAGTTGAGGAAAACTAAATTATTTTCAACAGGACACAATGACGGAGCATTCACGGTTTTCCAAGAACTGTCTCGTCATCATCTAAAACAAGCTGCATGCGGGTAATAACAAAAGCTTAAGACAAAAATCATAGCAAATAGTTCTAGTGTCAGTAATAAAACAGTGCGGCAAATCACTATAAGTGCACGGAAAAAACACAGGTACTTGGGCATCAAGAGCTGAGATCGAGAATAATCATTTCCGCCGGGGGAAAACAAGTGTTTGTTCTTTGCTCTCACCATCTTGACATCGAGAAGTCATTCACTTTACTGAGCTCAGTTCCTGATCCTTTTTCATTAAATTGTCATGATACTATTTTCATGTCCGTCTACGAAAAAGATCATTGCCATTTGGTCGTCGTACTTGCGAATGTGTTTCGTTCTGTCAATGATTAAGCGTTCCCAAAACTAATCTTTCTTGTATATTTGTTTTTCTTTCCGCCTAAGCGTTGCGATAGCGTTTACGTTAGAAAAAGAATCGTTTTCGTCAAAAAAAACCCTATGTCACTGGTCAGTCAGAGGTCCACGTTTCATTAGATGTTAAACCAACTGGCTACGAGTATGTTACCAGATGTAACAACAATTTGTATAAAAACAGAATCCTAGGTCGGTCTTCTGGTCAATTGTGTCATGCTCCAATGACATCCCTTGGTAAAATTTGAACATTAGTTCAATTGTTTTAAACAACAACAACCACCGCCGGGAAAAAAAGAAACAAGTCGCGTAAGGCGAAATTACTACATTTAGTCAAGATGTGGAACTCACAGAATGAAACTGAACGCACTGCATTTTTTCACAATGACCGTAGTCCGCCGCTAGTGCAAAAGGCAGTGAAAGTGACGAGCCTGTTCAGCGCGGTAGCCGTTGCGCTGCGCTGCATAGCACGCTCCACTGTACCTCTCTTCGTTTTAACTTTCTGAGCGTGTTTTTAATCCAAACATATCATATCAATATGTTTTTGGAATCAAGAACCGACAAGGAATAAGATGAAATTGTTTTTAAAACGATTTCGGAAATTTAATTTTAATCATAATTTTTATATTTTTAATTTTCAGAGCTTGTTTTTAATCCGAATATAACATATCTATATGTTTTTGGAATCAGAACATGATAAAGAATAAAATAAAAGTAATTTTGGATCGTTTTATACAAACATAATTTTAATTACAATTTTCAGATTTTAATGACCAAAGTCATTAATTAATTTTTAAGCCTCCATGCTGAAATGCAATACCGAAGTCCGGCCTTCGTCGAAGATTGCTTGGCCAAAATTTCAATCAATTTGATTGAAAAATGAAGGTGTGACAGTGCCGCCTCAACTTTTACAAAAAGCCCGATATGACGTCATCAAAGACATTTATCGAAAAAAGAAAAAAACGTCTGGGAATATCATACCCAGGAACTCTCATGTAAAATTTCATAAAGATCGGTCCAGTAGTTTACTCTGAATCGCTCTACACACACACACGCACAGACAGACACACAGACAGACAGACACACACACACACACACACACACACACATACACCACGACCCTCGTCTCGATTCCCCCTCTGTGTTAAAACATTTAGTCAAAACTTGACTTAATGTAAAAAGAAGGAACAAGTCGCGTAAGGCGAAAATACAATATTTAGTCAAGTAGCTGTCGAACTCACAGAATGAAACTGAACGCAACGCAACGCAGCAAGACCGTATACTCGTAGCATCGTCACTCCACCGCCCGTGGCAAAGGCAGTGCACGTGGAATTGACAAGAAGAGCGGGGTATTCGTTGCGCTGAGAAGGATAGCACGCTTTTCTGTACCTCTCTTTGTTTTAACTTTCTGAGCGTGTTTTTAATCCAAACATATCATATCTATATATTTTTGGAATCAGGAACCGACAAGGAATAAGATGAAAGTGTTTTTAAATTGATTTCGAAAAAAAAAATTGATAATAATTTTTATATATTTAATTTTCAGAGCTTGTTTTTAATCCGAATATAACATATTTATATGTTTTTGGAATCAGCAAATGATGGAGAATAAGATAAACGTAAATTTGGATCGTTTTATAAATTTTTATTTTTTTTTACAATTTTCAGATTTTTAATGACCAAAGTCATTAATTAATTTTTAAGCCACCAAGCTGAAATGCAATACCGAACCCCGGGATTCGTTGAAGAGTACTTGACCAAAATTTCAACCAATTTGGTTGAAAAATGAGGGCGTGACAGTGCCGCCTCAACTTTCACGAAAAGCCGGATATGACGTCATCAAAGACATTTATCAAAAAAATGAAAAAAACGTTCGGGGATTTCATACCCAGGAACTCTCATGTCAAATTTCATAAAGATCGGTCCAGTAGTTTAGTCTGAATCGCTCTACACACACACACACACGCACGCACGCACGCACACACATACGCACATACACCACGACCCTCGTTTCGATTCCCCCTCGATGTTAAAATATTTAGTCAAGAAGAAACAAGTCGCGTAAGGCGAAATTACTACATTCAGTCAAGCTTACGGGATGAAACTGAACGCACTGTATTTTTTCACCAAGACAGTACAGCTTCGTCAATCCCCGCGTGAAGGAAATCGCTCACCTCCCACGTAGTGATATTGACACGCCAGATTAGCGCGGTAGCGTATTGTGCTAAGCAGGAAAGCGCGCTTTTCTGTATTCTTGTTAACTTTCGGAGCTTGTTTTGAATACAACCTATCATATCTATATGTTTTTGGAATCGGGAAATGATAAAGAATAAGATGAAATCATTTTTGGATCGATTTCTTAAAATTTTTAATCGTAAGACTAATTAATCTATTTTCGTTAATTGTGATCACATTTTAAGAGTAAACATGACATATGTATATAATTTTAGATTCAGAATGTGATGAAGAATACGATGCAATCAATTTTAAATCTGTTTGCGAAAAATCGATTTTAATGACAACTTTAATGAGCAAACTCATTAATTAATTTTTAAGCCTCCAAGCTGAAATGCAACACCAAAGTCCGGGCTTTGTCGAAGATTACTTGACCAAAATTTAAACCAATTTGGTTGAAAAATGAGAGCGTGACAGTGCCGCCTCAACTTTCACGAAAAGCCGGATATGACGTCATCAAAGACTTTTATCAAAAAAATGAAAAAAACCGTCTGGAGATACTATACTCAGGATCTCTCATGTCAAGTTTCATGAAGATCGGTCCAGTAGTTTTCTCTGAATCGCTCTATACACACACACACACACACACACACACACACACACACACACATACACCACGACCCTCGTCTCGATTCCCGTTAAAACATTTAGTCAAAACTTGACTAAATGTAAAAAGGAAGTGAAAACACGTTTTATTTCTTGTTTCGAAAGTTCTTGCATCATTATGGCAGTCACATGAAAGAGAAGGGCAAAGTGACAATGACAATCGCAGTTTGACATTCCACTGTTTAAATCTCCTTCCTGTCCATGCGAAACCAACCAGACTTTTCCGGAAATCAGTGTTTCGGGCGAGATTTTACGCATGTTTACGGGAAAATTCCCGAAAGGAGAAGGCGTGGGCTGTGTTGCATGTGACATCTGAATTCAAAAAGCCAACCGCTCGTCAGTCTACCTCAGAGAAAACGGTCCTTCTTCTTCTTGTCGTTCGCTGTTAAATCGTCAGTCCGGACTGCAGGGCGAAACGTGCTGTCCTCTTGGAAAACGGTCCGAGACTCGTCCTCTAGCTAACGGGACAATCGTGCTTACCGATCACAATTCTGATAATTATTACAGCAGGCAATCTCCCCTCTTTGTAATTAAGTTGAATCATAGCATGCGTGAAGCGCAGCTTATGAGGAAGCTTGGTCGAAATGGGTGAATGGATGATAGTTGTTTTCGCGCTTGGAGTTAAATGTCCCTAAGGCTTATAGGTTTAGATGACTGTGAAGACGTAACGTTGATAAGGCACCCCAAAAAAAAAATAGTCTGTTTACGGTATTCCGACCGACCCTTTTTTTTCGCGCGACCCTAGACTTTTTTTTTGGCATTTGGGGGGGGGGGGGGGGGGGGGGGGAATTTAAAAAAAAAGAAAAAGTCTTTGTTATTCGGCAAAATAACTTAAAAATATGTGGGTTTTTTGAGAGAAAAAAAATCCCGATCTACCGACCCTATTTTTTTGGCCTGTTACCGTAAACAGACTATTATTTTTGTGTGTGTGCCTAAGTTGGTTATTGCTTTAAAGCTGAAAACGATGGTTTACACGGGAAGGTAAGTTTCTGATCTCGTGTGATTACCGTAGCAAACACATAAATATTCAATACATTCTGTGCGTTTCCCGAGCAACTCACACTGTCATGCAGAAGAATAGTATGTATTCAAGGTTTCTACACTTCGCACACAAGTTCCAGTACAACCGTCCCTTGGTACCACTGGAGTTCGCAAATGCAGAGAATCTGGTTATAGTCAGAACAACACAACCCGCAATACAACGTACGGCACTGTGTAGGTTCTGCAACAGAAGCAGCATGCAGCTTTACTTTCTTTCTTTATTTGGTGTTTAACGTCGTTTTCAACCACGAAGGTTATATCGCGACGAGGGAAAGGGGGGAGATGGGATAGGGGAAAGGGGGGAGATGGGATAGAGCCACTTGTTAAGTGTTTCTTGTTCACAAAAGCACTAATCAAAAAATTGCTCCAGGGGCTTGCAACGTAGTACAATATATGACCTTACTGGGAGAATGCAAGTTTCCAGTACAAAGGACTAAACATTTCTTACATACTGCTTGACTAAAATCTTTACAAACACTGACTATATTCTATACAAGAACCACTCAACAAGGGTAATAAGTGAAGAATTTTATGGGTGAGAAAAGGAAAGCAAAAGGACTTTGGGGAGGCAGAAATAGAGAAGAAACAAGAAAAAGATCCTAATTAGGTTCACGGCATCGAGAGTGATGCGACCTTCTCTCAGAAATTAGTAGAGAAGGCTCCCCCATCCACCACCCGGGGGACGCGCCTCTACGCCAATTAGGGGGCGCGAGGAGCATGCAGCGAAATTACGAGAGACAGTGCAAAGTTCTAAGGCGGTGTTTG
The DNA here is from genome assembly GCF_037325665.1 of Littorina saxatilis. NCBI lineage: Eukaryota > Metazoa > Mollusca > Gastropoda > Littorinimorpha > Littorinidae > Littorina > Littorina saxatilis. Next base: position 49,612,996 of record NC_090261.1, on the reverse strand, counting down.
CCACTTTAACCCAAGTGAATTATTAAAAATAATAGGAAGGGTCTGGGTGGCCGAGTGGTAACGCACTTGCGCTCGGAAGCGAGAGGTTGCGAGTTCGACCCTGGGTTAGGGCGTTAGCAATTTTCTCCCCCCTTTCCTAACCTAGGTGGTGGGTTCCAATGCTAGTCTTTCGGATGAGACGATAAACCGAGGTCCCTTCGTGTACACTACATTGGGGTATGCACGTTAAAGATCCCACGATTGACAAAAGGGTCTTTCCTGGCAAAATTGTATAGGCGTAGATAAAAATGTCCACCAAAATACCCGTGTGACCTGGAATAATAGGCCGTGAAAGGTGGATGCAGCGCCTAAAGGCAGTCGATCTACTGGCCGATGTGAATGCGTGATATATTGTGTAAAAAATTCCATCTCACACGGCATTAATAGGTAACATGCGCCTTGAGTCGCCTTGTGTGGTGAGATACGTGCGCAATATAAATCCTCGTAAATAAAAAAAATAAAAAAATAAGTGCAAAAATGTTTCAGATTTGCCTTTCTGCACTGGGCTGGCGAATGAAGTCTCATTGGCTAGCCAAACATTAATATGTCAGTAAATCAACACTAGATTCGATATGATCCCTTTCTCCCCGTCAATAGATTCACATTTCTAGCAGGCTTTGCATTCTTGTTCCCAAAATAAACACATTAATAATATTAACGGGATGCTAGAAAGGCTGTATAACATTTCTTTGTTTGGTTTGAAAAAGGCCGAGTACAGTATCTTTTTTTGACTACAGTGTGTGTGTGTGTATGTGTGTGTGTGTGTGTGTGTGTGTGTGTGTGTGTGTGTGTGTGTGTGTGCGCGCGCGCGCAGGGTCGGGGGAGGGGAGGGGAGGGGAGGGGAGGGTTTTTTTCGACGCCGAACAGCTTTATTATATTTACCAGTGCTGGGTATTCCTGGTGCACATCGGGTCGATCAAAAGAAACCATCGAGAATTGTGAATGATGACGACCTTCCATTGTCAGCCTTGTGAAGTAGTCCCCCGTTCTACTGTATCGGGAACACACAGACACATCGTATGTAATCGCGCCACTGACCTGACTTTTTGTACCCATCACCTTGTTAATTAAGTCTAATATTTCGTAATCAGTACCGGCGTAACAGGGTGCTTTGCTACGCCGTTTTCCGTACCCAGCCATACAGTTGCCGAGTATTCAATCCAACACAAACACTTGTATCCCCAATTTCAAACGTCCCCAATGGATTCAGAGGCCTGTGATGACGTAAAGAAACATCTTCAATTTCGAGTATCCCAGTAAGCGTATTATCAAAACATTTCCCTGTTTTGCCCGTTGCTGCTGAGAACGTTATTCTGATTTCCATCACCATCAGGGTCCCAGCGTGGAGCACAGTCCCGCGAGGACATACACCCCACTTCCACGGAGTCACAACTAGTACGAGAAATGCCGCCTGTGCAGTGATTCGGTAAGAAACATCCGAAAGCGAAGGGTTCAATGACACTCACCACAAAAAAATCCTCCGAACGTACAAGTATATATGTAATGAATGATGATTCACAGTCAATGACGGTAGACCAAATTATAGTAGACCCCAACCTGGGCCGAACAGCGCTTGTTCCTGTGTTTAGGCAAAAAAAAAAAAAAAGGTCTGTTTACGGTAACCCGACCGACCCTATTTTTTTTGCGCGACCCTAGACTTTTTTTGGGCATTTGGGGAGAAAAAAACAAACTTTTGTTTTTTTGGCAAAATAACGTAAAAATATGGTTTTTGGGAAAAAAAAAAAAAAAAAAAAATCCCGACCTACCGACCCTATTTTTTGGGCCTATGTTACCGTAAACAGACCTTTTTTTTTTGGGCCTTACAAACTGTGTCCTCGCCTTGACAAACTAAGTGACTGAGAGATAAGATGACCATATAGACACTCGTTCAAACATTCGCTGGGGAAAGTCTTCCAAAGTCTGCATACACCAGTACAAGGTTGAACTGTGCTTCATCCGTCACCGGAAAAATCCACTTCGCACACTGCATGCAAATCCGAGGGATTCGACGGCTTTACTTTTGCCCTACCCTGTCCATATTTGCAGTGATATAAAACCGTGTCAGGAGGGTCTTCCTCTGACCGTCAGCTACAGAGAATTTTGAACCTTGGAGGGGAAAAAGAGACGGACGTGATTGACCTTTAATAGCCTTTTTGGAGTGATAAAGGTTAAAAATAAGATCAGACAGTTTTAACGTCTTGTCTTACAAACTGTTTTTTTGTTTTTTTTTAGATAAATACACCATAAAGACAAAGAGAGCACGAGAGAGAGAGCGAGAGCGAGAGCGAGAGAGAGAGAGAGAGAGAGAGAGACAGACAGACAGACAGACAGAGACAGAGAGACAGAGAGAGACAGGGAGAAAAGAGAGAGAGAGAGAGACAGAGAGAGAGAGAGAGAGAGAGAGAGGGAGAGAGAGAAAAGAGAGAGAGAGAGAGAGGGCAACTTTATAGTTTTCAAAATGAATAAACACATTGAAGTCCTTGCAAACTTCATCTTCTCGTGTTAAATATGTTTTCTTTTGAAAATAAAATTGGCCTCCAACCGCCAAGGGGTGCGCGGCAAAAATAACATTGTATACAGTGTGTTCATATCGCCAGTGACATGACGGGGTAGTAATTAAAACCTGCTAGGCTTTTGTAAGAATAAAATTGAGTGTGTAGACTTTGGTCCCAACATATTCCTGTATGTAAAGCCATACTTATTACCGCCGAACAAAATTGGAAATTGAAAGCCACGAGCAAAGATGCCTGGGAAGAAAAGTTAGCCGCAAAGATTTTCTACTGCTATATCTTCCAGGCATGGGAATTGAAAATTGTAAAAAAGGCTGAAAAGACGGCGCGAAGCGCCTAGCCTTACTAGGGGGGTTCGGGGGCATGCTCCCCCGGAAAAATTTTTCTCCAAAGAACCCAGATGGTGCAATCTGGTGTCATCTGAGCTCCAAGTTTGCCATTAAATTCTTTTTTAAGAATCAGAGTTTTCAGTACCAATTTTTGCTTTTTTGAAGAAAAAATATATATACATGTATTATATGGTTTAAATTTGTTAAAAAATTGATCTGTTGAGACAAACAGGAAAATGTAACTTGTAACACAATCTGTGCAATCTGGTTTACTTTCAAACATAACAGTTCAAGTAACTGAGGCGGGCGGTAGCAGTGCGTGAACAAAGTACGGACAGTTTTCGCGGGCTTTTGCGCAAAGGCAAAAGTAACTGGTGCTTTTTTGTGTGCCTCCCCCCTTTATTTTTTCGGTGGACACTTGCTTTTTCGGCGGAACAAAAAAAAAAATTCGGCGGAAATCCGCGGACAGTTCCCATGCCTGATCTTCTACTGCTACGTAGCAGTAAAAGATGTTTGTTAGAAGATCTGTGGAGTTAGTATGACTGATGTATTCTCGTTTTACAGTGCAACCCGTTTTCTTTCTTATCGTTTACCGTTCAGCCAGCTTTCTTTCTTATCGTTTGTACCGTTCAACCCGCTTTATTTCTTATCGTATCACTGTTCAATCCGTTATCATTCTTATTGTTTACTGTTTTATCCGCTTTCTTTCTTATCGTTTGTACCGTTCAACCCGCTTTATTTCTTATCGTATCACTGTTCAATCCGTTATCATTCTTATTGTTTACTGTTTTATCCGCTTTCTTTCTTATCGTTTGTACCGTTCAACCCGCTTTATTTCTTATCGTATCACTGTTCTTCTTCTTCTTCTTCTGCGTTCGTGGGCTGAAACTCCCACGTACACTCGTGTTTTTTGTACGAGTGGAATTTTACGTGTATGACCGTTTTTTACCCCGCCATTTGGGCAGCCATACGCCGTTTTCGGAGGAAGCATGCTGGGTATTTTCGTGTTTCTATAACCCACCGAACTCTGACATGGATTACAAGATCTTTTTCGTGCGCACTTGGACTTGTGCTTGCGTGTACACACGGGGGTGTTCGGACACCGAGGAGAGTCTGCACACAAAGTTGACTCTGAGAAATAAATCTCTCGCCGAACGTGGGGACGAACTCACGCTGACAGCGGCCAACTGGATACAAATCCAGCGCGCTACCGACTGAGCTACATCCCCGCCCGTATCACTGTTCAATCCGCTTTCTTTCTTATCGTTTGTACCATTCAACCTGCTTTATTTCTTATTGTATCACTGTTCAATCCGCTTTCATTCTTATTGTTTACTGTTTTATACGCTTTCTTTCTTATCGTTTGTACCGTTCAACCCGCTTTATTTCTTATCGTATCACTGTTCAATCCGCTTTCATTCTTATTGTTTACTGTTTTATGCGCTTTCTTTCTTATCGTTTGTACCGTTCAACCCGCTTTATTTCTTATCGTATCACTGTTCAATCCGCTTTCTTTCTTATCGTAGTGCTGCAGTTAACCTGCTGGGTGGGTAACTCAAGATCGAATTCACTCTTCAGCTCCAAGTAAAACCAGTGCAACTCAAGTGGTCTTGGTCCGAAAATATACACCTTTGTTCGGCGGTGGTCCGTCGGAGCTAGGTGTGTAGTGTCAAAATAATACCGAAGTGGTGTTTCCATCTTGGGTGTTGTAAATCACAAGCCTCCCTCAGTGTCATCAATCATCACCTGGACCACAGGCCAAGCACGCTTCACTCTCACTCCTACTTCTAGCTGAGATCGGGAGCGATCTCCTACTTTCTCCACTGAAACCGCTTTAGCTACTTTATTGCGACATTGCAGTTCTCTCACCAAAACCTTTGTTCATTAGACAGCGGCGAGTTGTTCTTTTGTATTTGCTACGGTCCGTATCATATGTGCATCTAAAGATGTCAGAGTAAGTGTTCTCGACATTTCTGACACTTGTTAGCTTCCAGTGAAAAGTGTATCAGAGGAACGACCACGTCTATCAAGTTATTGAGAATTGCTGATTCGAGACAGCTTTGAGATGTCCAAACCGGATGATAGGTTAACTACACGGAGTCCGTCCACAAAGGTTTCACTGACGAAGCCAATACTTGAACAAAGCCAACACTCCCAACAGTCCACCAACTATAAAATTAAAATAATAACGACTTGAGCCGCTCAAATTTACTGCAACTGCTCTAACACTCGTGATTTGATATTTCAGCCATTTCGACTCCACAAGTTGAATCTATAACAACGTAAGTCGAGCTGGGAACTTGATTCTTCAGGCTGCTCGGCAGCAAAAGATATCTATACTCAAACTTCGGTTTTCAAACCACCGTGCAATACAACAGCAACAAGAACAAGCCAGCAACGCCCAACTTAATTATTGTTAATGTTATTTTGCCTGAAGCATTGTCAATCAGTTTGATTGCATGGAGCGCTTCTCACTCTGATTAGAGAGCGTACTGGCTTCCTTGCATTTTTTATGCTCATGTCAAGTACTCACTAACAGCAATACAAATCAAAATGAAGCTAAGAGATTTACTTCTTCGTTGCAGACTCGGAGAGAACCGAGTTAGAATCAAAACAGATAATCTGTTGAACATTTATCAAAACGTACAATGATCAATGATTTTTGTAGATACCTTCCTTTCTTGTGTACTTCAAAAGATCATGCACAGTGACACTGATATGATATTTCCTGGCTTACACATGAAAAAAAAAAGAATCCTCCCACTGTGACACTGACACACCAAAAACCAGCTACCTGGCTGCTTCCCATGCAGCGTGAGAACTTTGTGCACATTGACACTGGTGTCAGTTACGGAATTCATTCAAAACACACACACACACACACACACACACACACACACACACACACACACACACACACACACACACACACACACACACACAAACAACAACAATCTCCAATCTGCGTGCAGTCACAGATGAAGCCATGCTGCTGATTTTTTTAGTGTACGAACATGTACCGTAAAATCCCTAGCAAACGCGCCCACCCCCCCCCCCCCCCCTCCGCACAAATTTCGGCTAAAGGTTGGGGGTGGGCGTTTGCTAGGTATACACCCCTTGGCAAGATAAAGTGTCATCACATTTACACGAGAAATAAATTGATACAACAATGTCAGAGAAATACAGTGGGACAAAAAAAAAACAACAACAGACACAGACACAGACACACACACACACACCAATAAATGAAGAAGAAACAAGAACGCTGAGGCGTGATTAACCATTCAGTCAAGCGATTGCACGCTAAACTACACCCGTGTTCCTTTTACACACACACGCGCACACGAACACACACACACACACACACACACACACGCGCGCGCGCACACACTAAAGCTGTGCTTTTTGATCTTTGGATATCACAGAAGTACAAGTAAGATTAAATGGATCGTGAGCTATTTCTGGTGACAGCCGTCTGACATATATATATGAAAGCAGTAAGCATCCATTAGGAAAACTTTTTGATTGCAAAAGTAATATATTCTACAAACAACTCTGCTCATTTGCAAACTTTATGTCCTGACATTGTAGCCTGTAACTTCAAAAGCACAGATATGGGCCATTCTTTCAACACACACACAAAACAAAACAATCAAAACGCACAAAAAGCCTCCAAATGATATGTCTGACTGGCTGTTTCAACGTTGATCTCTTCGAGGCAGCAGATGTTTCCGCCGCAAAGTGAGACTGATTCGGAAGAATACTTACTTCCTTTGATGAAAAGAGATCGTGGATTGTTCAGCAAACACACACACACACACACACACACACACACACACACACACACACACACACACACACACACACACACACACACACACACACACACACACACACACACACACACACACACACACACACACACACACACACACACACACACACACACACACACACACACACACACACACACACACACACACACACACACACACACACACACACACACACACACACACACACACACACACACACACACACACACACACACACACACACACACACACACACACACACACACACACACACACACACACACACACACACACACACACACACACACACACACACACACACACACACACACACACACACACACACACACACACACACACACACACACACACACACACACACACACACACACACACACACACACACACACACACACACACACACACACACACACACACACACACACACACACACACACACACACACACACACACACACACACACACACACACACACACACACACACACACACACACACACACACACACACACACACACACACACACACACACACACACACACACACACACACACACACACACACACACACACACACACACACACACACACACACGTCATGTATCAAACCGAGTGTTAACCAGACGGGAAAGTCACTCCAATAAATGAAGAAGCAACAAGAACGCTGAGGCGTGGATTAACCATTCAGTCAAGCGATTGCACGCTAAAAGATAACAGATATAAATTATTTTCGTAAATAAGCCTGATCTTCCGAGCGATGGTGATGATTTTGGGTTTGTGATATAGACACATTTCAAATCAATGTTGGTTTCTTTTGGGACTGTATATATTTTGTAAATAAAAAAAACCCCACTATAACAATAGAATCAGGTACCTTTTTCTATTAAAAAAACCAAACCAACCGGGGTGGGCGTTTGCTAGGCAGTGACCCCTCTGCACAACTTTTGGTCAAAAGTGGGGGGTGGGCGTTTGCTAGATACTGGGCGTTTGCTAGGGATTTTACGGTATGTGTGTTAGTGAAAGTATGCACCTGCCCAAGCTAAAAACCTGACCAGATCTGTGATGATTTACATGGTTACAAGGTGGTTTGTCCGGGGAAAAAAGGGTACCTTTAAAGATCACGGCAGGATTGGAGCAGCAGAAAGCGGGACGGTAATAACTTCAAACAAAGCACAACAGTCACAGCAACAACAAAAGGCACTAAAAACACAAGCACGGTCAAGTGGTCGGTCAGTCAGCAAGAGAGGGGTCTTGACCTTTCTCTGTGTCCATGTCGGATCACATACCAGCATCCCAACTCCTGCGCAGCCGGCGCCGAAACAGAAAACAGACTATGAAACGGTTTCCCGAAACCAGTATAAAAGGCCCCTTTAAAGGTACTGAACTTGTCAAATCCAGGTGCACGGAGCCCCTGGGGCTTTTAGTCATACCTCAGGCAGCTATCCGTTAGAAGAACTACCAAGTTTCATTGACTTGCACCCAAAGAGTCAAGAACTGCGATTTTTTTACGAATTAATTTCGTACTCGGACCCGGCTGGTCTTGACCTATTTTTGGATCTAAATTTAGATCAGGTAGATCACCACATCATGCACAAAAAGACACGTCACTAGCAAACTATGTCAGACATCATCATGAGTTTGTGTAAAACAAAATGGAGGCCGGAATCACTCAGTTGAATCGAACTCCGACCAAACACCACGTAATAACTAGGTTAATTTATGCACTCGCGTGAACAAGAAACTGTCGAGCTTCACAGATGTCGTTGGGTAGTTTTGGGTTTGTTTTACTACCATACGAGGATTTTTGAACTGTAAATGCACTCAGCTGCAACAAAAACGCAAAACGAAGGCTGTGAGCTGCACTGTGCCTTTAAAAATACAGTATTTTTAAAACTACTAACAGTAAAGTGAAATATGTATTGGCAAACATGGTTTGAATTAACTGTCGTTTAAAATCGATCCTTGTCCCTTACTGCAGAACTCTAAACCCTACTCACCAAATAAATGGCCTATAATTCTGACATATCAAAATATGAAAGACCTTCAACACTGACTTGCTGATTCTGCAATGTTGTACTCATAATTCGACCAAAAGAAGTACCTCTACGGGCACATAACATCTCTTTAACAAAAAAGGCATTAGAACCGTTTCCCAAACTAGTACAAAACTTGAAAAACAAGTCGTCTTGGTTACTCAAGAAGAAATACCTCTTCGTGCGGACAGTGTCCGTTTAACACCAACAGCCATAAACCGTTTCCAAAACGTGTACAACAAAAACAAAGCGTCTTGGTTACCCCAGAAGAAATACCTCTTCGGGCGGACAATATGATGATCCATTTTAACAACAACAGACATAAACTTGTACAACAAAAACAAGTCGTCACAGAAGAAATACCTCTCCGGGCAGACAGTATCCCTTTAACAACAACCGCCATGAAACCGTTTCCCAAACCAGTAGAGCCTACAACGAAAACAAGTCGTTTTGATTACCTAACCCCCCTCCCCTCGAGATTTCCTAAAACAGTCACAAACTGCGGCTAAATTGCAGCTCCTGACATTTCCCCGGCCTCGTAGCAGGCTACCGATGCTTGACGTAGCTCGTTACATCATCGACTTGGACTGTGACCTTTAGCGCGTCACACAACAACGAGCCATCGAGCGGCAGTGACGTCCGTTCCCTCTACGAGCCGCCGTGCCGTTTTGCACCGTCGTCAAGGCCTTGACTTCTTCCGACGAAAACAATAATGGCGACTCTGGGCTGAAATGGGACTCGCTGTCGCAGACCACAGGCACGTCATTGCGTTCCACAGGTTTGATGAATAAAATGACGGATCCGGGAGTCCGGCGCAATCCCTAAGAAAAAAAAGGGACTGGAGGTCCGGACCGGAATCCCAAGCGATTCTTTACGTATACATGAGGAGGTGAAATGTTGATCGATTCTTTTAGGTAGTCGACATTAATTTTTTTTAAATGTACACCAGATATGCTTCGTTGGGCATGCTTCAACGTCTGTTCCCATGCTTTTCGACAGTTACGTTTGTGTCAGAATTTAGGATTTTGAGTAGAGCCACCTGCCACGTATCAAGCTAAAACCAATTTGCACTGAAAAGACCACTGGACCAGAGGCGGTACATAGCATGGGAAAAGCGTCAGCTGAAGTTTGAAAATGAGACGTAACTAAGCAGACAAATTCTTCTGCACTCTCTTGACCTCTCTTCGGAGAACATGTCTGAGTACCTTTGCTTCAAATGCTGTAAGTCTCGAACCCACCTACCTATCTGATTGTTTTCGGTAATCAATAAACTTTTGGGGGGTTGATCTGCAAGTTGTGGTCTTACGTCTAGATAGTGCAACCATGAAAGCCGCGTGGATGAGTATAGTAAACTAGTCAGAAACATGAATGAATCAGTCTTAAGAGAGAATTTTCTCATCTCATTCTGATCATCAGAAATTTGACTCCTCAACCTCTGAAAATCGCCTATCATGACGATTCCCATGCCTGCGTTACTCGCAGAACACATGCATACTCTAACATCTGTGATCCATACAGATGACCAGAAGTTTGCGTTCCTCGCCATGTGATTGTCACATGATGCCGTGTGCCTGTGTCGCAGACCGTCAAGTCCGCCTGGCCGGGCAAGGCACGGGACCGAATGGAGAGCAGGCGGGCTAAAAATACAAACCCCGTTCCCGATATAGCTCTTTCTCACTTCTAGTCAAGTACGAGTTATCTTTCCATGCTCTTCAACGAAGGAGAAACGCTGGGTTAGTTCCGGTATCTTCTACATCATGGCGTCTGCACTGAAAGAAAGCTCGCTCAGAGTGTGTGGTGGTGGAAAGCAGTACTGTGTCATTTGCCATAAATATCGTGGAAAAATTATTGAAGGAAGAGTTGTCAGGCTACATAAACTTCCAACAAACAAGCAACTGAAAAGAGCTTGGGAGCAGCGCCTACGTGTTACTCTTTCTTTTAGAAAATGACAAGATTTTGTGCAACTTGACAGAGTGACTTTCTCGTCTAGTTAATCAGATGGGTATTATTTGTTCATGTACATAAAAGTGTAAAAGAATGTTGTTGTACAACATACTTCCTTCAATCATTAGTGCATTTTGCTCTTGTCTGTGTGAAACAGTAACAGGCACATGAGCTGTAAGAAGGACTGCCGTGTCTCAGTATGACTGTAGTCTCTAGTGTCACTATAAATCTCAGTCATTGACTCTGTGTATGTCACTCATTGATGCTTACATTCCCAATGCAATGCATGGAAGACAGAAATTATAAAATTAGTATGCATGAAAACTGATGCTGGTCTGTACTCCAAATTTTTGTATCCAGTTAAAATATCAGGCATGAAAACTGAAGAAAAAAAAAATACTGAAAACCAAATTCGAAGGCGCGTAGCGCCAAGTTTCGCAGGCGCGTAGCGCCAAGATTCGCAGGCGCAAAGCGCCAAGACTTCTAGGGAGGTCCGGGGGCATGCCCCCCCCGGAAATTTTTTTTTTCAAGGGTGCAATTTGGTGCAATCTGGGGCTATCTGAGCCTTAAAATTGGATTCAAACATGGCCCCAAAACTATTTTACTATAACTATGACTAGGAAAAAAGAAAAAAATATATTAAAAAAAAAATGTTAAAAAAAAATTTAAAAAAAGGAAAAATACGGAAAATAAAAAAAAATACGGTTTTTTTTTTCAAAAATACGGAAAATACGGAAAATACGGAGAATTTTCATGCCTGAATATGTCTGAGAAGTTGAACGCAAACCAACCAGGTGTGAGCGTGTGTTGTAAGGAGTGCACTATTTTGTAACGTGGGATTATGTACATGAAATTATAAATAGGGTTTGTGTGGTGTGTATCTATGCTTTTTATGTTTTTAAGGGAAAAATATTTATTACCTGTGTGTGATTACATTTTGTTTTTTATTCACAGTTGGCTGAAATATTTGCCGAGGAACGACAATGCAGTGTATTATATAATTATATATGTATTCAAAGAATAAAGACATGATGAATCTGAAGCTTGATGAATGACTTGTTTTACAGATAATCACACACACTTCAACAGACGCAGTTGATACAGTTTGGGTTTTATTTATCTAAAACATATACAAACAATAGCAGTTTAACAAAGTTGGTAAACAATGTAAAGTAAAACAACTGAAGTAACATAAAAGAGCCATGAACTGGTAATGTGAAACTGCTCTTAGGCTAATATCAGATGGAGCTCGCAAAACACGAAACAAAAGCCGAACAAAAGCAAAACATGGTGCTTTTGTGTGTTGTTTTGCTTTTGTTCGGCTTTTGTTTCGTGTTTTGCGAGCTCCGTCTGACATTAGCCTTGGACAACACGCACATCCAGTTAACAACAATAAATGCGTGACTACCAAGCATCAAAAGGACTCACTGATTCACGCACAAATTCCGCGTGTGCTCAATAATTATTGATAACATTTAACACATAGGCTACAAGTTCGTGACACTGACAGTCGAAGTGGTCTGTCAAATGCTAACTTGAATCATTTGTTTCCACAGCATTATCGATAGCATCCTTGCCATCTTTTCGCAGCTGAAACGTGCCTCTTGCTCTGCGCACTAATTCTTCTTTTTTTCCACTGACAAGTTGGCCATGTTTCCGAAGAAAATCTTTCAATTCTTTCACGTTCATGCGCTCGACTGCCGCCTCTATCTTAACCGGAACTTACCGAACCAAAGGGACGAAACTCGTGCACACCTCCGGCCTCGCTAGTGAGAAAGAGCTATAGCGGCCCGGCGTCGCTATAGGTGTACAAAATCAATTAGAGCTGCGCGGATAAGGACATCGGCGAGTTGGGTTTCCTGGTCTTCTCTGCTGGGTTTGGGGCGAATGTCACGTGCAATCTGTGGCCGCCTTTGTCTCCCCACACAGCGACTGTCCGCATTTCTTGCCTGTGTCGCTCTGCCCGAAATAAAACCCTTTGCCGGCACTGATGGCTTTATGTATGCATCACTGCTTTGCATGTCAAACAGTCCAACCTTTGGGGCGATAAACTAAACCTTTGGTCTTTGTTTGTTCGGTCGTATGTGCCCTTCTGGTTCAGTCTCTGTTTGTGGTTTTTTTTCTGATAGCTCGGTTGAACTATCCAGAGCCAAAAATTAACCCATTACGTATCAAATCGTTTTTACAATGAAAACAATATAAAGGACTCAGGAAAATCTTCACACACACTTTATTCAAGGGCAGCTGCTGGGTTGTGGCTCTCAAAATTCGTTCATCAGAATGAGTTCTCATGTAACTGAAACTATACTTGAAAGTTATTTGGTGATTTTGAAAGTTTGATAACACAAGTCCCAAGATTTTAGACATGGTACAATGCCTTTTATCGAAGAAAGTTTGCATTCATGGCCGAGCCAATACAGCCCGCTCGAAAATTACTTCCCTTGGACGTGTGACGTTTAGTCAGGAATCGACCGGGTGGAACGGCGCTCTCTTCATGCCGTGTTGTGGGTGCAATCGGGGTGTCTTATCTTGCCCTCAAGTACACTTCACGGGTGGGTGAAAAGAAACTAAGACGGGGTGCGAGGGAGACTTCTCCCATGATAGAAAATTTCAAAGAGTCGACAATAACGAAGTTCATTACATGTATTACCTCCTCCTCTTGCTTTTTTTCAGGTGGTCGCCACTTGAACCCTGTTTTTATTTTGTTTTGCATACTTCTTCAACTATTCGCAGACATTGTCACGCGACGAGGGACACACACACACACACAGACACACAAATACACACACACTCACTCACACGCACACCACCCCCACCCACTCACACACACACGCGTAATCACGAACACACACACACACACACTCACTCACACGCTAACACGCACACCACCCCCACACACTCACACACGCGTAATCACGAACACACACATACACACACACACACACACAAACACACTGCGCATAACCATCACAAACACAGTTTGACAAATTCATCTTTGATTTTTTTTCGCGGCCGAACCCCCTCCCCCATTCTCCACCCTAGCTCCACTGTTCCATCTTTGTCTCTGTCTCTCTCACCTTTATTACACCCCCGGTAGAGGGGTGTGTATAGGTTTCACTCGATGTGTTTGTGTTCGCAAGTAGATCTCAAGAATGAACGGACCGATCGTCACCAAACTTGGTGAACAGGTTCTATACATTCCTGAGACGGTCCTTACAAAAATTGGGACCAGTCAAACACACGGTTAGGGAGTTATTGGTGGATTAAAATTATACAAGGCCTGGTATAGACGGACACCCCCGTTGGTCAAAGGGAAATAACCATTCTCACTGCCACCAACTGAGAAGGTTATTTCCCTTTGACGGGGGTGTAGTTCCTATCGGAGGAATTTCTTGTTTTGTCTCGCCTACCTACTTGAGTGAATAATTGAAGAGGTGTTGTCATTATCTCTCTACTAGGTTTTGCCCCGACCGAGTTGGTTTTTGTCTTGAAGTCAGTACTTCACACCTACGCGTTAAGTGGCGTGACACCTCAAGTGGACCTACTTCATAAGTGTAAAGTGTCTGACCAGAGACAAAAAGGTCCGTGGTTGAGCAACTTTATGATTCAAGCGGGTGCATAGAGGAGTAGCCTTTGAACCACTCCAGAAATGACCTGTAAAGGTTGCAGTAGGTCAGATTTCCCCGCGTGACGTCACAGCTGACCAGCTAGAGGCTAACACTGCGTCGGCTCTTCTAGTACTTACAGAGTTGTCGTTCGCAAAATTCGCGTCGTTTCGGCCTCCCAACTCGGCGCTTCGTTTTCTTGCGGATTGTGAGTTCTAGCAGCAAGTTTCACACATTTGTATGGTTTCAACCTGTTAATAAAAGTATGTTCTTGTGGACCAAATCAACAGTCTTTTGTTGAAAACTACCGGCACGGTTGGCCTAGTGGTAAGGCGTCCGCCCCGTGATCGGGAGGTCGTGGGTTCGAACCCAGGCCGGGTCATACCTAAGACTTTAAAATTGGCAATCTAGTGGCTGCTCCGCCTGGCGTCTGGCATTATGGGGTTAGTGCTAGGACTGGTTGGTCCGGTGTCAGAATAATGTGACTGGGTGAGACATGAAGCCTGTGCTGCGACTTCTGTCTTGTGTGTGGCGCAGGTTATATGTCAAAGCAGCACCGCCCTGATATGGCCCTTCGTGGTCGGCTGGGCGTTAAACAAACAAACAAACAAACAAACAAACAAACAAACTTAGACAACTCTTAAACGCATTTTTGTGGCAAGGCAACCCGACAGCTGCCCTTTAACCACTCAGTTGAAGACACACAACAAGGAAGAAAAGAAAAAGAAACACATATTTTTGCAGTATGTGAACACCCTTCTGAGAGAATTAAGCCTTTGTTTGTTTCAAAAACACGCATCACGCAAGTAGGCTTCAATGCCCCTTTAAGAACCCGCTTCTGTTGTTTCATGTCCTAGAACGAATACAGATCGGATATTAGCTCTCCCTTCATAAGAAACAAAATCACACGCTTCACTCAGAATAAATCGGTTTCAAAAGCGTATCTGGATGAACACTATCTAGTTATTTACAATTATAGGGTTCGAGGTCCTTTTTATGTCCATGCTATATAAAACAATAACAAAATCAGCTGTGCAAACCAAAATCCGGATCGCATTATATTAAAACAGCAAGCTAACACTAACAGGGGAAACATAAATACATGTATAATGAAAATAGCGGATCATGACCATACCATGCTAAACGGCTGGATCATATGCAAGGAGCATTTGAACAGAGTTTCTTCTCTGTTGAGGCTCCTCTTGACAGCTGTTGTTTTTCAGTGTCATTTTGGGGGGTGAGGTGGAGGTCAACGTTAATGAACTAAAGCTGCGTTTTGTGTGCATGCTCGACTGATTAGTCTTAAAGTATAGCTGGTAACTTTCAAAAAGCATTGTTCCAAGTGAATTACAAAATATGTCCCTAACTTACTACTGATTCCACTGATTAAGTTAAATCTCAATTTCCTTCAAAACGAATTGTATAAGTACAAGATCCACAGATAAAGTCATTTCAACCCACCCAACCCACTCTCCAAAAGACTCGTCGGAGTTCGTCTCTCGAATAAAGTTTCCTCCCCAGCGAAGCGCACGTAAGACCCTGAAACACACTATCCCGACGCACAAACACAAACAAAAAGGCAACAGCACAATGTAGTGATGGTGGTGGGCTGTCAAATCAATAGCGCTCGGTGTTAGTGAAACTGATTAACTGTACACAATTCAGACCAGCCCGCGGCAGGAGGGGGTGGGGCGGGAGACTTCGTACCACACACAGGCACATGACACTAAAGTGCCTCCCCCCCCCCCCCCCCCCTGTTCAAGTCCTAATAAGTTGGTGACCTGTGAGGATTAAGCCCTTTGAGTTCAGCCCCACTGCCCCTTTCAAGATCTCTGCAAAATCTCTTATTTTTTAAATCGGGACTTGAACGAGAGGCCGAGGGAGCATTGGAAGTCAATATACAGACATCATTTAAGCAGAGCATAGGCCGCAAGGCGACAGGTAGGACCACGTGAAACCTGCACATTTCCCCTGTCTATCCAGTTTAACATCAAGTGCCTGTGTTTTGGAAAGCCACGCGTACGGCACGCGCCTGTTTTACCCGGGGAGAGGGACGAGAGGAGGGGGATGGGAGGTGTTTAGACAGAGCATTAGGCGACAGGTGAGACCTCGTGAAACCCGATCACTGTTGGCTCGGCAGGCCGATGTGGCGCTGACAAAGTAACATGTGAGCCGCCGGTAATGTGAACACTCAACAAACTGACACCGATGCCGTGTGACAGATGCTTCCCTCTCACACATCGCTTTTGTCTTTTCATCAGGTGCGAATTATACACCGCCGTGACTTTTTAGTTATCACCACCTCCTTGTTCTTGTTTTTTACATTTCGTCAAGTTTTGACTAAATGTTTTAACATAGAGGGGGAATCGAGACGAGGGTCGTGGTGTATGTGTGTGTGTGTGTGTGTGTGTCTGTGTAGAGCGATTCAGAGTAAACTACTGGACCGATCTTTATGACATTTTACTTGAGAGTTCCTGGGTATGATATCCCCAGACCTGTTTTTCATTTTTTGGATAAATGTCTTTGATGACGTCATATCCGGCTTTTTGTAAAAGTTGAGGCAGCACTGTCACACCCTCATTTTTCAATCAAATTGATTGAAATTTTGGCCAAGCAATCTTCGAAGAAGGCCGGACTTTGGTATTGCATTTCAGCTTGGAGGCTTAAAAATTCATTAATGACTTTGGTCATTAAAAATCTGAAAATTGTAATTAAAATTATTTTTTTCATATAAGGATCCAAAATTACGTTCATCTTATTCTTCATCATTTTCTGATTCTAAAAACATATAAATATGTTATATTCGGATAAAAAACAAGCTTTGAAAATTTAAAATATAAAAATTATGATTAAGATAAAATTTCCGAAATCGAGTTAAAAACAATTTCATTTTATTCCTTGTCGGTTCCTGATTCTAAAAACATATAGATATGATATGTTTGGATTAAAAACACGCTCATAAAGTTAAAACGAAGAGAGGTACAGAAAAGCGTGCTATGCAGCACAGCCCAACCACTACCGCGCTAAACAGGCTCATCAATTTCACTGCCTTTTGCACAAGCGGCGGACTACGGTCATTGTGAAAATATGCAGTGCGTTCAGTTTCATTCTGTGAGTTCCACAGCTTGACTAAATGTAGTAATTTCGCCTTACGCGACTTGTTTTTTAAATGGTTTTGTTTAGTTTCTATCCATGTATTGAACCGCTCTGACACTGTATTATCAATGATAAGCATGTAAACTCAATTTTGTCATTACCAAATGATTACTTTTAAACTGAGAGCATGTAATCTATTCATGGATGACATGTATAAAATGTTAAAAATAATTACAGTTTGACACACTGTAACAATATCATAATAATGTTACATGAAATAGAAAAACATGATACTCCTTTTTTCGTCAATAAATAGCTGGGCTGTATCATGAAAGTGTAATTTTCTCAGCCTTTCCAGTCCTAAAGTGCAGTAACAGCTGAAATGAGATTTCAGTCGATGCAATGTGCAGCAGTCAGTTAAAACTGTCTTCATGGGCCGGTATGGGGTGAGGTGAGGGTCAGACAGACGAAGCTTCAAATATTGCTTTATTTTTAAGGTTGGTTTCAAATGCATATTTATTGACATTCATAAGTGACTACACATCATACACAAATATTCTGGGGAAAAAACATACAGCATTGTTATTATTTTGCCATACAGACACAACCACTTTGAATCAGGTCAAATCAAATCAAAATGTATGTAATTATTTATAAAATAGGTTGATTGTTATTTCAGTACCTGTCGACTGGGCAAATGAAAGAGTGTTGCATGTTAAATGTCAGTGTAACATCCATGAGATGCTCATTCATCCCGACTGTCTTTTTATCAACCAAACTTAACAGGGGAAACAACAACAACAACAACAACAACAACAACAACAACACCACACACACACACTCAACACCTTTCTCCATTTAAAGAACATGATTGATTCTGCAATAGAAAGTTTACACCCATACGCCTTCCAAAAGTAAACAGATAAAGAACTTGGTTGTAAATTATGGAGTAGGCAGATTGATGAAAACATACAGTGAAAGCCAGACTGGACAGCACTCACTGCAATTAGTGCACAAGAAGGGAAAAAAATCATCCGGCTCTGGAAGAACAGAACAGAGATAAGTTCCTTGCGACATTTGCATCCCTTTTGACACAAGAAGCTACGCCGCCATCTCTTTATCGATCTCGAGACAACTACATCTAAATGACGTCAAGAGAGACGGTCCCCACCCCTCTCCCTCCCGCAGTCAAATTTAGCTCTCTCCAATGCTTTGACAGCGAATGCTTTGTCTCAAGACTTGTTGCTTTTTAGGGTATCAGTGGATACAAGGAAATCGGGTCAGAAAAAAATGGTACGATGTTGAATATTGTATGCACAGCCTCCGTACATCGCTGAAAGGAAAGGAACACTCCGAACAGCAAAATAGATCAAGCATAGGTCAAGAATTTTCTTCCATGCAAATTCTCAATGATGCCCTGTAAAATCTAAATACGTTTGGTCCCAATGCAAAAACATCTTTAATGAATCTTTCTTGCACCACACTAGATACACAACAGTAAACAATAGAATAGTGAAAACTGCCAATGACAGTAGTATGCGACACATGCTCAATTATTCAACCAAAAGAGCAGACGAGAATTGTGTCAAAATGCTCGGAACCAAATCTGCCAGACAGACCTACCTTCAAAAAAGCAGATGCCCACAAGGCCAAACCTCCTGATAATTTGCTGCGTAATCTTCCATTGCACAAGATGGTGGTGTTATCCGTGCTTTTATCACTTCACCATTTCTACGCAATGCGCCTGCTGCAGTTACATAGCAGCTGACGAGTTCATCGATCGCTGCCGTAGTTTTTCTTTCCGGAAGTGTCCGGTACGACTTACTTCCCTTGCCTCACTTTCTCACGAGCGGACGACCAATCAGATTTGGTTGAGGGAGGTTTCAAAGCAAAAGATGGCTGGGGGACTTCGGAGTGATCACGTTTAACATTTTGCTTTTTCAGGGAGTACGTGATACCATGGAGAATATAAGACTAGTGCATTCTTTAGACAGACCTAATGACTTGAAAACTATAGTAAGACAAGACTTGCGCGACCTGGGAATCAAAGCGCCGAAGATAAAATCGAAGAAGTCGAAAAAGTTGAACCAGTCACGCAGTTCAACACAACAGGTAAAGTGATGACAAAGCTTTTCCACTTACCTTTCTTAGAAATATTGCACAGATGGTTGTTTATTTGACACAATGTTCTGGTTCGTTGCAGTCATAAAGAAACTAAATTCTATTCTTTGTTTTGTTTTGGCACATTGTGCAGTTTTCAGCAGTCAGCAATCGGTAGAGCAACTGCCCAAGCCAAGGCTGAAAAGTGAAATCTCGGTTCGATTAGTCCCCAGTGCTTGCTGGCAGTGATACAGACCATGTGCTTCTGCACTGCCTGGTGCCAGCTTGTCTGTGTGTTTTTTTCCACTCAGGAATGGGTCTCCTTCATAACATCTCAGTTAGTTTGTATCCAGTAATCCACCCAGAGAAATTAAAAGGAAATCACACAATCAGAATTCAGATCAATAGAAAAATATTAGCAATTTTGTAGTTGTTGACCTAGCTGAGTCAGTGAGTGTAGCAACTAGCACACTCTGATTACTCCCCGATAACCTGATGTAGTCCACTGCAAGGTTCACGTCCTAGCTAAGGTCCAATTGAGTGAATCTCAAACTGTCGCTTTTCTTTTACTTTCCCTTAGTTTCAGTGTTTCACAGTTTCAGTATGTGTGTTGTGACGCAGGGATGGCCAAATCTCACAAATTTACCATCCTATCCAACATATCACTTTCCTCTGCTGCTATTGGCAATGTTCTTTGAATGATTGATATTTTCTCTTGAGTCTTTCTCATTCTCATGCTATTTGCTTTTCTCCCTTTATCAGCATAGTCTTTTCAAGATACAAGATACTTTTTACGCTGGTTCACCTGATCATAGAAAATGCGTGTTTGGAATCAGCAGTGAAAGTAGAAACAGTTCGGATGAAACGTCGAAAGCGCACCCAAGATGGGAGCCTCGTTGTCATGTCACTAGGACATGGCGCCCGATTTTGCAGACAAAATAGTTTCTGAATGACTGTGCAGTGTTTATTTGGCTTTTAAAAATGAAACTCAATAGTAAAACCAAAAGTTGCTTTGCATTTGAACAGAATTTTCACTAGCCAGCCAGGCGGTTTCTACAAGTACTACTACTAGCCCGGCGGAAATGTTACTCCAGACCTGGGAAACCATTTGATTTTGTCGTATTTTGTACGCATGATTGTCTAGAATACGATCAGTACAGTCAGTGGACAAAAAATACGACGAGAATAATTCCTACTCCTAGACTACTTTTCTTCACAAGCGCATCCCTAAGCTGATCCAGTATTTTGACACATGATTACAGTTTTTGTCAGTAACCATTGAAATAAGCATTTGTTTCAAATGTATCGTGGTAAACTGAATTAACGGTGCGACGGATGCATGTGAAGCATGTTTGAATCATGAATGTTCAAATGTTGTGTGGAGTACGCTCAATATTTCTGAAAATACACCAAGTTTGTTTGAGAATACTCGTCCAAGTGCAAAACAGGGTTCCCAGGTGACAGGTCTGTTAGTGTTACTCGCCCCTGGCGACTGGTTGGTGGATTTGGCCATCCCTGTGAAGTCGATTCTACAGGGTTAATTCTGGACTAACAGTGTAATGCGACTTACTGCTTAACATAATCCTTCAGAGCCTGGAGTCAGTGACTGAGTGAGGGTACACGATTTTTGGATGGACTGTGTGAGTGTGACTCCTATTATTTTGATCTGATGCATTGCTCTGACCACTGGCCGCCGAGTGTCCAATTCTCTTGACTTCACTTGTAGGAGGTCTTCTGGCCATCAATTTTCCTACTGAACAGACAAAGGCAGGTCATTTGGACTTAAAGTTAAACTTAGTTTTAATCCAATTCAACTGAGAACTTGTAACACTGATAAAGATAGTGATATATTATGTGATGAAGCTGAACGTTTTGTCTCGCTCATGCTCATAGTCATACTCAAAGAATCCAATTTTTAGTTATTTTTAAGTGTTCTGGTTCTCCTTTTTGTATGTTTTGAACATATTTTGTTCTTATCTTTTCAGGATACTTTCCTTGTTTCTGCAACTGTTTTTGGAAACTACTTGCAGTTTGTGCCCAGTAGATATGTTCCTGATTGCGGATTTGTCCCAAGGTTAGTTTATTGTGGATCCTCAGGCACGTGTTGATAGAGGGTAAAACTGAGCCACTTATTTCTGTAGTTTTTCCATATATGGAATAGGAAAATGCCAGAAGAAAGACGAAAAATGTCAACAGGTCATTTGGCAAAAAGTACTTTTTTTAAGTATTTTTCAAATACATTTGAATTTTGTAGTTTGTTTGACATTTATTGAAAAAATGTTTTAGAACATCGCATGCATTTCATGTTCACATTACTGTGATGTAACTGGTGGAAACATTTGACATGCAACGAACTCAGTCTCAGCAACCAAGTAGGCAGTACACAATCGATCAAAGCAATATTTTGTGGGTTTTGTTGTTGACACAGTCATGTCATTTGCCAGAGAAAACTAAAAGTTTTTACAAATTGCTTGCAATTGCATAGATGTTTGTCAGAAATAACTAGCACTTGTTGGTATAAACGTGTATTGTAATACTAAAAGATGACAATAACAATGTGAAACAACATATTATTTTGGTGCACAGGTTTCTTGCTGATGCTGCAGAGATTATCGAAGAACACACCAAAGTTGAAGGCGTCTTCCGCAAGTCTGGGTCCATCAACAGACAGAAAGAGCTCCGGGTAATTAATTATTCGTACAATAATTGTAAAAACATATGGGCACCAGTGTTGATGTTTGTGTAGTGCCTAGGGAATTTGTATACCCATGTATTGGAGAAAGCACTTAAAGTTTTGATACTTCTTTGAAGACCTCCAAAAATATGAGAAGTTTAGGCCTCTGACTCTGAGAGGGAGACTGACAACAGAGGTACTACCAGTTCTACAGACTTTGTGAAGATGGATCCAAGAAATCAAGGTCTCAAAAGGATAATAAATCAGAAATGATTCTTCAAAATGGATTTGTGTCAGTGTCACAACTCACATGCCGCATGGTATTCAGCATAAAAAAGTAGATAAACATTTTTTACCCGAGTTTTTTGTTTTGTTTTTGTTGAGTCACTTGAGAAAAAGTGACTCTATGTAATCGGTCAGTGTTAGTCTGTCCGTAGACACCACCTTAACGTTGGACTTTTCTCGGAAACTATCAAAGCGATCGGGCTCATATTTTGTTTAGTCGTGACCTCCAATGACCTCTACACTTTAACGATGGTTTCGTTGACCTTTGACCTTTTTCAAGGTCACAGGTTAGCGTCAAAGGAAAAATTAGACATTTTATATCTTTGACAAAGTTCATCGGATGTGATTGAAACTTTGTAGGATTATTCTTTACATCAAAGTATTTACATCTGTAGCCTTTTACGAACGTTATCAGAAAAACAAGGGAGATAACTAGCCTTTTCTGTTCGGCAACACACAACTTAACGTTGGGCTTTTCTCGGAAACTATAAAAGTGACCGGGCTCAAATTTTATGTGAACGTGACTCCCAGTGACCTCTACACTTTGACGTCTGCTTTGGTGACCTTTGACCTTTTTCAAGGTCACAGGTATGTCTTGAAGGAAAAAAATTGAAATATCATATCTCTGAAACTATTCATCGGATTTGATTCAAACTTTATAGGATTATTCTTTACATCAAATTATTTACATCTGTATTGTGTTGTGAATAGCAATTTCTTCCTGTCCATCTGATGCCTCATATAATATTCAGAACTGCGAAAGTGACTCGATCGAGCGTTTGCTCTTCTTGTTTACAAAGATGATAGATCAGTTGCTGTGTTATATTGTCCAAACTGCAGTCTAAAACTGTCATACATTATAACGTTTACAACTCATCATGTGCAATCTTTAATCATAAACTATATTTTATTATCGAGCAGCGAGACATTGAGGAGGACAAGGGGCTGGAGTCGAGCAGCGTGCACGACGTGACAGGCCTGGTGAAGCAGTTCTTCAGGGAGCTACCTGATCCTCTCTTCACCGCCACCTACCATGACTACTTTGTGCGCTGCTACCACCTCCCCCTACAGGAGAGGGTCAGTAGAAGAACATCCACTTTCTCAATGTTTCTGCGTGAAGTTACAATTAGAACAAAATATCTGTGGATGTGGACTTGAGGGTAGATATTGGTGTGTTAGTTGGTTTCAGTCCTCCCTCGGGATGGGTTTGTTGGCTTGTTATTATTGTTGATTTTAATGCTATACCACTCCCACTACCACCACTTTCTACATTTGAGGGGGAACGTTTGTAGGTTTGGGTTTTTACATCACATGTACTTTCTGTGCGCTGTCTGCAAGTGCAACGATGGATCTGACCGTTGACTTGGGGGTAAGGATTTCTTTCTGGGATATGGGATTGTCAGTTTACACTATAAAAATGTGACAGATGATCGTAGTAGATTTTTGTACTGCTGCTTGACATGTATTTCTGCCTGGTGAGAGTATGTGTGTGTGCATCACAGGCTGTGCTGATCTCTTCCTCTTTTCTTTTTATTTGTAGTTTTGACCATGTCAGAGTGTATGTAGTCTTACTTTTAGTCTTACTCTTAGTGTTGCATAGATGTATCATGTCATCACTAATCTTATTCAGGTGGATGCATTGCTGCTCTTGTGCTTGCTGCTTCCCATTGAACACCTGAGCACGCTTCGCTTCACCATGGGGTTGCTGTCTCGTCTGGCTGACCAGTCGACTTACAACAAGATGGACGCTGGCAACCTGGCTGTTGTCTTGGCCCCGAACATCATGCATGTCAACAGGTGCGTGTGATATATACTGTATCACATGTAGTGTACACAAACTGCTGGTGGGAACTTGGTAGATTCAAGAGACACATTTGGTCACATATGATCAAGGTCAAGGTCACTTTGACCCTTATGAAATGTGACCAAACTAAGGTAGTGAACCACTAAAAGTGACCATATCTGATGGTAGAAAGAGCCAATAAGCACCATTGTACTTCCTATGTCTTGAATTAACAGCTTTGTGTTGCATGACCTTGGATGACCTTGGGTCAAGGTCACATGTATTTTGGTAGGAAAAATGTGTAAAGCAGTTCTTAGTGTATGATGTCATTGCTAGGATTAGTTATTTGACCTTGACCCTGAAGGTCAAGGTCATGTAAAGGTCAAGTTCAAGCATGTGAGTCGTATGGGCTTTGCCCTTCTTGTTTTATTTGCAGTCGCAGCCAGAAAATGAACTCCACAGAGGAGAAGCTGCTGCAGATTCAGACGGCCATCGTGGAGCTATTGATCAGAAATGCTGAACGCATCGGATTGGTGTCCAACAGTCTGGCCGAGCGGACCTCACTCCTGGCTGAGTGTTTTGGGACAGAGGATGAGCTGGACGGTGCTAGTGATGATAACACGCTAGAAGATTCCAAAGACAAAAAGCGACGCAAACGTAGCAGCTCTCTCCAAGGTTTGGGCAGGCAGTCTTTGAATTCCACAGTTTCTCATTTGAAAATGTTTTTTTCCAGTTCTCTGATGAGTTTTTTCATACCCAATGTTTTGTCTTTCTTCATTTTCATGTGGTAGTTTCAGTGTGAACATGAAATTCTTCAGTCCAAAATTAGGGATAGTCCTCGGCAACATACTTGCAACATGTGCAGCTGTGCAGAGCCTTAGTATACACCCATCAGAATAGCATGGTGCAGAGTACTGAAAAATGAAGATTTTGTTTTCAAGTTAGAGCAAATGAAAGAAACATGTTTGGTAAATGAGCTTTTCAGGTTAGAATGTATGATTTGATTGGTACTTTGACTTGGTGTGGTTTTCCGGTGAAATGTCCTGGATCATCCCCTGCTTTTTGCATTGAAGTATTGATTCAGCTCAAAGATCATAGAATATTTTCATTTTCAGGACTGGTGAGTTCCATAGGACGAGGTCTCTCCAGACTGCGACGCAATTCAGAGGGCAAGAACAACCTGACATCAGGTAGCAACTACAGTCTGCCCAATGAGAGTGAGATCGCATCACAGCCACAGTCACAATCGCTGTCAGTTACCACCAACCAAGAGGATCACATCATGCTACAGCCAGCCGCAACCCCTGTGGTCCGGAAGCGCAGGATCTCTGGTGAAGCTGTGCCGTTTTCTGCTACAAAAAGGTGAGGCTTTGTGTGTGTGTGTGTGTGTGTGTGTGTGTGTGTGTGTGTGTGTGTGTGTGTGTGTGTGTGTGTGTGTGTGTGTGTGTGTGTGAGCAATTTGGTTCTACTACAAGAGTTTGATTTGAGACTGTCTTGTTTTTCATTTCTATGGTCTTCCTTTTACAAAAAGTGTGCACTATTGATCATGGGCATCTTTTGATGTTACTGGGGAGACATTTGAAAGCTGAAGACTAATTGTATTATTGTCTTCTGCCCTCTTGTTTGCATATATATGTGATTGGTAAAGTATTGTGAGTTGCAAGCTGTGCATAGGTCACATATAAAACGTTCAAGCTCTCAAAAATGCTTAATTTCAGGAGTGGAGGATAACGGACAAATTATTTTTGTGTTTGTTTTCAGGAGAGCTATCCTGGATCAGTTGCCATACAAGTCAGCACTGGGCGCCACCCCTTTCACTCCAGCGTCCACAAAGAAACGCCAGCCGTATGGTAGGCATTTTATGGCTTCTCACATTCTGTCATTTTGTAGGGGGGATAGGGGTGTAGTGGATGGGTGTCTATGGAATGTGGGCGCGTATATGTTTTTGACAATGACATGTGCAATATGAAGGTGGGGGGATGGGCGTAGTGTGGTATTAATAACAAATAGCCTAGTTGTACAGTAAATGGTTGTCCTGTTTAATGTTTTTCCCCTGTACATATGAATTTGCTGTATAGGAGCTCTTTCAAAATGTTTAAAAACAAAAAAATTGTTTATTGTCTCTTGAGCCTAGGTGGTTATGTGAGACCTATTCAGCGTTTGATCGTATTCTCTGTTTTGTACTTTCCTACTCTTTGAAAAAAAATCCAACCCATTGCTCTTAGACAAACACTTTTGGAAAGAGGGTAGAAGAGTTTTACTTGTAAATGAACTGTTTTGAAGGTGGTAGTGAAAGAGTAGGACACCTGACCTGATAATGGCTTGTAAGTTGTGTCTTTACAGGTACATCTTGTAAATCATTTTAAGCTTTTACATGGGATAAAGCCATTCTGTTTCCTGGACAACAGCCTGGCTACATTCTGTGCAGTGTGAATTTTCAGCTGAATTAATTTTATAACTGACACTGACACATTTGTGAATCTGCAAAATCTTTTCAGCAAAAATTGTCCTCTGTGCAAAGGAAGCAGCCAGACTGTTGGTTTGAGTCCAAGTGGAGGGATGCTGTAATCCCTTGTACAATTCTGCACGAATGTGTGATGGTTCAATTATGATTGCTTACACGAAAAAGGAAGCTTTTGTAAATAAACAAGGGTTATAATTACAGTGTTTTTACACAGAGCACGCTTTTCTTCAAAATCTTGTGTTTCTTCCCTTGCAGGCATCTCTTTGCACAGCCTCAAATGGCACTACACTAGTTCACAAGTTCTCAAAATGTTAGAGACTGCTTCAGCTTTTTGAGTTGTTGTTTGCGTAGCTTTTGCAAATTTCAGTTATTTTGGTTTGATTTGTGAAGTGGTTAATTTGCTTTGGTTTTGGTTTTGCTTGTAGTGTTTTCTTATGATATATTTTTTTTCTCAGCAGTCTAATCGGTTTCTGTGTTTGTTTCTTTCATGCTCTGTTTTATCTCCTTGTTCATTTTTACATTTAGTCGAGTTTTGACTAAATGTTTTAACATAGAGGGGGAATCGAGACGAGGGTCGTGGTGTCTGTGTGTCTGTGCATGTGTGTGTATAGTGCGATTCAGACCAAACTACTGGACCAATCTTTATGAAATTTTACATGAGAGTTCCTGGGAATGATATCCCCGGACGTTTTTTTCTTTTTTTCTTTTTTTCGATAAATACCTTTGATGACGTCATATCCGGCTTTTTGTAAAAGTTGAGGGGGCACTGTCACACCCTCATTTTTCTATCAAATTGATTGAAATTTTGACCAAGCAGTCTTCGACGAAGGCCGGACTTCGGTATTGCATTTCAGCTTGGTGGCTTAAAAATTAGTTAATGACTTTGGTCATTAAAAATCTGAAAATTGTTTAAAAAAAAATTTAAAAAAAAATTATAAAACGATCCAAATTTACGTTCATTCTTCATCATTTCCTGATTCCAAAAACATATAAATATGTTATATTTGGATTACAAACAAGCTCTGAAAATTAAAAATATAAAAATTATGATCAATATTAAATTTTTGAAATCAATTTAATCCTATCGCTGCCAATCAAAACTTGCGTATGTGCATTCCTGACTGCCAGGGAATATTGGAGTTCGGGGTGTAATAATTCACAAAAATTCTAGCTCCAAACTGGCAGTAGGTAGGTAAGTAAAACCTATGTTATTTTTAAGGGAAATGGAACCAAGAATCTGTTTTTAGTGTCTAATCATGGAAATAATAATTAGTTTGGCTTATAATGATGTTTAAATATGAACTTTTGAAAAATCAATCCGGCGCATCTTCCGGTGCCTGTGGATCAAACACAGGTGGCTGTTTTGCTCGCTCCAAGAAAGGATTATAATCACTATCATCTACCTGTTTCCAACGAATCGTCCGAAAGAAGATCTCCCCCTTCCCCTGTCAGTATCCATAATCATTTGCACCGCCTGTAGCGTCAGTCCGGCTTGTTTTTCCCTACTAGGGCCCGGTCGACTGTCACCGTTAGCCATTTTGACGAGTCGAGATTTCTCTCCCCTACCCTGTCGCCAAGGCCGAAAATAGCCTTCAGACGCAAAACCGCGTCACCATTTATGTTTATTCATGAGAATGAGGTATCCTACCAAGCCATTGGCTGCTATTTTTGTGTCAGCAGTGACATAGCATTTCTGGAAAATCCCGGAACGGAGAAGACGGGTAAACCTAAGGCGCTGCAGCTGCACAAGCGCATGACGGGTATACCCGTCCTAAGGCAGTCAAGTGGTTAAAAACACTTTCATCTTATTCCTTGTCGGTTCCTGATTCCAAAAACATATAGATATATGTTTGGATTAAAAACACGCTCAGAAAGTTAAAACGAAGAGAGGTACAGAAAAGCGTGCTATCCTTCTCAGCGCAACTACTACCCCGCTCTTCTTGTCAATTTCACTGCCTTTGCCACGAGCGGTGGACTGACGATGCTACGAGTATACGGTCTTGCTGAAAAATTGCATTGCGTTCAGTTTCATTCTGTGAGTTCGACAGCTTGACTAAATGTTGTATTTTCGCCTTACGCGACTTGTTATTGTTTGCTGAAATTTTTGTTTGTGCTTCAAAGTTCATTTTTGTGTTTAGATAAGTTTGCTTGCATGCATGTTGCTGCTTTTCTTCAGGATTATTAATTTGTGTGTCCCTCCACGACAAGGCTTCGTGCACAAAAGCTAGGGGAAAAAAGAAATAAGTACATATTCATCTCCACCACTATATTTCTTGCTTACATGTATGGTATATCTCCGCAATTTTTTAAACATCTGAGAAAGTATAAACTTTGATTTGTATTTTAATTTGCCCAGGAGAGGGCCAAAAAATAGTATTCAAAAAAGCTTCTTTCAGGTCAAAATCATGCCTGTTACATCCTAGCTCTCCATGACAGTTCTTGCTTCATGGAAGTTAGCAATCTTCTGCCAAAGTCAAAATCTTCATTGTTGTCAAGTGTTGTTGCATTGCTGCTGGTCTTTCCACAGATATGAAAGCTCTGGCTGCAGGAACCCCCAACTTTCCCAACGCCGAGAGATTCCTGGCCTCCACTGTTACCCCCAAAGCAGACAAGAGCATGCGCAAAAAGCTCAACCTCTTTAGTCCCTCAAGCAATACAAAAGCTAAAAGGTACTTTTCAGCAGCAATACTGTATGTCTACAGTCTTTTTAAAAGGGTTGAATTCCTAATACAGATTTCTGGGGTTCTTTACCTTTATTGAAATGATATTCAAACTGCACTGAGAAGAGAAGTAACTGGATAAATGTAGCAATTATGATATCAAATACTTCGTTCCCTTATAAATCTGTTTCTGACTGTTGGAGAATAAGTTATTTTGGTTGTATTCACCAGTGTCTATTTCAGTTTTGTTCTTTAGCATGGCTTTTGTTTGATTTGGCATGTTGATAGTTCAGTAGAATCTGTGCATGACGAAAAGTGTAAATCAAATGAACGTATTTGTTGTGAGTGTAAGATTTGTTCAGTTAGCTTCTTGATTTCAAACATTTGCCAGAAAAGAAATAAGAAACCATGGAAACAATGAAACTGTAGTCATTAGTAATTTAAATGCTTAGTTGTTATTCATTCTGTTCAAAAGTTCTTCCTACATAATACCATAACTATGTTCTTCCTACATAATACCATAATTATGGTGTTCAGCATTTGATTTGCAAGAAAGGTTTATTCATTTTTCCAACTTAATAGTGTGTGGACAGTACACTTCTTTGACATTTTTTCTTGCTGCTTGTATGCTCTTTTAGGCATGCAATGTTAATGCCTTGCAATCAGTTTTTTGTTGCCGAATGTCTCCAGGGGCAAGGTTGGAGGAGGAGGAAGCGGCAACATGTCATGCAGCAATCCCCTACGCAAGTCCAGCAAGACCAAGCATCTCTTCAAGCGACTGAGTTCCAGCAGAGAGAAGGTCAGTGGTGTTGTCAGTGGTCACAGTCTTTATTGTGACAAAATGTTATGAATATAACTATTTTTGCACTGTTGGTTGCATTTTGTGTGTATTACTATTAGTAAACATTTTCATAAACACTCAGTTTATCAAACATGTTCAGAAAACATTAATTTTGCACATAATGTATACTGTACACATACTTTAAAACAGTACAGCAGTCCCTCTCATGAACGGACACCCTTGGGCCATAGCAAAACTGTCCGTACATTGCAGGTGTCCGGTCACGGGAGGGGTGACCACACCACCCCCTCCATACACTCACACAGAGACACACAAACAACAGGATTGAGTCTATGCTAATCACTTCTTGTGGCTACTAAACAATAAACTCCTAATACTTCTTTAAACGTTCTGTAAAAATGATTTGTATGAAAAGTGTTGAAAAGAAGAGATAAAATAAATCCTCAAGGCAGTGAACACACTCACCATGCACTGACATACGAAAGCAGCCACACAAACACAGCACAGAGGGGCGTGTGCAGATGCTTTGCAAGAATAAGCTTGAAACCCAGTTTGAATAAATAACAGCAGATAGAGCTGCATGTCATAATCATGTAATTTATTTTCATCTTGTCTGGCTTTATTGACTGCATGCCGATCATGTGGCATGGCAGTGACTTTTCACTCTTCAGTCGGAAATACACTGTACATAACACAGCTCCCACTCTCCCTCACTAATGCCTACCCCAAGCCGTGACAACTGATGCTTGGAAATTGTGTGGAAGAGTACACCTCTCTATTTCTCTCCAATGCTCTTCCTGCTGACATGCAGTGACACCGGACACCCCACAGAGTTTAGCCAGCTACCCCTCCACCCCCCCCCCCCCTCCCTCTCTCTCTCACTCCCTCCAGCCATGTACTGTTGGGCTGTGGCCAGAGAGGTCAGCTCCAACTGTTCACTCAGAGCAAAACCAGTTGACTGTGTCGTAACTTTTGACACAGCAAGACAACTGAAGTGTTCACAGATTAGGCAACCAACTCACTGGTCAAGGCTGAGGGGAAACAAGAGTGTCTTGTCATTGTCAATGAAAGAGGTTACACACAGACACACGATGCTGAGAACTGTGGCCGGTTTTTCACTCTCTTTCGCTCAGGACCTTCATCGACTGTGGTTTCTGTTGTTTACGTCCAACAGACAAGAATAAAGAGCACAGTGCAGTTTCATGTTGGCATCTTCGCATGTACTCCACTCCTGACCAAAACTACCCCCCCTCCTGATGGGTACAGGTGCACTCAAGTTACCAGTGACTGTCGTCACGCCATTGCGGCTGTGATCTTTGCACCAAGAGCCGGACTGCTCTGTTATCGATTTTGTTGTGGTGAAAATTTGACGATGGTCTGTCCGTACATTGGAGGTATGACCTGCTGTTGGGACCGAAAATGAGTGTCCGTGTCCACGTTTTGCAGGTGTCCGTTTAAGGGGGGGCAAATATAGAAGGAAAACACTCCGTGCCGAGCAAATGTGTCCGTACATGTCAGGTGTCCGCTCACGCCGGGGGCCGTACATTGCAGGGACTGCTGTATAGCTGTACAAAAAATCTTGAATTTTAGTCTCTTGTAAATGACTTTTTTTTCCAGAAAAAGGTGAAGACCAAATATTTGCTAGGATATTGTCATGTTATTAGAAATAGGAACAAGTTTGGCAATCAAATCAGTATTCAAACCATTATCTCATTCTTTTTCTTCTTGGTTTCTCATGTTACTAATTTGTTAGTTTTGTTTTGTGTCTCAGGATGACCGCGACAGCACCGGAGATGTATTACGAGACAAGCTGGACAGCCCTACGGGTGTTCCTTACAGCAACTCTGCCATGGAGCTCTCCAGCACGGACAGATCACCGTCGTCATCATCACACGGCATTACCCGCACAGTGTCCTCTCCCTCACTGCACGACACCTCTGCCCACAACCACCATGGCGACATCACGCTCAACCAAGGTTTTATTGATGCAGACATGACTCTCAGTCTGGACAGCGATGCAAACACTACTCACACAAGTCCCAGCTCTCCTACAAGAGGACGACCGTTGAAAAGGGCGGAGTCTTACAGACGGAGTCAGAAGCCTGTGCGTCGATCAGCTTCCACAGACGGACAGATACGTCGCGGCCAGCCGAACAAACTGTGCAACGGCTTGATGGATGGAAAACATGAGAACGTGAAGAACATGAGGCGCAGCTTTGACAAGTCTGACATCAGTCACCCCATACCCATCATTGTCGCCCCGCTTCCGGAAAAACCTGACAGCTACAGGGAAGACGTGATGCGATCCAGGCTGGCACCAGAGAGACGGCACACAGTTCAAGTTGGAGCAGGGCAGCTGAGAGCTTCCAGCATTTTGGCTAATACATCCATAGCCCCGGACATCATGGAGAGCAGTCTGCTGCAAGTCGTGCTTCCACCACCCTCTGGCTTCGGAGATCAGTCCATGATGGAGGTAGACATTGATCATGAGGAGATGGAGAGCAATGCTCCGGGGTCTGACGAAGAGTCGGAGGCAGGGTTCTCCACTATCTCGGGGGGAACCGTCATCCATAACCCTGCCGCCCAGCTCCAGAGCCTGGGGAAGAATGGTGGTGGGGGGTCACATCATATGGCTCACTATGGATCCAGTGTGTCAGTGAACGCCCAGGCTAAAGCCTTGCAGCCCTCCACCAGTGTGGACAGCCTGATCAGCACAGGGTCTGAGACTTCAGCCGCCTGGTCTTCCCACCCCAACAGAGACCTGGATCGCAGCGTTTCCATCGACAGCGGGAAAGGGTCCTTGCTGGACTGCGTGGAGGGCAAGTCTGCAGGGGGTCGGGTCATGAACACCACCTTTGTCAAGTCTGCCGAGCCTGACACCTACAGCCTGCATTCTGAGGATGGAACTATTAGCGACCTTCACCTGCATGGTTCCAACCACTCCATCAAGAGTCTGTCGGCGGAGGACCTCAAATGCAGGCCAAAAGAGAAACCTGCAGCACGCTCTCACAGCATGTACGTGGCAGGGGCAGGTCGCCACAAGAACATTGTTCCAAACCTGCAAATCTCTGCAGAGACCCATCGTCTTCTCACAAGGGCAGGATTTCTTGACAGCAGCGCCCCACCCAATGTCAAGGATGTAGCCTTGCCCTTCAAGTCTCCAGAGAAGCCTGACAGAAGCAATCAAAGTTTTAACCGTGATGATCGTCTCGGTCGCTCCTTGAGACTGGAGAGATCTGGAGCATCCAGAAAGGAAAGGCCAATAAGTCAGCACACAGAACGAGTTAGCCCTGTTAAAGAGGAATCAGCAGCAGATCAGGCAGTAGAGGCAGTGAAAAATACAGTATCAACAGCAAAAGCAATCTCAGCTTCTGCAGAAAGAAGAGAGGAAGGTATGGAAGACGAAGAAGAGGTGTGGGTGAGAAGGGATCCAGTGGGTTCAAAAACCAGGCTGGGGAACCCAGAAGTCTCCACTGAAACATCCGAGACTACGTCACAGGATGTCCCCAGTTCCTTGAACCTGAAGCGAGCAGAGATGCGCATGCAGAAGCACGACAGCGTCCTCGACATCCGAGAGAGCAACGCTGGTCGCGTAAAGGAGAACGTGCGAAACATCAACTCCAGCCTGGAGCATTCAGTGCTGGACCAGTCGTGCAACAACTCCTCCCTGCACTTCCCGCAGTCCACAACTAGGAAACGAGGACAGTCCCCCATCAGAATTCCCACCATCTTTGCTAAAGGCCCGAACAACCCAACAGCGGAATATTATAGAGAGCTGGCACTGAACGCTCACAGGAAGGAAGGAGGGCGCATCTTTCCTCAGATCAGGGTCAATTCTCCGAGCGAAGAAGGAGGTATGCCAGAAGACCAGGCTCCAAACTGTTCCAGCCTCCAGTCACAGAATTCAACAGGCAGCGGGAAGGAAGTGCGTTCGTCGGCAGGTGAAGCCCCAAAGCAGAGAGAGACGGGGCGGTCGTTGCTCAACTCGTCAAACATCGACCTCAGCTCCTCTTTGATGGATACCATTGAAGATGCTGTGACCCCTCGCGCCAAGAAGCGACACAGCCAGCAAGATGTCGGTCGTTCTCCTCTGCATGAATCCACTAACACCAAAGTCACAATCTCTGAATCGGCGGAAAAGCTTCAGCTCAGAACAGCCAAAGGTCTGACGCCGCACCAAGTAGGCAGGTTCGGCCCCAAAGGTAGCAGCAGTGACCGATCACCAGGTAAGCCGGTGAAACGTCTGCAGTCACCGCGTTCCCCACACACCAGGCACTCTCCCCGTCGACAGTCCCCACAGAATGCTAGAGAAAGAGACGCTTTTCGCCTGGAGTCGTGCCATTTCCATGAGCAGTACTGAGTGAATACAGTATTGGTTTTTACCCTTATGATAGTTTTAAAGACTGTTTACAGTGACAGCATGTGTATAGCTTCCAGCTTTTGATAGTCATTTGACAAGACATTTCTCGACAAGGTTATAGAGGAGACTGGACATGGTTGTGTGTAATGTTTCAAGAGCTGTTGGTGTGATGAATATAATGATGTGCATATTATGAAAAGAAAACTACAATATGACTTTCAATGGTGATTCTTACAGTTTACTGTTGTAACGCACTTTACACTGTATTTGAAGCTGAATTCATTTACCCCGAAAGAAAAAGGCAGTGAAGAAGCTGCTTGATTTTGTTTATGAATGCAGTTTATTTGTAAATATAAACCTGGACAACAGAGAACAGCTTTGTCTGAAAGGTTTCAATCGTTTTATGTAGATATTATTTTGATTATGTTTCTTTAACAGTTTGAATAAAATTATATTACTAGCTCTGCAAAGAATGAAAAGTTGACATAGATGATTGATAGCCATGTATATTTGTACATTTTCAAAGTAGTTGGATGCGATATACAGGGTATACTTCACAGCATTGTCTGCACTGATGACCACTGAAACTACTATGGCCACCCGTTTACATGACAGCTTTAACGTCTGATCATAAAGTAACAAAAAACTACCAAATTTACTCTTCTTTTTTTTTAGTATTTTTTTTTTAGACTTGTTCACTTTTATGAAGCAGCAGCCAGATATGTATCATGATCAGACACACTGTGTGACACGTTTTTAGCAGAAGTATTCGTTATTTGCAATTGCAGTATATGATGACAGCAGGGTGCATAATTTTAGACAGCTCAATTACTTAAATGATATCCAATGTTTTGGAATGCCTCGTCTTTGTCTTTTCCTCTTGCTTGTTCTGTCTGTCGTACATTTTAAGGTCTTGGAATTATTACCCATGTGGTGTATAAAAATGAGCATAAAAAAGTATTTTTGTTTGCTATGATGAATTTGTTATATTTTTATACCATAATAACTTAATAGCCACAGGCACGGTTGGCCTAGTGGTAAGGCGTCCGCCCCGTGATCGGGAGGTCGTGGGTTCGAACCCCGGCTGGGTCATACCCAAGACTTAAAAATTGGCAATCTAGTGGCTGCTCCGCCTGGCGTCTGGATTATGGGGTTAGTGCTAGGACTGTTTGGTCCGGTGTCAGAATAATGTGACTGGATGAGACATGAAGCCTGTGCTGCGACTTCTGTCTTGTGTGTGGCGCACGTTATATGTCAAAGCAGCACCGCCCTGATAGGGCCCTTCATGGTCGGCTGGGCGTTAAGCAAACAAACAAAAACCTTAATAGCCTTATTACATGACTGAGAGATAAAAATCAAACTTCTTATGTAAATACTTTTGTATATACTCATGTACATTTATCATGATCTGTACAAATGTGTACAATTAGAAGCATTGAGTTTAACATCTCTTCTGGATGTGTAACTCCAGCTGACATTGTCAGTCATTCTAAATTCCCATGCTGTAACCTCCGCACACTATACGGCAATAATACGCCAGGAATGGTATTCAAAAGCAATGTGAAAATTGAAGTGGTGTTAACATCTATTAGCTTGATAGCTAGAATGGCTAAAAATTCTGATTTAAACTGCTATTCACGTCATCAAGTTAAAAAGCCGTTAGCTATCAAGTTTGTTCCCTTTACTTGCTTCTTGCACTGTATGCATGCGCACATACACACTTATCGAAGGAAATCACAACCACTTTACACTTTCTTTCTATCTGAGAGATGCGCGGTCAGTGAGGCGCCCCATTGCATAAGACCACATGCGTACTACAGTCATCCAAACATCAATAGAATACCGGCGGCAACATGCTGCTGGCGATTTTAGTGGAGAGAGGGAGGTTCGTTAAATTGACCGCCGTCATGCCGATGTGAAAATATCTTGCAAGAAAGGACAGTTTCCGTTGTCCATTTGTCTTTTATCTTTACCAAAATATACCTGTCATGACAGGCCACCTGCAGTGTAGGGACACTGGGCTGGCCCCCAAGGTGTCCTTATAATAATAAAATAATAATAATAAATAACTTTTCTATAGCGCGAGTCCCATCGCGGGTACCATTGTAGTACTCAAAGACAGTTGTAGAAAAGGCATACTTGAGTGCATGTGCGCACTCTCTTCATGTTGCAAAGTGCTGGATGGAATTTTTCTGTTCCATGTGTAACCGAGTGCCGAAACACTACGATCACCTCGGGAGGCGAAGTGCAATCAAACAGGATTGAAAATGTTAGGGCTAATTTCTTAGCCCTATAAAAACTGTTATGCAAACCCGAAGGTTTCCATGAACATACAATCGGAAACCACCAAACCCCATCAATAACAGAATTACACAACCCACCGGTGTTGACTTAAAGGCCAACAACTCGGGTGCAGAGTCTGCTGTGAAAGGAGCGGTAGCCTCCCCTGTCACACATGACTCATCCGTTTTTCTCCATTGTCATAGCTCTGGCTTTTTGTTTGATTGGTTGTGTTAGCTCTTTCATCACTTACATGTGATAGATGATGCATACAAGTCAAATTTAGCATAGTGTTCTAAGGCCAAAAAAAAAAATTTGTCTGTTTCTGGTAACATGGCTAAAAAAAATAGGGTCGGTAGGTAGGGATTTTTTATTTTTTTTTATTTATTTTTTTTTTTACCCCAAATGTAGACCAATAAAACTAACTTTAAAAATTGCGCAAAGAGACTGGATTCACTATACATAGAGACAAGACACTCAACACATTTACAAATCGTCAGCGGACTTTCGTTTTCACACGTTTTTGTTGTTCATTTTCTCACCCTGTCCTTTACCACCAAAAAAAAAAAAAAAAAAAAAATTTGAGTTTGGAAAAAAAAAGTTTAGGGTTGGGGCCGAAATTTAGGGTCGGTCGGGTGACCAGAAACAGACAATTTTTTTTTTTTTGCCTAATTGCTATCGCTAAAGAATGTTGTGTTATTTTTACCATTCATATTTGCTTAATCATGGGTGGGATTCTTCCGGTATGTGCCGAAAATCCGGATTCGTAATGTCTGTGGTGACGGTTTTTTGGTTGTTAATTATACAAATCCTTCAGCATCTGGGGGCCCCCAAGACCCCCCCCCCCCCCCCCCTTTAAATTCTTCAGGATTCATGACATTTTTCAGTCCCACCCATGGCTTAATCTAAAGTATCACTGAAGGGGAAAAATTTACCACAGTACCGGTGATATAGTTTATTGTGCATGCTTGTTGTACAGTTCAGATATGACTGCTCCAACATCAACAATGTTGGAAAGATGCACTTTTTATAGGTTTTTGTTTGACTTTGTAGTTTCATTTGCTGAAGATTCCTCATCATAAATGTTGGGATTTTTACCACACACAAAAACTTGTGATTTTCTTTATTTTAGAGCACACAACAGGTGCAGGAACTAGTATAGAAGCTCAGAACTACAGTGGAAGGTTCTACTCCATATTTGAAAGAATCAAATTTATAGAGGGAGAGCTAAAATGTACATAACTTAGCAAACTTTGCATAAACTACCGTGCTGTATATAGATGTGGGTTTATTCTTCTGTTACAATCCAGTAAATATGTAATTCCAAAAATGCATGTGTGAATTTATCCCCCGCGGGTTGGGGGGAAGAATTTACCCGATGCTCCCCAGCATGTCGTAAGAGGCGACTAACCCATTCTGTTTCTCCTTTTACCCTTGTTAAGTGTTTCTTGTATAGAATATAGTCAATGTTTGTAAAGATTTTAGTCAAGCAGTATGTAAGAAATGTTAAGTCCTTTGTACTGGAAACTTGCATTCT
This sequence comes from Littorina saxatilis, assembly GCF_037325665.1. Classification (NCBI taxonomy): domain Eukaryota; kingdom Metazoa; phylum Mollusca; class Gastropoda; order Littorinimorpha; family Littorinidae; genus Littorina; species Littorina saxatilis. The sequence goes on along the minus strand of NC_090261.1, from coordinate 49,574,661 downwards.
CCCAGTAAGGTATTGTACTACGTTGCAAGCCCCTGGAGCAATTTTTTGATTAGTGCTTTTGTGAACAAGAAACAATTAAATTACATATCTTACCCAACTCACATATAGCAATTAACTCTAGTTCAGTGCTGGTAACGCTGTACGCGTCCCCTTGGTAACAAGGAAGGCGCCTCTAAAAAAAGAGTGACATGAGACCCGTAAGGGTGTCTAAGCCAGCCCGGAAACGAGACTGCCTTCCGTATGCGCGCGCATACACCGCCATTTGCAATTCAATCCAAAGCTCAGCGCCAGTGAGACTGGTCGCATTTGATGTACGCTCCGGCTGTTTCAGCCGTTTTTGACTTAGTCTTTTGACTTTGTTGTTCCTCTTGGTATCTTCTTGCATCTGGACTTCTCTACTACTGTTGAGGTGAGATCGTTCTTGTTTTTTCTTGATTTTGGCAGCGTTGTTGGCCGCATTTTGGACTTGAGAAAATTTTTTCTTTTCTGCAAATTTTTTTCGTGAGTCTTTGTTGTGTCATGGCCGACAATGCTAAGAAGAGGTGTACGCCTAAAAAGGTAGCTGCTGCGCCCACTTCTTCTAAAGAATCTTCTAGGAAGACTAAACAATCCGTTTCTGGTGAAGATACTCTTGCAAAAAAATCTTTTGATGTGTTTGTTGATTTGCCCGCTAAGCCGGTAGACAAGACAGCGGCCATTTTGTCGGCGAAGCCGGTTGACAAGACCGCGCACGTGAATAAACCTGCTAAGGGGGATTCTCCCCCTGAGGTGCCGGGGTTGGCATCTGCTGATGTTGCTGCTTTGTTGTTATCTCTTAGTTCACAGGTGTCTACTTTAGCGGCCGAGATTACTTCGACGAGAGCGGAGCTTCGCTCTCTTCCCTCGGGTGTGGCCGGCGTCTCTTCGCTTGCCAGCGTTCGTGCGTCTCCTGCCACTACAGTCACGAGAGCGGAGGTGCATGCCTCTCAGGATGATGAGATTGTGCTTTGTCCGCTTTTGGGTTCGCATTCCGGCGTTCCTTCTCGTTCACAAGGTATGTCTGCTGAGTTAGTAACCGGGTTCTCCGGCCAAAACTCGGCACGTGGTCAGGAGCGAGTAGCCTCAGGCGCATGGCGGCCGGGCGAAAGTTCTTATCTCTCGGCTGACTCAACCCGCTTTGGCGGCCTTTCAGTGGGGAGTAAGAGCCCTGGTACACGTAAGGAAGTTCCACTGCACTCTGCTCAGTCTGGGGACGGGGGCGAGTGTGTGTGGCTTCCGACCCCGCCCTCTGGGCGGGGGGTAGACAGTAAAGCTGGTTCTCTGCTGGACGATGGTAGTCAGTACGGGGATCAGCTTCAGGATTGCGCAGAGGTGCAAGACGACTGTTTTGATGACGACGCTTCCGGTCAGGCGGAGGGCGTTGGATTCAATTTGCCGCGTAAGCTGTTTCGGCTGTGGCCCTGGCTGCTACTACGGCATCTAAGTATTTTGAGGAAGCAGTGGTGGAGTGCAACTCTCAGTTGGTACCTCCACCGTCTGCGCTGGGAGACTTTCGGAGTGCTAAGGACGCTAGGTGTTCGCTCCGTTTCCGTGAGTCTCCTGCGGTGGCGTTTGAGATGGCTACGGTCTTGGCGACTTCGCGCTATCAGACGCTGTCCCAGTCCGCTATGGTGCCGCTGTTGTCACAGCATGGGGTTGCCCCTGATTCGGCTTTGCCGTACCTGGCTCAAGCAGGGCGGCAGGTTCCTGGTTCTGCTGTTCGGAACTTCAAACTTGCTTCTCGGCCTATCAGCTTGGTTGAGTCTTTTTCCTTGCCTAAGGCCGTGCTGCCGGTGACTCCGGAGCTGGCCTCCTTGAGAGAGGATGGGTATAGCAAAGACAGATCGGTCCCCTATTCAGAAGCTTCCCTGTTGTCTCTGGAAGAAACAGGGAGGTCTCTCCTGGAACTAGCCTCGGTTTCAGAATCGCTTCAGCGATCATTGTCTCGGTCTATTGCTACCTCTCTGGAACCTTTTGAATTCCGCTTTGATGCCTCGGCAGAGGATGTGACGACTCTTTTGGCTACTTTGGGCAAAGTCACGCAGGAACAAATGCATTTGTCAGCCAGGCTTTATACACATGCGGTTCTCTCCCGCAGAGCGGCCTTTCTCGCTGGCTCCAAGATCAGGGATAAAGGTACGATAGAGACTCTCAGACTTTCTCCGTTTACGGAAGGGTCTCTTTTGGGCCGGGCGTCGTTTGACGCGCTGGAAAAAGAGACTCATGACGCTAGGGACTTGGCTATTGCTCGTATCGCGCATCAGGGTTTTTCTAAGTCGCAGAGCAAGCCACAGACTCAGGGCAAGACGCAGACTCAGGGCAAGACGCAGACTCCTTCCTTTGGGGGAGGCAAGGCGCAGAGTCAGGGCTCCTCTTCACGAGGCAGGGGGCGTGGTGCCCCTTATCAGAAGAGGGGTTCATTTGGTGGTTCTCGGGGGTCGGGGCGTAAGCCCAACCCCCAATGATGTCTTCCCGAGCTTTTGATCCCGTTGGCCCCCACCTTTGTGGTGGCGGGCGGCCCCTCCAGGGCCATCGCTACCTGGACACATTTGGTGTCCAGCGAGTGGATCGTGGGGATTATTCGTTCGGGATTTCGTCTTCTTTGGGCGGAGGGAAAGGCTCCTCTGTCCAGAATTCCGCCGCCTTTTCGGTTCCCGAGAGACCCGGAGGCCAAGGCAGCCGTACAGGGGGAAGTGGCATCCCTTCTGTTGAAAGGGGCTATCGAGGAGGTGCTCGATCAGGGGTCTCCGGGTTTTTACGGGAGGTTGTTTGTGGTCCCCAAGGCTTCGGGGACATGGAGACCTGTCCTAGACTTGTCAACTTTGAACAAGTTCCTGCGTGTGGTGAAATTCACCATGGAGACTCCGGCCTCAGTGAGAGAGGCTTTGCGGCCAGGAGACTGGGTCACGTCTGTGGATCTGACCGACGCTTATTTTCATGTGCTCATGCACCCGTCAGACAAGAAATGGCTTCGGTTCCGTTGGGGGGAGAAAATTTTCCAGTTTCGAGCGCTCCCTTTCGGGCTTTCGCTCGCCCCCTGGATTTTTACAATGGTCATTCGTCAACTCTGTGCCCTTGTGAGGCAGGAGGGGGTGCGTCTGAGAGCCTACTTGGACGACTGGCTGATTTTGCACCAGGACCAGGTTCTTTGCAGCAGGCACACACAGAGAGTGCTCAGTCTGGCATTTCAGCTCGGTTTCACGGTCAATCGGGTGAAGTCGGAGTTGGATCCGTCACAGGATTTCTCGTATCTGGGGATGCAGTTCAATACTCTGGATTGGTCGGTTCGCCCGTCGCAAAAGAGAGTGGACAAGTTGCAGGCTTCTATCCGCTCTCTTTACGGAGAGAATCTGTCCACGGCCCGGGAGTTGTACTCTCTGTTGGGTCAGATGGAGTCCATGGCGCCTCTTGTTCCTCTAGGCAGAGTACACAAACGGCCGTTTCAGGCAGCTCTGCAGGCGCTATGGGACCAAACTTCGCAAGATTGGAATGCTCAGATCGAATTGGGGTCTTGGTTCAGCCGGACCACAAGTGTTTGGCTTCTCCCCTGGGTGTCGCAGGGCGTTCCAATTGTTCCTCCGCCTCCTCAGAACAATCTGTTCACGGACGCCTCCCTGTCGGGCTGGGGGGCTCATCTTGCAGATCAGACAGCGTCCGGTGTGTGGAACGTCAGTCAGACCTCTTGGCACATAAACGTTCTGGAGCTAGAGGCAGTAGCGCTGGGCCTTCGGGCGTTTCTTCCTCTGTTGGAAGACAGTCATGTCAAGGTTCACACCGACAACATGACTGTGGCGGCTTACTTAAACCGTCAAGGGGGCACTCGCTCTCAGGTCCTCTCGGACAGCGCGTGTCGCTTGCTGACATGGTGCAGTTTGCACAACATTCTCCTGTCAGTGGTCTATCTGAAAGGCACTCTCAATGTCTTGGCCGATGCTCTCAGCAGAGGGAACAAGATCTTACACTCGGAGTGGACTCTCTCCCACCAGGCTCTGGAGCGCCTTTGGGCGCAAGTAAGCAAGCCTCCCATCGACTTGTTTGCGACGAGATACTCGACTCGTCTCCCTCTTTTCGTGTCTCCGTTTCCCGACCCTCAAGCTTGGGGGGTCAATGCTCTGGAGATGGACTGGACAAATCTGCAGGCTTATGCGTTCCCACCGTTTTGCCTTCTCGGCAAGGTGATAAGAAAAGCAGAACTAGAAGGGCCGGCGTTGGTGTTGGTGGCCCCTCTTTGGCCCAGCCAGCATTGGTATCCCGATCTGGTTCGCATGGCGGTTCGTCCGCCCATTCCTCTCGGGGTTCGAAAGGGCGATCTGTTGCAGCCCAGGTCGGGCATTCCGCACCAGAATCCTCAGGCCTTGCAGCTACACGGATGGATTCTGTCCGAGGCTCTCTGCTCCGGGCGGGTGCCACAGCTTCGACTTTAAAATTGGTTCAGCAGGCACACAGGGATTCGACCAAGTCTGTATATGCTTCGCATTGGTCTTCCTGGTCCAAATGGTGTTTGGAGAACGGCGTCGATCCTCTGGCTCCGAGATCGATGCACGTAGCTAATCATTTATCCTGGTTGGCGGAACAGGGCGGTTCTCCTTCCTCTTTGCGCGTAAGAAGGTCAGCTATTTCCTCTACGCTTAGACAGCTTGGCCATAGAATCACTTTAAGCGGCGTGATAGCGAGTGTAATCAAGGGCGCCTCTCTTGATTTAGCTCGGTCAAAGGTACAGCTCCCGGCGTGGGACCTGTTTTTAGTTCTTCGTTTTTTGGCTTCGGATGATTTTGAACCTCTTCATTTAGCCAGTTTGGCTAACCTTACGAAGAAAACTTTATTTCTTGTTTTGCTCGCGACTGCTAGGCGCGGCAGCGAAGTGCACGCTCTCTCGGGTTTGGCAAAAGATATTGCCTTAGAGAAAGATGGATCTTTTACTTTGAAATTTCGTCCGGATTTTTTAGCTAAAAACCAAAAACCTGGTCAGTTATCTCCTTGTATTCGTGTTCCCCCCTTGAGCAGCGTTCTGGCTCCGGGGGATCCTGATGTTTGTAATTGTCCGGTAAGGGCCCTCAGCAGCTACCTGGCTAGGACTCTACCGATTCGCTCAAAAACTCAAAAGTTGTTGTTCATCTCACTCAACACGGTGAGAGGGAAGGATATTTCGAAGATCACTCTGACTAAATGGGTTTCAAGCACCATTAGGCAGGCTTACATTTGGTGGCAAAGCCAGTCTGGCGATGTCAGAGCCGTGTTACCTCTTACTTCGTCCCGGACACATGAAGCGAGAGCTTGGGCGTCTTCCTTAGCGGTGCTTCGTTCTGGACGCCTCTCTGAAGTTCTTGCGGCTGCGTACTGGCGGTCGGAAGACATTTTCATTCACTTTTACCTGAGGGATGTAGCCTCAAGTCGTCAGGACGGCAGTTCAGCTTTGCCGTCCTTGGTGGCTGCAGGGCAGGTTCTACATTCTTAACGTGGTGAGTACCCGCCACCTATAGTAGCAATCTGCTATATGTGAGTTGGGTAAGATATGTAATTTAATCAAAAATTTTAGTAATAAATTTTCATTTGATTAATATACTTACCCAACTCACATCGTTTATTCCCTCCCGCCTCCCCGCTGTGGTGGGTGTTTGGGTCTAAAAAAAGGTGTGAGTTGGGCTTCGCTTTAGATTGAATTGCAAATGGCGGTGTATGCGCGCGCATACGGAAGGCAGTCTCGTTTCCGGGCTGGCTTAGACACCCTTACGGGTCTCATGTCACTCTTTTTTTAGAGGCGCCTTCCTTGTTACCAAGGGGACGCGTACAGCGTTACCAGCACTGAACTAGAGTTAATTGCTATATGTGAGTTGGGTAAGTATATTAATCAAATGAAAATTTATTACTAAAATTTTTGATTAACAAGTGGCTCTGTCCCATCCCCCCCCTTTCCCCGTAGCGATATAACCTTGAACGGTTGAAAACGACGTTAAACACCAAATAAAGAAATAAAGAAATGTGTGAATTTAACAAAAAGAACAATTTACAATTCTGTAATCCACTTGATTTTGTACATATGATACCAGTACACAACATTAATGAATTTTGTATTGACATTTACCAACATGCACATGGTGTAATGAATAATTTTTCATTTTGTGTAAATTTAAGCGTAAAAGGGTGCTTTGTTTTAACAATTTCATGAGTGCTAGCTTATACCCCCCAAAAGGATGAAAAATGTTCACCAATTTATTGCTTTATCAGATAAAACATAATTATGCTCATGCTGGTGTATTTTTTAGCGTCAAAAAACATATCATAATTATATTGGTAGATAAGACTATAAAGCAATCATAACTGGCACTTGACCATTACAACAATGATCAGTTGAACACCTTAATTTTTCCTTCTTATAAATGCAATGTCGGGCGGAACATTTAAATGTCATGAACTATTCCCATAGTTTGCATCAAGCCATCAATCTGGAAAAATTGATGCATTCAGCAGCTGTGCTCAGTTTCAATTGTTTCGACATAAAGCATGAGGATCAGGACTATGCAAGTGGTTTCTCATGAAGTATTTTTTTGATGGGTCTTTTGTGTTTGGATTATTACATACTATTACACATTCAGTCCAAAGTCTGATTAGACTTAACAATTGATCCTTTATCAGTATTGCAAAGTTTTGCCTGTAATTGATCTCAGTGTCACCGAGGCACTGCAATTAGCCAATGATCACTCCCCCATATCAACCGCTAGAAAGGCAGATCACACATGTATACCCCCCCTTTTTCATTGGTAAACTTTTACCAAGTATAACTCAAAGCTTTAACATTCAACCGGTTAAGTGAATGCTCTATTTACTTTGAACATGCATCTACGTTTTTGCTCTCTTATTTCAATCTGTGTATGAACATTTCCACTGCAGTTTTGTAAATTGTTATGAATCCCCGTCTTGTTTTCTTGCACAGCCCTATGTTTTTTTCTCCAAACATTTAAAAGATTATCTGCCAAACTTTCTTCATCTCATTCTTTGTCCCTCTCGATTTTAAGACGTGTGAGAATATATTTTTGGTCTGCTTCTGTACAATGGCTCCATAAATTTAACAGATAATTCAGGGCATTATTTTGTAATTTAGAGCTTTTTTTTTAAGCTTGTGCAATTGGAATACATTCCTGCTTTGTGGATGCAAGGGGAAAAGGTGTATTGCTTCTATACAAATCCAATAAACAGACCATGTAATCAGAGCTTAGTTGTGTGTGATGGATCTTTTGTGTGTAGGCATGAATGAGTACATGTGTATGAATGAATACAATTTTATAAGTGGTTCCAGACAAAAAACTCTGTAACATTTTTCCTTTTGCGTGTTTTACTTTCACATAATCAAAATATACACATATACAATAAAAAAAAGTTGCATTCAAGTAAGATTTAAAATTAAACTGTCACTAATCAAACCAAGTAATAATGTCTTAAAATCCTTTTATGAAACACTGATCAATATAAATATATTGTGACTGACAGAATAAACCAAATACTATTGATCATGACATATAGTTGAAAACGGAGCAGCAGTGAATTTTTTTAAAACTTTGGAACAGTGGCGTCTTGCCATGTGTGATAGGAAGTTTTTCATCACTAAAATTTATGTTTCGAACTAAGTGCGATGTTAATCACTTAGTGATCTTTTGCTATATATTTATGTTGGTTCTGCTGACTTTAGCAAAGTGAGGACAAAGCATTAGCCTCCTCCAAAGCTCATGAAGATGGGATGATGCCACACACATAAGATAACCTAAAACAACTATTTTTATTCTTCTCAGAATTCTTATGACACCTTAGAAATTCATCTGAACAGAAAACAGTTCCCTTTGCATGCACAACAACGTTTGTTCCATGGATGATTCTACAACCTAGAAGACGGAATGTATTAACCAGGAGAAACGAGCGAGTGAAAAACAGTATTGCACGTCAACAACCTACAGTCCATCTATCTACCAAATGCGACACAAGATAAAGTCAAAATATTAGATAGTAAAGATGGTGGAAGCAATGGTAAGTGAAATCACATTCACCTCATACTGTGCATTACTCAGAGATTCCACAGCATACCAGTCCATACTAACAGCTGGGCACAGCATTCGTCACTACAGATTGTTCTACAAATGCAGCGTTTAGCTGCACAACTCTGAAGACTTATCAGTTATATTCTACACCATGTTTGCTATACACCATACTCTAAAATACACAGCAGGATGCTACTGATGAAGGCTACAAGATATTGACGACCGAATGATGATGATGAAGACGATGATGGTAGTGTGATGTTAGCCATTCATTCTAACGAAGAGAGCATCAAGAGTTGTTTCAACACTTTGGTCTGACTTGTTTCCCTGATTTCTCCAGCCAGGAACATTTCATCCACGACGCTGTACACCTGAAACAGAACAAAATAACAATCGTGAAACAAAACACTTTTACAAACGATTTAACTGCCACAACAAAAGACAACAAGTCGCGTAAGGCGAAAATACAATATTTAGTCAAGTAGCTGTCGAACTCACAGAATGAAACTGAACGCAGCAAGACCGTATACTCGTAGCATCGTCACTCCACCGCCCGTGGCAAAGGCAGTGCCCGTGGAATTGACAAGAAGAGCGGGGTATTCGTTGCGCTAAGAAGGATAGCACGCTTTTCTGTACCTCTCTTCGTTTTAACTTTCTGAGCGTGTTTTTAATCCAAACATATCATATCTATATATTTTTGGAATCAGGAACCGACAAGGAATACGATGAAAGTGTTTTTAAATTGATTTCGAAAAAAAAATTTTGATAATAATTTTTATATATTTAATTTTCAGAGCTTGTTTTTAATCCAAATATAACATATTGATATGTTTTTGGAATCAGCAAATGATGGAGAATAAGATAAACGTAAATTTGGATCGTTTTATAAATTTTTATTTTTTTTTACAATTTTCAGATTTTTAATGACCAAAGTCATTAATTAATTTTTAAGCCACCAAGCTGAAATGCAATACCGAACCCCGGGCTTCGTCGAAGAGTACTTGACCAAAATTTCAACCAATTTGGTTGAAAAATGAGGGCGTGACAGTGCCGCCTCAACTTTCACGAAAAGCCGGATATGACGTCATCAAAGACATTTATCAAAAAAATGAAAAAAACGTTCGGGGATTTCATACCCAGGAACTCTCATGTCAAATTTCATAAAGATCGGTCCAGTAGTTTAGTCTGAATCGCTCTACACACACACACACACGCACAGACACACACACACACACACACATACACCACGACCCTCGTTTCGATTCCCCCTCGATGTTAAAATATTTAGTCAAAACTTGACTAAATATAAAAACACACTAAGCAACAGTGGAACCCCTCTTTAAACACCCCCCAAAAATGAGAAAAATACAGGTCTTAAAAATGGTGGTACATTACAGATGTTATGAAAGAAAATCTGAAAAAGCAAGATCTTAAAGAGAGGAGTCCCACTGTACTCGAGGTATGTTTTCTCCATGGCAACAAAGATTGAAAGCAAATAGTAATGCAACTGAGCTTCAAACAGGTCCAGATACCACAAGTACTCTGGCAAGGTTTTTGTATAGTATAAGAAGTTTGGTGGCTTGTTGACAGACCAGCTTTTTTGTTGGTCTGAGGGGACCATATCGCCTTTTGTTTTATCTTTATTGACCAAAGCCAAAGGCCGCGGTTGATAAATATGTGACAAAAGGCGATATGCTCCCTGAGGACCAACACAAAAATGCAGGTCCGACAACAAGTCACCAAACATCGTTCTTGTCATCATTTTGGTAGGCAACAGAACGCACAATAACCCTCAGGGAGACACATTTTTAGATTCCAATTTCGGGCCACAAAGGCGCGTCACAGTAGTTCGAGATACCACGTAATACTTGTCTGTGACGCCAAACATAACTTGTTGACGCTTTGTTCCAGTCTGGAAATGTACAGAGCTGCGATCATATTTGTGAGTTCAGTAAGTGTTGAGCATATTTATTTTCTTTTAAGTGTTTTATGACTTTTCGTTGCAGATTTTGCGATTACAGAGATATGTTGCAAATTGACCATGAGTCGCCGCGGTAATTATCAACATTGATTGGGTCTTTGAGAGTGAATGCTTACAATCGTTGTCCTCGGAACACGAATCCAAAGCCGTGATGGTTCCACACGTCAAACGATCAGCCCGATTGGCTATTACTTTGACAATCCACGTTTCACCTGAAAGCTCAAACCCATTCACCACCTCGATTTATTTTATGGGGAACATGGGATTTTAATTCCCAGCTGGTTATGAATGAAAACTCGTGAAAATGATGACAAAATATGTTTAACATGCAAACCAGAAGTCATATTCTGAATTAAAATTATGGATATTAAAGGCACAGTAAGCCTCCCGTAAACCATCACAAATACTGTCAGGCATTTACACACCGTACAAACACCCTTTCATTTACACACTCACCGCTTTTGAACATCCTAGGTGCCCTCCGTAAAGAGCAAGCAATTTTCAAAGAATTTATTTTTGCGCGGTTTATCTTACCCCTGAGCCATCGCGAACCTGTGTGATCCAGTTTCCTTTTTTCACAATGTAGTCGTCAGTTTGTGATTTCACTGCGACTCGCTGTAAGCTTATCTGCAATAGCACGTTATTGTGTACCTCTGAATCTAAACGCAACAAACCGCTGCGATTCACACGTACTAGAGCGGTGGCAGCTTGACTGTTCAGACTCAGAGGAACGGGTGCTAGGCACAACCGTCATCTGCTACGAAAAAGACGGTTTGCGTGACACGTTTCCGGGCTTTTCTTTTTTCAAACTTTCAAAACTTCGAACTGTACTGATCTTGTCTTGAAAAAAAAAAGAATTCTTTTATGATTTAAGAATGTTTGTGTAACAAGCTGTCAATTTATTATCTAGATTTTAAAAGTTAGTTCTAGCGCCAAAACGAGGCCCCTGATTTGCCGATCAGACGGTCCATGAAAATGAATTCTTTGAAAATTGCTCGCTCTTTACGTAGGGCACCTAGGATGTTCTCAAGCGGTGAGTGTTTAAACGAAAGGGTGTTTGTACTGTGTGTAAAAGCCTGACAGTATCTGTGATGGTTTACAGGAGGCTTACTGTGCCTTTAAGGATTCCATACTCAGAAAAAAAAGTAACAAAACAACTACAAACTCACCAATGCAACCAATTCAGCAATATTAGCCTGACTTTTCACAAATTCTATTTACTTAGATTGTAACTGACTTGACTGTCTATGTTTTCCAAGGGAGACTGATTACGATTCCTTACTAAATTTAAATAAATCAGGACTTACCTTGTAGAAATTGAACACCAAATCCAGTTCACAGACATTGTGGAAGAACTCGTTGAGCACCTCTACAAAGTTGTGGATGGCTTCCAGGTAGGCCAGGTTGTTGTCACTGACGTCCACGCAGATGCAGAAATACAGGCCAGCGTATCGTCTGTACACAATCTTGAAGTTTCGGAACTAGAAATAAATGAACAAGGTTTTAACAATAACATATTTCACCACATTGTCATGATTGTGTAATACTAATAGGATAGAGCGAGAAATAAAATTCTACCACAAAAAAACCCACCTACTTTGTTATGATGATACAGTGGAACCCCCCTTTTAAGACCTCTACAAATCTGAGAAAATCAGGTCTTAAAAAGGAGGGAGTCTTAAAATGGGGGTAATTTTACAGAGGTTATGAACAGAAAGTCTGAGAAACCAAGGTCTAAACAAGAAGGGCAAAGCCCATACGACTCACATGCTTTACACATTTTTCCTACCAAAATACATGTGACCTTGACCCAAGGTCAAGGTCATCCAAGGTCATGCAACACAAAGCTGTTAATTCAAGACATAGGAAGTACAATGGTGCTTATTGGCTCTTTCTACCATGAGATAGGGTCACTTTTAGTGGTTCACTACCTTATTTTGGTCACATTTCATAAGGGTCAAAGTGACCTTGACCTTGATCATATGTGACCAAATGTGTCTCATGATGAAAGCATAACATGTGCCCCACATAATTTTTAAGTTTGAAACAGTTATCTTCCATAGTTCAGGGTCAAGGTCACTTCAAAATATGTATACAATCCAACTTTGAAGAGCTCCTGTGACCTTGACCTTGAAGCAAGGTAAACCAAACTGGTATCAAAAGATGGGGCTTACTTTGCCCTATATATCATATATAGGTGAGGTATTCAATCTCAAAAACTTCAGAGAAAATGGGAAAAATGTGAAAAATAGCTGTTTTTTAGGCAACATTTATGGCCCCTGCGACCTTGACATTGAAGCAAGGTCAAGATGCTATGTATGTTTTTTTGGGCCTTGTCATCATACACCATCTTGCCAAATTTGGTACTGATAGACTGAATAGTGTCCAAGAAATATCCAACGTTAAAGTTTTCCGGACGGACGTCCGGACGGACGTCTGGACGGACGGACGACTCGGGTGAGTACATAGACTCACTTTTGCTTCGCATGTGAGTCAAAAAGGAGGGAGTCTTAAATTGGGGGGTCTTAAAAGGGGGGTTCCACTGTACCATAATGTGGATGATTAAGAAAGAAGGGCCTTGAATAAGTTGGAACTGAAAGCAAGTGTAAAGGATCCCTTACAATTTTTGCTGTTCAACAATTGTTTTGGGGGTGCCGAGTCTTCAACTCTGAAGCAATCTTTAAAAGAAAAAAACCTTATGAACGAATTCCACTCATCCAAAAGATGCAGACTTATTGCGAGATTATTCTGATTAGTACACTCACCTCCACAAAGTTAGTGTGTTTAGCATCTCGTACTGTGACAACAGCATGCACCTCTTCAATCAGCTTCTGCTTTTCCTCATCGTCAAAGTGCATGTACCACTTGGCAAGACGCGTCTTACCTGCACGGTTCTGAATCAGTATAAAGCGAATCTGCAAAGAATAAAAACAGAGAGTGACTTATTTTCATTTGTATGAAGTTATAGTAAAAAAAAAGTATACACGCATCCACATAAGATTTCAACATTGCAATAGACTTTTTCAGGAAATAACGCTGTCAAGAGCTGTGGAAGAATTGCCCCTCTGACAGTGAAACAAACAATAACAATTACCATGCTGCTGACCAGTTTAGAGCAGTGAATATTTAACTCTGAGTCCGATGTGTATGTGTAATGCAGTGTTCGATCAATATGAATTTTAATTCCCTCTTCAAGTTCAAAAATATCACTGATCGACGTCATGTGATTGCATAACAATGCATAAACATCAGAGTTAGCTATTCATTGCGATTGCTGGTCTTAACTGGTAATCTGCATGTTAATGTTTCAGAGCACTCGCTCTGGAATCCTGACTGAGTTATTTCCGAATGGTGTCTATAGACCTTTTCGGTATCTGAGCAGCTCTCGCGAGACACGCTCTTTGTTATTCTTTGAACATCGCGAGAACTTCGAACCTTCGCTTGTGCAGCTCGCACGAGATTGTTGTACCGCATGCTTTGCTATGCTCTGAAGCTTGCGAGAGATTACGAGAGCTTGGAATACCGATAGGGTCTATTCATGAGCTCCTCGTGATTATTAATTGACATTGTTATTCTGTTGGTGTCAGATTTTAGTACTGGTTCTTAATATTCAATCCGACGAAAGAAACCACACCTGGAAATGTGAAACAAATTTCTTTTAAGTATTATGCCTAGCAGGGCCGGACCAAATGAGTTGTAAGGGGGGGGGGGTTCCTCCATTTTTGGGGGGGCAAATCAGCGAAGTGGCGAAGCCACAAGCGCGCGCCTGCTTTCTCCCCCGGAAAATTTTTGAAAAACGGTTAAAATCTGTGCAATCTGGGCCTTGTTTTGAGGGTTAAGAGCAGCATTGTTTTGGTGCTAAAACTAGTAAAAGTCAAAGCAAGGTACATGCTTTTTCCAGGGGTGGGGTTCCGGAACCCCTGGAACCCCCCCCCTGGGTCCGGCCCTGCCTAGTTAAACACTAAATGCACATATACATGACGCTGTGCCAAAACGTGCTTTGACGGTCACCCCCTGAGTTTGATTACATTTTTTTTTATCTGTTCGCATCTTTCATGGCAAACCAATGTTTTTTAATGACAAACATAACCCATAGAGATAATAATCATAACCGTGCTAGATATGGTCATTTCTGTTTGACAATAAAAAAAGAAAGAAACGAGATGCGTGGGTTGAAACGAGTGAGTGTGAATGGGACACTTCAAGGGAACTCAGGATTTTGCTTGTTTGCTTGTTTACCATCGACTTACCTATAACTTACTGTGTGTGTTTGTAGATGAAGTATAAGTCTTCAAATCTGTCCCACAATAAATAAAAATTTCAAACTATTTCTTAAAAAAAAAAGGATTGAAAAGGAACGGTTTCGGACGTTACACATAATGTCAAATGTGCCTTGTGAACGAAAAGTTCGTCTGCTACTCCACTGTGAGCCGTCGTCAACATTCACGTTAATGGCGACTACAAATTGCACTCTTTGAACGTAATTTACCACACAAAAAGCATTAGACCGTGTGCTAGTCAGTCTTTCAGCTCTGAAAAGGTCAGTACTTTTTTTTTTTGTCAAACGGTAACGTACGAAAATATCCAGATTCCAAAAAAGGTATTCTACATTTTCGCGGTAGAAAGATTATTTCGGGAAGCCATCTTTACCCAGAATGCACTCTGTGTTTGATTTCCCAAGATGGCGGCAAAGAAGAGAGAAGGTGAGTGTTTATAATTTTTTGTCAGGCACATCGTACTGGTAACGTCCGACATAATATAACGACTGAATTGCAAGTTTTTAGTGTTTTTAAAGCTTTTTAATGCACACTACAACGGCAAAAACGGACTGAAGCGGCAACACCATGTGTTTGCGTCCACACGTGTCTATGTACCGGGCATGAGTGACCTCGGCTTTCAGTCGTTACGTGGACACAGCACAAACTGTGTCCATTCAGTTCTACATCTACCAAGTGTAACATCTGACATGCTCAACAGCCTGCAGACTATATTTACAAACTGTTTGTCACTTTGTTTCTGGTTTTAGATGTGGTACACAATGTATTAAATAAGATTATTTTTGTTCTGACAAGATTTCTGTGTTTGTTGCATTTTTAATGAAATGTGTGTGTACTGCTTGCTGTCGGACGTTACACAGGACACAGTGAGCAGATGAATTTATGGGACAATAAAATTGAATTTTGGTTTGGATTTGATGTGAATGTCAATTTCAGCATCTAAGTCAATGATAAAGATTAGATTCAGAAATATCTGGCAAGTAATTATCATACTGTGGCTAGTTGTACTGTGTCCAGTGTAACATCCAACATCAGTCGGGTGCCCGTCTTTATTGATCAATATCTAAAAAACGCTGCTTTCATTTATCTTTTTAAAACTTGAAACACATTCAGGAAACCTCAGTCTTTAATGCTGCAACATCCAACAACAAATATAAACAGTTTTATTTTTGCCTCAAGTGTCCCATTGTAAGGAGGCAGGTTCTGGCACAGCATCACATACATGTAGAGCCGATAACACTAACAATAACACATGTTTTTTCACTGCTGATTATGCTGCTGTTGGTGATTAAAAGCTTTTCACAATATACAACTGCATTACTGTTGTTTATACATTAATTAACTGCTTCAGAATCTACCACTGATTCTTGTCAGAGACCGAGGAAATGAAACATGCAGTTGATGATGCACACTTACTGACTTTGAGTTAGACCTGATTTCTTGCCAATAAACCACCGTATCATGAAATATGCGCGCTTATAAAATGGACTATACAACAGAATACAACATGTTTGTGCTTCTGCATATAAGGTTTGACTTCCGTGTGTGTGAAACTGCCTACAGGTACCTGACACTCAGGGAAAACAGGTAACCTTACCATCTTTTCGGCCCTCGGTCTCAGAGTCGGCTACTCCTCCCACTTGTGTATTTCTGAGCATGCGCACATAGCAAATTCCGGCTGAGGATAAAGCAAGCAAACATATATTCTCATAAAATCCACACATAACAATAGTATCTCTCTCACATATGAATAGATATTTTGCAAATCTATGGCACATTCCAGATTAAAAATGTTATAAACTTTACTTTCATGACTTGTTCTAAACCTTGAATAACTGAGAAGCTGAATATCTCCAAAATATCAAATGGAGAACATAGTTTTGCCTAATTTCGTCACAACTAGGAAATGAACAATGTATGGATAGCGGTCTGACTAAATACTACGCGACCGCACGCGGACGCACGCGGCCTTGCACTACCTTGCGCTACCAAACTAAAGCATGTACATTCCATATATATACATGTACTCTTTTTTTACTGCTTTCAACGTTGGAATGTAGGCGGTGGAGACACACACAGAGTAAAGGATGATCTCCCTTGCTCATGACGTAATTTCTATGCATTCTCGCTCTTAGTAGTAGTTGTAGTAGTATGTAGGGGCGGCTATATTTGTTAGCCGAAGGCCGCGAGGCCTTATTGGTGCCCCTTCTTTGTCAGATACTTTGCATGCCTAAATCCCTATTCTTTCAATGCTTTCAATCAAAGTCATAAAAAAGGTTAAGAAATTTTGGAGAATTGTCCAAGAAGTTTTTGAAGGCGTCTACCGTGTGGGTGCGAATTTTATGTTAGTGGGTAGTGCATTCCAATTGTTAGCAACTCTACGAGAAAACGAAAACTTGCGCTTGTTAGTCTTACAGTGTTGAACAAAGATTTTTCCCTGGCTGTTTCTGGTGTTGTCTGTCTGCTTGAATGTGAATATTTTGTGCATGTCAATATCATCCACCCCATTTACAATTTTATATGTTTGTATTAGGTCACCCCTTGTCCTCCTTCCCTTCAGAGAGTGGAGGTCTAAGTATTTGAGTCTGTCCGCGTAAGACTTATCACGGCACTCCTTTAGAATTTTAGTTGCTCGACGCTGCACCCTCTCAATTGTCTGAGACTGTCTCTTGAGGAATGGACTCCACACCACATTTGCATATTCCACCAGTGGTCTCACAAAGGCTTTGTATAGCTAGTTTAAGAAGGTGTCCTTGTCAAGAAATGAGAACGCTCGTTTGATAATGCCAATCCTCTGATTAGCTTTTGACACAACTCCTCGAATATGCGGGTCGAATGACAAATTGCTGTCGAAAACAACACCGATGTCCTTTTCTTCATCACATTCATAAATTTATTTTTTCAATAGCATCATTGACAGTCATCACGTAGTCATATTTGGGATTTTTTTTTTTACCAGAATGCAGAACATTGCACTTTGAAACATTAAAAAATAATTTCCATTTATTTGTCCAATCCTGAAGTAAGTGTATGTCTTTTTGCATGACTGAACTGTTTGTTGCTTTATTGTATAGCTTTGTATCATCCGCAAATATCTTCACTATACCACTTGACGTCATTCTATATATATATATAGTATCTTCACAACACAGGGCCGGCCGACCCAGGGGGGGGGTTCAAGGGGTTCCGGAACCCGGCCACCCCTGGAAAAAGCATGTACCTTGCTTTGAGTGTTTTTGTTTTTTACTAGTTTTAGCACCAAAACAATGCTGCTCTTAACCCTCAAAACAAGGCCCAGAATGCACCAGATTGCACAGATTTTAACCGTTTTTCAAAAATTTTCCGGGGGAGCATGCCCCCGGACCCCCCTAGTTCGCGCGCCTGCTTTGCAGGCGCGCGCTTGTGGCTTCGCCACTTCGCTGATTTGCCCCCCCAAAAAAGGAGGAACCCCCCCCTTACAACTCATTTGGTCCGGCCCTGACAACATTATCTGACTTTATACCAAGTTTTAAGTCACAGAAATAAAAAATACGGAAGTTATGATGTATTTTGCGACGAGCTATCGAGCGGCGAAAGTGAAAGCATCGCGGTTCAGCGTCCGACCATGTTCGCATTGATCTAAGAACGCAGGCTCAACCTCAAAATAAAGATTGCTCATGTAATATTTTTATATATATAGAATCTTCACAACATTATCATATTTTATATCGAGTTTTAAGTCACAGGAATTTGAAAAAAAAGGAAGTTATGATGCGTTTTCGAAGAGATAGCGAGCGAATGTGCAAGCATCGGATATCTGCGTCCGACCATGTTCGCATTGTTTTTAGAATCGCAGGCACGACCATAAATTAAAGTACGGTTGTTTAATATTCTTAATAATATAATTATATATATATAAAAAGTACATGTACATGCTTTAGTTTGGTAGCGCAAGGTAGTGCATGGCCGCGTGCGTCCGCGTGCGGTCGCGTAGCATTTAGTCACGATAGTTTCCACGACGCGAACTTCGACGAGTACATGCGTGAAGACAGTAGGACTTGAAGTAGCAGTAGCGTGAAAGAGGTACGGTGTGCTGGTTTGAACTTTGTTTTGCAAACTTTTCTCTTATGATTTTGGCGTTTTAGTTTCTTTCATTGTCCCTTGGTCGTCAGACTTCACCCTTATGTGCGTCCATATTTCCTGAGTCAAACTGAAACATGTATTGTCCGTATTGTCTATCTTGTGAACTTGTTCGCAGTGTAGATTTTTCGTGCATAGTAAAGAAATCAGTTGCTGAGCTATGAGATTTTGGGGGGGACAAAATGGAACTTTGTGTGTATGTGTGAGTAAAATGATTTCTGGTGTTATTGATCAATTTAAGAAAGAGTACAAACAGAGACTGATACTCATCTTTCAGTCTCAGTGAATGAGATTTTCTCTCTCTCTCTCTCTCTCTCTCTCTCTCTCTCTCTCTCTCTCTCTCTCTCTCTCTCTCTCTCTCTCTCTCTTGCACACACATACACACACACACACACATACACACACACACACACACACACACACACACACACGTACAGTCACATGTATGCATAGTGTTTGCTAATTAAGTTTGTTTTTCTTGTGAAAAAAAAATAGAAGAAATGAATACATACATGTGTGTGTTAGTAAGCGTGCATGTGCGTGCATGGACATTTTGTGTCTGAATGCGTGTGAAGGCTATCCTATCTTTTCAGGCAATGATGATGATGTTGATGTTGTTATTGTATTTTCCCATCCAGGGAACTGAGAATGAGATGAAGATCACTGATCAGGCTGCATGAACATCACAAGAATGTCCTCAGCAGGCGAGCATTATGACAACAGTGACACATATAATGTCCACCTGGAATCCATCTTTGGTCCACCTTGTCAAGATACTGTCCTGCTGCCAGATGATTCTGGCGGCAGATGTGCAACCACAAATAGAGAATTACATTCCTGATTATCGTTTCTACCACAATCTCTCTGACATAGCGCTTCATCTGAGAAAAATTGCTTCCAGGCACAGTGATGTCATCCGCATTGACTGGTCTCACAATTCCAGACACGGTTCACCGCAACTATTGACCAGGATCACAAACTTCTTTCATCCCGCATCAAAAGCTGAAGATCTGCTGTATTTTTCTGAGGCGTCTGAACCTAAAGAAGCACCAAAAGTGCGTGTTTTGTTTTCCTACGGAGAGCATGCAAGAGAATTCTTTCCTGTGGAAAGTTTCTTTCACCTTTTGGAGAATCTCACTGATGGACTTACAGCAACTCCAGGTAGCCACGAAGAGATATTCTCTCGAACAATCCTTTCTCAGTTTGATATCTTTGCCATTGTGATAGCTAACCCTGATGGACGTAAGTACGTGGAGGGGTCGGAAAACTACTGTTGGAGAGGAACCAGCAACGGGGTAGACATCAACAGGAACTTTGACTGGCAGTTTGCGAAGAAGGGGAGCTCTGGAGACCCAACTGATGAAGAGTTCAGAGGACTCAATCCTTTTTCAGGTCTGTTGCTCGGTCGACATATCAGTACAGTGGAACCCTCATTTTAAGATTATCTTCTGAGAAAACCATGTCTTCAAAGTGTTGTAAAACAGAGTTAGATGCACAGACCTTAAGAACAAAACATCTGAGAAAACGGGGCCTTGAAAGGGGGTTCCTCTGTAGCACCTCTATCTATGTCTCTCTTTCCCTCTGTAGCACCTCTATCTATGTCTCTCTTTCCCTCTGTTGTCCCTTGCTGTCTTGGTGCATGGGCACTCTAGCTAGCTTCTTTGAAATCGTGCTTGTTGTTTGTCACTTTATGTTGTTGTTTTTGATACATTGAACTAAATATTTTATGAAACAAGACATATTAGTTGACCTGTCAGAAGATCTCTCTCTGTCTCTATCTCTCTCTGTCTCTCTCTCTCTCCCTCTCTCTCCCCTCCCACCTAACTTTTTTGTTCTTTCTCACTCATGCAGAAAGTGCAAATATATTACATGTGCTTGGCAGCCTTCAAACAAACTCTTTTACTGATACAGAATGCGGATTTTGTTGCCTCTGCGGCAGAGTGAAAATAGGGCCTGCGTCAGTTTCACTGTTGGCCTGCAGTACAGGTATTAATGTTGATTCTGTTTTCAGAGCCCGAATGCAAAGTGTACACCGACCTGACTCAGAAGGTGCAGTTTGATGCGTTTGTCTCATTCCATTCTGGTATTCGCCACATCTACATGCCTTTTGCTGGTGAGAAGCTCATATTTTTTAGGATGAAAATGTGTTGTGTCTCTCACTGTGCTTCTTATTCTCTCATGTACCAGGAGGCTTGTTCCACACAAATCTCACGTACTGTTGTTGTCTATATATTTACACTGCTTGCTTCCCTTTGTTTTGTTGATCTTGTCATTAGAGCTGTGTCTTACTTGGTTGTTTGTTTGTTTGTTTGTTCATGGGCTGAAACTCCCACGGCTTTTACGTGTATATATGACCGTTTTTACCCCGCCATTTAGGCAGCCATACGCCGCTTTCGGAGGAAGCATGCTGGGTATTTTCGTGTTTCTATAACCCACCGAACTCTGACATGGATTACAGGATCTTTTTCGTGCGCACTTGGTCTTGTGCTTGCGTGTACACACGGGGGTGTTCGGACATCGAGGAGAGTCTGCACACAAAGTTGACTCTGAGAAATAAATCTCTCGCCGAACGTGGGGACGAACTCACGCTGACAGCGGCCAACTGGATACAAATCCAGCGCGCTACCGACTGAGCTACATCCCCGCCCCTTACTTAGTTGTGATTCTATCTTTTATATTTTGGTGTAAACTTGTATTCGTCTTCTTTGGGGCTGTTTTCAATCATTTGTATCAACAGTTAATATACAGGTCAAGTTTTCAGATATTATGACATACATTATGGTACATATATATGCAGTCTTAGATTTCACTGTTATAAGTAGGAGGCAGCTTCTGCTTGTCATTGGTGAACGTAATAGAGGATGCATTTTGTAAGTTGTAACACATAGGTAAGCATGGAATTCAAGTTGAAATTAGGTATAATAAAACTGTATGTACAATACTCTATCTCGTGGATGAAGTTCTTCGTTTTCAATTCCAGACACTGCTTCCAAATTGATAAAGCGAGTTCCTGTGAATTTTGACCACATGTCCAAGTTGTGTTCAAGACTTGCCGGGGCAACACGTTACAACTTCCGCTACGGCAAGGCCTATGATCTTAACTTGTATACTGCTGATGGCACTGCCTTTGACTACATGGCTGGGGTAGTGAAGGTGAGCTCTTCAGAAATATTCATCTCAGAATGTTTTTTTGTGACTGAATTATCTACTTGCTAGCACGTGTTTGTGTGTGTCTGGGTTTCCTTCTTTTCAGAGAGAGAAAGCAACCAAGGGGGAAGACACACAAACGTGCTGATGCATACACACACAGGCACTCACACACACATGCGTACTTGCACACACACACACACACACACACACACACAGACAGGTATGGGCAGTCTTGACATGCACCTGTACAGAAAGGGAAAATTCTTTTTTTGTGTGCTGCACAGTACTGTAATGAGTTGTGTGTCACTACATGTTGAACCGGCACGGTTGGTCTGGTGGTAAGGCGTCCGCCCCGTGATCGGGAGGTCGTGGGTTCGAACCCCGGCCGGGTCATACCTAAGACTTTAAAATTGGCAATCTAGTGGCTGCTCCGTCTGGCGTCTGGCATTATGGGGTTAGTGCTAGGACTGGTTGGTCCGGTGTCAGAATAATGTGACTGGGTGAGACATGAAGCCTGTGCTGCGACTTCTGTCTTGTGTGTGGCGCACGTTATATGTCGAAGCAGCACCGCCCTGATATGGCCCTTTGTGGTCGGCTGGGCGTTAAACAAACAAACAAACTACATGTTGAACCCTGTTGTCTCAGATTCCCTTTTCACTGGCCATAGAGATGTGGGAGCACCAACACCATGAGGGACCCAGCTGTTTCGATGAGTTCAACCCGCATAGTGAGCACCTCAGGGTGAGTCATGTGATGGTTGATTGATTGAGTTATAACAAAAAGTAACACTTTATAGTCCATTAGGATGAGTCAAGTGGAACCCCTTTTTAAGGGCTGCCCCTTTAAAGACCTTGCTTTTTCAGATTTTGTGTTATAACCTCTGCACAAAACCCTGATTGTCTCACATTTATGGATGTCTTAAAAGGTGGGTGCCACTGTACATAAGTATGGAATAGAAAATTCTTTGGAATATCTACATATGTTACAGTAATTTCATCAAACCAGTAAATTTGTAAATTTACTGAAATTTTCAGTAAATTTGTAAATTTCCTGGGTGTCAAACTCAGTAAATTTGTAAATTTCCTGAATTTTTCAGTACATTGGTAAATTTACGGAGTGAATTTACAAATTGACTGGTTTGATGAATTTACTGTAACATATATACTAGCGGAAAAAAGTTAAGGACGGTTCACACACGCAATCACAGCAAAAGAACGAATGAACATATCGTACGGAAATTTGGAACACGTTTACTTCAGTCAATGTGCAACGCAACTGCAAAATTTGGGTTTATTTCATTGAGCCGATTCGGTTATTCATGTCCACAAACAGCAGAGGGGTCACAAATAAACATAACAAGTCTTTCATGAGGTCAATAATGGGTGTGTCCGTCACGTTTGCGCTCAAGTTCACCACACCTTGACCGCATAGAGTTCATAAGCTTCGTGAAAAAGGCCTGTGGAATGGCCTGCCACTCCTGTTGGAGCATCTGCAGCAGCTGCTGCAGGTTTCTGGGAGGCTGGTGGTTGGCCCTCACCTGCCTGTCCAGTTCGTCCCATACATGCTCTATGGGGTTCATGTCTGGCGAACAGGCAGGGAAATCCATCCTGACGACCCCGGTTTGCTGGATGTAGTCGTTGACAAGCCTGGCCCTGTGAGGAGTAGCATTGTCATCCTGAAACACGGCGTTTGGGCCAATCTGCTGTAGGGTCGGCAAGACAATAGGGGCGAGAATTTCGTCCCTGTAGCGTTGACCAGTGAGATTCCCGACCACATGGTACAGGGGGTGCGTTGATGAAGGCTGAAGCCCCCCCAAACCATGACAGAGCCCCCGCCGAAGGCCACCCTCTCATGCACTGTGTCGTCTTCATAACGCTCGCCCTCACGCCTCCAGACCTTGCGCCGGCCGTCAGAATGGTACAGGTTGAACCTGGACTCGTCACTGGATAGGACCTGAGCCCAGTCCCGGCGCGTCCATTTCAAGTGGCGGCGACTCCAGGCCAGACGAGCCCGGAGATGAGCCTGTGTCAGCAGGGGACGCACAGCAGGACGACGACTCCGCAGCCGGGCGTCATGCAGGCGGTTGCCGATGGTCCTCTCACTAACGTTGATGTTAGTGGCCTCCCGTAACTGCCCTCTGATGACCTTGTAGGTGGTGGCCCGGTGCGGCAGCGCCTGCCGTTGGATGAAACGATCTTCCCTAGGAGTAGTCTTTTTGGGGCGACCCGACCTGGGCCTCTCCTCGACATTGTTTGTCGTCGGGAACCGTTGATTCAGCCTTACAATGACTGAATGCGATACCCCAAGTTGCCTGGCCACTTCGCACTTGGATACGCCGTCGTGGAGCCAGGCAATTGCTCTTCCTCGGTTGAATGTTGTCAGCTTCCGTCTGGCAGGCATGGTGAGGAGATGGCAGCTCGCAGAAAATCGGCGGCTTATAAAGCCGAGTTCGTGATCACAATTCACACTCGAATGATTGTCCTTGCATGTGCACAACAATTTTGCCATGATACCTGCCTTATTCTACCCGTGCGCACGCCAAACAACAGCCTACTTTTTGGCGATTTTGCTATTTTAGTCACGTGTTGCAGCTCTGCGCCCGGGAGTCCCGTGCAGTTTTCCTGCTAACACAGCATAACCTACCCATTGGTGTGTAGCATGCGACAGCCATTTGATTTTGCTGACGAAAGAACAGGGTGTTTTAAACAAATGAAAGTCAGCGGGGAAATCAGTGGCCCGTCCCTAACTTTTTTCCGCTAGTATATATATAAACCACCGATGTGATGGTTAATGAATGTTGTATGACACTTAAGAAAGACCACAGAATTTAGTTTCTGCCACCACAGACCTTTTTTTCTCAGTAATCCTAGACTGCATTACCACTATTCTTTTTGTGTGATTTTGTTCCTCTCAATGACAGAAGAACTAATTGGCAGGGAAGATACAAATGTCTGCAATTTCAGGTTCACGATTTCCAGCTCAAGAACCATTGTTGGTGTAGAGCATGCTGGCTGTTTGTTGAATATTTGACTGAATGTTTTTTGGGGGGACTGGGGAGAGGGAACCAAGGGTGTATACTTCTCATACGGATGATTTTCCTGAGAAAAATATGTCTGTTTGTTTCTCACAATCGTGATCATTGTGTTACAGATGGAGTTGGAAGCCTTCCATCCCATGTATGTGGAGTTGTTTTCTTACCTACACCAGTGGAAGCTGGACACTCAACCACTTATGCCAGTACCGGTACGTGCTGTTTGCTTCATAAGTGACATGTTTTAGTTACGCAATTTGTTTGTACTTTTTAGCCTAGATAGCTGCAAGTTGAACAACAGTACTTTGTGGCCCCTTAACCGAGAGGATACCTCATTGTAAAGGACATTTTCTGTTCTTCCTCTGTGTACCTGTCATTAAATAAAATAAGAGTCATAATCAAGTGAGGCTGTGTGCTGAAGACACATCAAAGAAATACATGGATGTAGGTGCTCTAGGTACAGACAACGACAGTAACTTACTGAGTAAAACAAAGAAATGTTGAACCAGTTTATTAGATGACAGCTATAATGTTAGGATATCATTGGCTACTGAGAGTGGTGTTGATATGACCATAACTTGTATGTATCATGTCAGTATCAAGACGGTGTGAAGATGTTATGGTACTACTGTACATGTATAATATATGTCACTAAAAAAATTTGATATTGAACTCTTACATGCGGCAAAGGTAGACAACTGCAATTTTACCTTTGTATGTTGTCACTTCATGACATGTGGAGGAAAGAAAAGGGAAAAAAACAACTGTTCATGTTGCTGAGGTTTTGTAAGTCAAATATACATGGGTGCAACTCTGCCGGCTACACGCCAGCAGCCGGTTTTTGGTTTTATCGGCTGCCGATGTTTTTGTTCCAGGAGAGGGTTTTTTTGGCATTAAGCTGGACCCCAACTTTTGCCGGTTTTTGGAATTTTCCAGGTTGCACCCATGAATATATGGTGCGCGCATTGTTAAGTAGACCTACTGATTGAGAGTTGCGAAGAACGGGCGCAGTGGCCTAGTAGATAAGACGCCAGCCTCCTGTGCAGAAGGTCGTGGGTTGGAATCCCAGCCGCGCCTGCAGGTGGGATAAGGGTGGAGATTTTTCCGGTCTCCCGGGTCAACTTATGTGCAGACCTGTTCGTTCCTTATCCCCCTTGTGTAAACGCAAGCACAAGACCAAGTGTGCACAAAAAAGATCTTGGTCATGATGAGTTAGGACCTCTTGATTATAACATGGTACTCATTTTCTTTCACACAGTTTCTTTTTTTCATTTTTTTTTCAGATTGAAGCCCCGTCCATGACACTAAACTACGTGCTGCTGCTGTCAGTCCTTCTCTTTTTTGTCATGATGGCGTACAGAAACCGACAACACATCTGTGCCACAAAGAGACGCATTGTGCACCTGCGACGTCTCAGTTCCACATTCACCATGGGAGGAATCTTCAGATGAAATTGTTTCACCTTCCTTCCCGTGTGAAGGAGCATGTACACCTTGACCGCTATTGTATGATAGGAGCATCCTTCCACTTGGACACATACCCAGAATCTACAGCTTGGCTGCTTTCTGAGTAAAGTTTTTTGTTGAATTAATTTAATGACCAACGCCTTTGTCAATCTGCAAAAACAATTCTGCAAAAAATTGAGAAATATGAGAAAAAATGATTTTGCACAGGAAGGCAGGCATCTTTAACGTTTTTATTTCTTTGTTCCTCTCTCCACATGTAATTTTCAGAAAGCAGGAGAGAAGCTAGAAGCAGATGAATGTATAATTTATCTCTGCCTTTGGGATTTTTTCCCCCATGGGGAAAGGGGAATGGAAACATAGGGTTCGTAGTGCTGCTAGGGTCTCATTTGAACACTTCTATGGGTAATGGGTGTCCCCACAAAGGGCGTTTCTACAGCGGGTGACTGCTCTTTTTGTTCACATAACATGCGCCATTCTCGTCGGTGGTCACGTCACATGCCTGTGTTTTAGCATGCTCCAGTTCACTTATGTAACAGCTACGTTTGGAGATAATCATTCTCTGTCCTTGAGCAGCTTCAACTTCGTCTTGTCATATGTTTTGCACAATAGAAGACTCTCTCCTTAACTAGATCAAACCCATTTAGTGCGCAGTCCAAAAGAACGTGCTCTACCACATGAGATCAATTCAGCATCATGTATTTCTTTAAGGCGACACTTTGCAACAACGCCCATTGTGGGAAGAATCTTTTGATGTAGACCCCATAGCGCTAGTGGCAGAAGAAAGTTAAGAGTTAAACTGCTTTGTACCTTTTGTGCTTTTGGTTGATTGTGTTCTGTTCGCGGTTCAGGCATTGTGTGTTTCAGAGTGCCAGTAAGTACAGGTTTTATGAATGGTTGATGCTTTAAAATGACCATTCCATTGTTACTGTCCGTTTTTGTCATTTATGACCAGGGTTTGTCTAATGTTGTGAAACATATCAACTCAGCGTTTGGAGTTTATCAATGAGATGGTTAGTGTCTGGGTAACTGACATCTGTTTTGGTTTAGTTGTTCCATTTCAGAAGTAGAGATGTGTGTGTGTGTGTGTGTGTGTGTGTGTGTGTGTGTGTGGAGGGGGGGGGGTGTTGTGGTTGTGTGTGTGGTTGTTTGTGTGTGCGTGTGTGTTTACAATAGATTGATCGTGGTGATTTAGAACTGCTTCCAAGTTGTGGTAACCAGAAAATGACACATTTAATTTATCATTCCTGTTCTGAAAACGACTGTTTTGTGAATTTAGATATACGTATTACGGTATGTTATGTGAGACTACTAACAGATATGTGGCAGCTGGTAAGGTATGTCGTTTTTCATTCCATCACAGAAATCTTGTAGATGTTATACATTGTGCATTTAAATATTTTATAAACATTGTGAATTAGAAGATATTATATGTGTGAAAAAATGATAGTGCGAGAAACTCCTTTAAGCATTGGGAGCTGATCCCATGTTCAGTCAAAATATTTTACCTGGGAAACTATCTGTGCCTTTTGGGGGAAGGGATAGTGGTAGTAGGACACCAGGGTCACAGGGTTTGGCGCCAAAAAGTTGCAGTGGAGTAAAATCTGACATCCTTGGTGCCCAGAAAGGGTGGCCGAGTGGTAAGTGCACTTGCCTTGGAAGCGAGAGGTTGCAAGTTCGACCCTGGGTCGGGGCGTAAGCAATTTTCTTCCCCCTTTCCTAGCCCAGGTGGTGGGTTCAAGTGCTAGTCTTTCGGATGAGACAAAAACCGAGGTCCCTACGTGTACACTACATTGGGGTGTGCACGTTAAAGATCCCACGATTGACAAAAGGGTCTTTCCTGGCAAAATTGTATAGGCATAGATAAAAAAAATGTCCACCAAATACCCGTGTGACTTGGAATAATAGGCCGTGAAAAGTAAATATTTGCCGTAATGGCTTGAAATTTACTGGCCGTTGTGAATGCGTGATATATTGTGTAAAAAATTCCATCTCACACGGCAGAAATTAACATGTAAAGCGCTTAGAGAACGTCAAGCGCTATGTAAATCTCCCATGTAAATAAATAAAAGATGTTTTTGCGTGAGAAATGTCTTCAAGGGCTATATAGCTTGTAACAAAATGGGCTTACCATGTTTAAAGGCAGAGTAAGCCTCCCGTAAACCATCACAGATACGGTCAGGCTTTTACACACAGTACAAACACCCTTTCATTTAAACACTCACCAATTGAGAACATCCTAGGTGCCCTCCGTAAAGAGCGAACAATTTTCAAAGAATTTATTTTTGCGTGGTTTATCTTACCCCTGAGCCATCGTGAACCCGTGTGATCCAGTTTTCCCTTTTCACAATGCAGTCGTCATAGTTAGTCATTTGAATGCGACTCGATGTGCACGCTTCAGCTTATCTACAATAGCACGTTTTTTTTATGCACGAAACAACGGCTGTGGTTCACAAGAACTCTAGCGATGGCTTTTGACTGTTGAGAGGAACGGCGATTTGCACTGATAAACCGGCCGTCGTCTGCTACGACCCTTGCGGGACCCTGCTTCCGGGCTTTTCTTTTTTTAAACTTTCACAACTTCGAATTGTTCTGATCTTGTCTTGATGAAAAACGAATTCTTTTATGATTAAAGAATGTTTGTGTAACAAGCTGTCAATTTATTATTTAGATTTTAAAAGTTAGGTCTAGCGCCAGAAAGCAGCCAGGATGTTCCCGTTCGGTGAGCGTTCAAATGGAAGTATGCTTGTACTGTATTTAGACGCTCGGGGAGCTCTGTGATGGTTTACGGGAGGCTTACTGTGCCTTTAAACCAGAAGCAATATATACAGCAAATGTTTGCCACTGACTTGAGATTGACCCATTACATATTTGCATTGTAAAGTGATGTTCTGTGATATGCTAAATGATGAATGAGAGGGTCAGGGTCAGTTATAAGTGTGCATCTGTGTTATTTTGAGATGGTGACATGTGAACTTTTTTCTTCAAAACCTATATCAGTACACGTACATGTATTAGTTAAAGTTAATCTGTACATGCGCCACATTGCTTTTCAAAAGAGATCTGAAGATAAGGCCAATTTTTTTTTCTCACTTCTGTGCTAAAGATTGTTTTCCCAAAGAATAAGAAATCTGTGAAATGTACATTTTGAAGGTAACATGACCATTAGACTTCCATGTAGGTTTTGGATGAAATTAGTTCATGTGTGGGGCCTGATCGAGGCTTACTCTGTCCTGCCCAATGATTAATTTTTTTTTAAATTCAATTTTTCAACTCCTTACGAGAAGGTCAATGAAACTTGGTATAATTTCAAATGGAGAGATGCCCGAGGCATGATTGAAAGCCCTAGGGCCTCTGGTTCCTAATTGAGCATTGATGACAGTGTTTTCACTGTGAGGGGGTAGCATTCTGTCTGTGTGAACAAGTCTTACGTAATGAACACATTTGCTAAAAGCAAAAACACAGCTTTGGTGAAATGTTTTGTTGTGCACCAGAGTGCATGTGCAAGTATTGTGCTTGTGTGTAAGACTGTTTTTCTGTTGTACAAAGTAGATGGCAATCCGCCAATCGTTGTTTTGCTTTGCAATAGGTATATATGCAACTGATTTCTGTATGTAGAGTGATTTAATTGAGACTTGAGCAGAAGTCTGTGTAAAATTATATTTAAAGGACCAGGACCAATGAGGGTGTATTTGTGATAGCACAAGAGAGTATTCATGATTGGAAGCAAATAAATGTGATTCTGTATTTGAAAAGGTATGTTGCTCATCCAATCTGAAGTATTTGTTCATTCTTTTACCTTTTTTGTAATAGCCACTTTTAATTTGAAAAAGGGGATTAACAAATTCTGTTGACTTTGTTAATGTTTGGTGGGTTTTTTTTGGTTTTTTTTTTGGGGGGGGGGGGGGGGGGGAGCGGGGGTCACAAGTGTTCACAAGTGTTCAGTGTCAATAACTGAATCTGAGCCGGCCAGGTCAGACAGGTTATGAACTGCATTGATTTACATGTAATCAGAGATGGATATCAGGGTTTATTGACACAAGAGAAATGTTTGAAGAATGGATGCATTGAGAAACATCCACTGTTGAGAAACACCCATTTTAATCTTATCTGGGTTTTTAATTTTTTTATTCATTGTAGCATAGCAGTACAAATTTAGAGCTTTTAATCTGTTTATATAGCTGAAATACTCATTACTTCTTAAATTATTGCGTTCTTCATGAAAGAGGATGACAGTCATTTGTTCATTTTAATGCTTCCGATTCTCTCAGGAGACAGGTTCCACATAACTCTCACTTATTGTACTGTTGTCGATATTTAGAGTGGTTACTTCCCTTTGTTTCTTGGATCTTGTGTTCTTATACCCAAGTTTATCATTTGGTTTGTTTTACTTTGTTCAGATTTGCCTCTCTGTGTAGTGAAGGTTAGTGTGCCTGCAGATTTATATGTGTTGATCACAAGAATGGGTGTGCATTGTACTCTACAGTGGAGTCCAGCTATAACGAACCTGGGTATAACAAAATCCGAACTGCCATTGATTTCCCGGCAGACAGCCTTCTATTTCTTACTTGTTACTTTTCGGCTACAACGAACCTTTTGAACTCATTTGCATAACGAACCCCTCTTATAACAAACATGTTTTCATCGCCCCAGAGCGGTTTTGTCTCTAAAAGTCACAAGGCTACAACGAACTGATGTCAATAATTGTCTCCAAAGACAAAAATACACAAACACAAGTAAAAGTATACCCGTAACAAACGGTCCAAGAATGAAAATAAGCTGCACATCAAAGGAAGAATACAGAGTGGAAATATGTGTGCTCTGTGTGTGCCGCGAGATCAAAGGCAGGTCCATTGTGATGCCTTGTTTATACGGACACTGACCTTCTTCCCAGGGGTCAATGACCCAGTTTTAGCTATGAGAGGTCAGTGGTTCCCCTGTCATATCTGAGAGAGGAAACACTTCCTGCACTGGGGTCAGTGACCGAGTTTATTAACCTATGGGGCGGTCTCTTTGATGTCTTGAGAGGAAACATGGCCAGGGTAGTACATAGTAGCTGAAACATGCATTACCACAAGTTGTTTGACTGGTACTCAGGCGGTCTCTTTGATTTTTTTTCGTATTTTGATACACTCGAGGAAAAAAGTCGCGCCTTATGACCGGGAAAATACGGTACATGCTTTTACACGACCTTTTTAATTTTACTTCTAAAATTACAGTAAAGTGAACATTTCAACTATGCCTCTCTATGGATTATATTATGAAGCTGTTGAAAACATGCAGAGATTGTACTCTCCAAGGAAAGATCGATGGGACGATCATTTGAAGGTGAGTGGCAAAACTTGTCTTGAGGCCATTTAGGGTTGAAAACTCTACAGCGACTATAAGGTACTAAAATGTATCTCCCTTGAGATTCGTTGTACCCGGACTCCACTGTATTTATAACTTCAGACGGTTGCATTTGTGTGAATGTTATTTTGAGCCAATTTGCTTGGGCGTTGCATTGGTATTGAACGATACAATTGACACAGACTCCATTTTTTTCTGTACATATTTCTGTGATGCTTTTCCAAAGAGGGATTGAATGTTTAATGTTTAGGTCTTGAAACATGAATTAAATTACATATCTTCTTACCCAACTCACATATAGCAATTAACCCTAGTTCAGTGCTGGTAACACCCCCCGCGGGTTAGGGGGAAGAATTTACCCGATGCTCCCCAGCATGTCCGCAAGCCCCTTGGGCAAATTTTTGATTAGTGCTTTTGTGAACAAGAAACAATTGACAAGTGGCTCTATCCCATCTCCCCCCTTTCCCCGTCGCGATATAACCTTCGTGGTTGAAAACGACGTTAAACACCAAATAAAGTAAATATGTAATTTAATCAAAAATTTTAGTAATAAATTTTCATTTGATTAATATACTTACCCAACTCACATCGTTTATTCCCTCCTGCCTCCCCGCTGTTGGGGGTATATATTTCTAAAAAAGAAGTGAGTTGGACTTCGGTTAGAATGAAAACATGGCGGCATATGCGCACGCATACGGAAGACAGACTCAGTATTGGTCTGGCCTTGATACCGGTATGGGTATTGGTCACTCTTTTTTAGAGTTGTCTCCCTTGTTACCAAGGGGACACGTACAGCGTTACCAGCACTGAACTAGGGTTAATTGCTACAGTAAAACCTGCATCTAGCGGACCCTTATTTCGGCGGACACCTTAGCATAACGGACAATTCAAGTGAGGACGGATGTATTTTACTCTCAAAAACACCTTAAAAGAGCGAACACCTCAAAGGCGCGGACGCGGACACCCTTTTTTGGTCCCGATTGGGTTCGTTACTTGTCAACAACGGACAAACCCTTGAAGCAGACAGCTTTTAGCAGACGCTGGTCCGCCATCTTGGTTCTGCAAATACAATCTCGCTGGCGATGTGAACGCGCGAGAAGCTTATTTTGTAAGCCAATGACAGCACTTGAAAGAAGTTGATTTTTGTATGGTGCACGCTCATTGGTCGATGCCGTGAACTCACGAACATTTCGGGTTTCTACTTTCTGTACTGTGATGCATCTTCGTCTCATCCTTCGTCTTCGTCTCATCATGCCAAAACGAAAAATTTTGACTTTAGAAGAGAGAGTCGATGTCATAAAGACCGTTCGAAAAGTTGCTGATGAGCTGAATTGCGGAAAAACTCAAATTTCCAACATAAAAGCTGATCGAACACAAATTCTCAGTCAGTGGGACTCCGGTGCCAGATCGACGGCAAAATGTGTTAAGAGAAGAAAAACAACCTATGATGAGTTGAACGAAGAACTCTTCGAGTGGTTTTCAACAGCTCGATCAAAGAATCTTCCAGTGAATGGCCCATTGCTTCAGATAAGAAACCGATTGCACCTGTCTCTGTCTCTCTCTCCTTTTCTTTGAACAACAACAACAACAACAAACTTGAGGGCTTCAAAACTTTGAGTTTTAATAATCAGTGGCAAAAAAAAATCCAAAAAAATGTTGGCGCATTCATATTCATAAGAAAGGACACCTTGCTACAAAGGACAGTGGCAAGGCTCCCCAAGAGCGTCCTTAGCTCGAGAAGAGCGGGGTAGTAGTTGCGCTCAAAAGGATAGCACGCTTTTCTGTACCTCTCTTCGTTTTAACTTTCTGAGCGTGTTTTCAATCCAAACATATCATATCTATATGTTTTTGGAATCAAGAACCGACAAGGAATAAGATGAAAGTGTTTTTAAATTGATTTCGAAAATTTAATTTTGATAATAATTTTTATATTTTTAATTTTCAGAGCTTGTTTTTAATCCAAATATAACATATTTATATGTTTTTGGAATCAGAAAATGATCGAGAATAAGATGAACATAAATTTGGATCGTTTTATAAAAAAAATATTTTTTTTACAATTTTCAGATTTTTAATGACCAAAGTCATTAATTAATTTTTAAGCCACCAAGCTGAAATGCAATACCGAAGTCCGGGCTTCGTCGGAGAT
Source organism: Littorina saxatilis (assembly GCF_037325665.1). Lineage (NCBI taxonomy): Eukaryota > Metazoa > Mollusca > Gastropoda > Littorinimorpha > Littorinidae > Littorina > Littorina saxatilis. The sequence goes on along the minus strand of NC_090261.1, from coordinate 49,541,097 downwards.
TACTTGACCAAAATTTCAACCAATTTGGTTGAAAAATGGGGCCCAAGGACTGTTATGCCGGGGTGGAAGTAGAGATAAGCGCCTACTTCCCAAGAAATGCTCCATATGGCTTCGTGTCTCCAAACACCTCTGACAGTCAAATCCAGCTCCTGGCCTTCACGTGGCGGGCCCTGTCTTCGACTAACAGGAGAAGGGATGCAGGCGGGTCCCTGGCGCCTTAAAACCAGCTGCTTCGGGCAGATGGGGCTCGTCAACCTTGGATGGTCGCTCATCTAGGAGAAGGACAACTCCGATTTCAAAACCCGCACTGCCTTGTGTGCGCCTTGGGAAAGGCAAAGGCTACGAGAAGGAAAACTTCGACAACAAACCCGGGTAGAGTGGACTCGACAGCCCAGCAAGGCAGCTACTCTTGGGGAGGAGGCAACCCTGAGTAAGAACCTCAACCACCGAAGACGGAAGACAGCAGCCAACTTGGCGTGGGGAGAAAATCGGCTGTCTACGCTTCCACGATAATATGGAGAACATCGAACGCAGAAGAAGAAAATGTTGAAAAATGAGAGCGTGACAGTGCCGCCTCAACTTTCACGAAAAGCTGGATATGACGTCATCAAAGACATTTATAAAAAAAAAAAATGAAAAAAACGTCTGAGGATATCATTCCCAGGAACTCTCATGTCAAATTTCATAAAGATCGGTCCAGTAGTTTAGTCTGAATCGCTCTACACACACACACAGACAGACAGACAGACACACATACACCACGACCCTCGTCTCGATTCCCCCCTCTATGTTAAAACATTTAGTCAAAACTTGACCTTGACCTTTACATGACCTTGACCTTCAGGGTCAAGGTCAAATAACTAAACCTAGCAATGACATCATACACTAAGAACTGCTTTACACATTTTTCCTACCAAAATACATGTGACACAAAGCTGTTAATTCAAGACATAGGAAGTACAATGGTGCTTATTGGCTCTTTCTACCATGAGATATGGTCACTTTTAGTGGTTCACTACCTTATTTTGGTCACATTTCATAAGGGTCAAAGTGACCTTGACCTTGATCATATGTGACCAAATGTGTCTCATGATGAAAGCATAACATGTGCCCCACATAATTTTTAAGTTTGAAACAGTTATCTTCCATAGTTCAGGGTCAAGGTCACTTCAAAATATGTATACAATCCAACTTTGAAGAGCTCCTGTGACCTTGACCTTGAAGCAAGGTAAACCAAACTGGTATCAAAAGATGGGGCTTACTTTGCCCTATATATCATATATAGGTGAGGTATTGAATCTCAAAAACTTCAGAGAAAATGGGAAAAATGTGAAAAATAGCTGTTTTTTAGACAACATTTATGGCCCCTGCGACCTTGACCTTGAAGCAAGGTCAAGATGCTATGTATGTTTTTTGGGGCCTTGTCATCATACACCATCTTGCCAAATTTGGTACTGATAGACTGAATAGTGTCCAAGAAATATCCAACGTTAAAGTTTTCCGGACGGACGTCCGGACGGACGGACGACTCGGGTGAGTACATAGACTCACTTTTGCTTCGCATGTGAGTCAAAAAGGTACACAGGATGGGCTGAGCTGGGGGGTTTTCCTCGCAGATTTCGAAATTCACAGTTTGGACGAAGCAGGTTGGAGGCCCATGTAGAAAGTGGGCTTGAAGTTGGGGTCAGTGACGGCCGGTCGGTCAATGTTGAACTGGGAGATGTCATACTGTGTCCTGCCGTCTACCGCCATTTCGCTCAGGATTTTACCCAGCAGGCTGGCAAACCTGCAAAAAACAATTTTTTTAAAGTTAAAGGCAAAGTCCTTTTCTGCAAAAACAGGTATTACAGGGCTCCCCATAGAGCGCGTCCTATAAGCTTACACACTAGAAGCCGAAAACACGTACTAGAAATGTATGGAGGGGGTCCCGGGACGCACTAGACTTTAGAAGAGCGGGTCCTGGATTGTCATGTCCACCTAAAATATTCCAACGAAGAATATCGTTCACAGAACACAATACGTGACCACAATGTTTTTTACACTGGGACTTTTCAGCTTTTGGACCCTTAGGACCCTCTAACATTCTGCTGTGGGGGTCCATGGACCCTCTAAATATTGAAAGTGGGGGTCCCGGGATGCACTAGGAGGGGCGTCCGTGGGGAGTCCTGGGTAGGCTCACTATCTCAGTTCTGCCCGCAGGCTTTTACATGCGATAAGGCTACCATCACTTGGACACATACCAATAATCAAATTCCTGGCTGCCTTCTGTTCCCCCCGCGGGTTAGGCGGAAGAATTTACCCGATGCTCCCCAGCATGTCGTAAGAGGCGACTAACGGATTCTGTTTCTCCTTTTACCCTTGTTAAGTGTTTCTTGTATAGAATATAGTCTGTTTGTAAAGATTTTAGTCAAGCAGTATGTAAGAAATGTTAAGTCCTTTGTACTGGAAACTTGCATTCTCCCAGTAAGGTAATATATTGTACTACGTTGCAAGCCCCTGGAGCAATTTTTTTGATTAGTGCTTTTGTGAACAAGAAACAATTAACAAGTGGCTCTATCCCATCCCCCCCCCCCCCCCCCCCCCCCTTTCCCCGTCGCGATATAACCTACGTGGTTGAAAACGACGTTAAACACCAAATAAAGAAAGAATGGCTGCCTTCTGTGCAGCGTTGGATTTTTTTTTAATGAATGGATTAATATCTTAAAAGCCACTAGTGCACGGAAAGTCTTTGGTATGTGTCCAAGTGGAGGGACGAGTACCCCTTGTAAAAGCCGCCAGGCCAGGCCTGAGACGGAGAGCGGCATTGGCCCGCTACATGGAAGGAGTGTGCCTTTAAAGATTGCATGATACACCTACACAACTTTTTAGGCAGACCCACAGATTCAGTCACACACACCGTACACTGGCCATAAACATAAACACCGCGAACACACACACTCACACACACGCGGCATGCACGCACACGCACGTACGCACGCACGTAAGCATGCATGCAAACACACACACACATCATTCACACGCACGCACGCACGCACGCACGTACGCAGTCACTGAGTACTGATCTAGGGGGTACAGCGATATTAAGATATTGCGAGTGTGTGTCACGTGTGTGTGAGTGTGACGGTGTCTATGTGTGTGTTTAAATTCAACATTCGACTGACCAGCTCAGCCGTTCACGACCTACTGTAACCTCGACCTTATTTTCGATCCTTTGTCAATTACCGTTGACATGCTATCCAACTTAGCACAAGTGGATCATTCAACTTGTACATGATCGACTTGTAAAAACGCACATCACTCACTTGTAGGCATGACCAGCACCGCAGCAGACGATGACGTCAGAGAATCTCTGCTGTGTGCACGTGTCCACAACAAAGTGTCTGTCCATCGTCATTGTGTACAGACACGTCTTCGTGAACATCTCAGGGCCCAGGAACTGATCCGACAGACATACACGAATCACTTTACGAAGGGTTCTGTGAGCGTCACTCTTTATATGAAACATTGTTGTTCAGTTAATTCCTATATTATGCCAGAACTAGCCGGTAGTTCGATCGAGAGAGAGAGAGAGAGAGACTGAGAGAGAGAGACTGAGAGAGAGAGAGACTAGAGAGAGAGATGAGTGTCAGTCTCTGTACTCTCTTTTTTACATTTATTAATAAAACAAGGTCATTTACACACACACACCGTCGTCACACACACACACACACACACACACTCCACACACTCCGCCGGTGCGCGCGTCATTGTGTCAGTGCGTGCGTGTGTGTGCATGTGTTTTGCCGGTGTGTGTACTACTGAGTATCAAATAATTTAGTTGGAAAACACTGATGCATCACTGCCTGATATAAGCAACATGTTTAATTGGTGTAACTTATGTAACGCATTAAGGTTATTTTACAGAGCTGCATGGTTACATTTACCATGTTATGATGCTCATACTGACAATAATTATGTGATAATAATAGTGAAAGACTGCATTTTCCGATGTGTTTTTTGCTCAATCAAGTTTCATTTATAGTACAACAATTTCGAAAAGCATATATATATTTCATCTTCCTAGCCTATTCAAGTAAGTTCTTCGTGTTTAAATCCATACCACATCCTTTCGTTTCCAAGTAAATGCGACCCCCCGTGGGTTAGGGGGAAGAATTTACCCGATGCTCCCCAGCATGTCGTAAGAGGCGACTAACGGATTCTGTTTCTCCTTTTACCCTTGTTAAGTGTTTCTTGTATAGAATATAGTCAATGTTTGTAAAGATTTTAGTCAAGCAGTATGTAAGAAATGTTAAGTCCTTTGTACTGGAAACTTGCATTCTCCCAGTACGGTAATATATTGTACTACGTTGCAAGCCCCTGGAGCAATTTTTTGATTAGTGCTTTTGTGAACAAGAAACAATTAACAAGTGGCTCTATCCCATCTCCCCCCTTTCCACGTCGCGATATAACCTTGAACGGTTGAAAACGACGTTAAACACCAAAAAGAAAGAAAGAAAGAAAGTAAATGCGGCTTGAATTGCAGTTTACCGAATGTAAACTGTAGGTCTGTGCAGGTATCAGGTCAATTCCTTTCCCGCAGACATTTTCCCGCAGACATTTGTAACATTTGGAAACGTCATTCGTTGAGCATATCAAAAACCTATGGCTAAAGTGTATCCGTTAAAAATTAAGATATTGCTCTAGCAGCACGTGTTTGGAGGATGACCTATTAAAATTGACTGTCTTGGACGCATCACTGAGGCCGTCGCAATGCAACTGCACGATGAAACATCGTTACATCGTTTTCTGGTGTCCGCCCTGTCTGATGAAAAAGACATGTAGGCATAGGTCAGATTAAAAAAAATAAAAGAAGAAGTTTGCCTATTTTCCTGTTTAGCTTACACATCGTTATACTTTCCGGCCGTTCAGTGCTGGATCTTACAAAAGAAAATAAACACCATTACATTATTTGAACTATTGCTCTCCGCCCTTGCCCGATAAGAAAGAAGACATTTAGGTCAGATAAAACGTGATTAGCTGATTTTTCTGTTTACAAATCGTGCTACTTTCAGACTAGAGAGTTCATTGCCGAATCTTACGAAGGACGATGTCTTTGAAATAGGCTACCGCAAGTTACGACGTTTTTAAAGATACTTTCCCCGAGGCTTCTCGTGGAAGCAATCAGATTCACCACCACAGAGCTGTCCAGGTTTTGAAAGTCTTCGTGTGCATCCAAGTGGTCCAAAACAATCTGTGTAATCCGGGCCATTTTCAAAAAAAAATTGCCTCGCCCAATTGCCTGATCAGTAGTATAGTTATTCGCGCGCTGGTGGTGGTGGTGGTGGTGGTTGTGTGTGTGTGTGAGTGAGTACTGATGAGCTACCTTGGGCAGGATTTTCTCCAGAAGGTCACGAGTGGTCTTGGTCCTGACGGGGTCAGGTTGGAAGGTTCGGGTGTTTCCGGTGACGGGCGGTCCCCCAGCGTCGATGCCGATTTTGGTGCCCGAGTTACCATGCACTGGCAGCGCATAAAAGTCGTTCCTTGGCGTGTGGTAGATCCAAATTGGGAACCTGCCATATTAATGATACTTTATAGTCCCGAATCCGCAAATGGAAATTTGCCTGCGTCATCCTGACAACAAACGGAAATCCCGTGATCCTGATCACATTCAGATATCAACGGGTTTTATTGCTTCAGTACAGTTTTTGAATATTTATGTGAATGTACCTACCACCTACCTTATGGTAAATTAGCCTATTAACGTATCTGACGCAGAAAACGCTTGAAAGGAAAATTCACTTGCGACAATCTTTTTTTTTAAATCCTTATATTTTCATTATCATTAGCAAATTGAAAAAAAAGCCGAATAAATTTGCACTCTATTGGCATCGATACAGTCAGAAATCCCACTGTCAGTTGCACTTAAAACCGTTTGAATTACACACAGCATTGTAAGGTGAAAAGGGCACAGAACCAGGTGGAAACATACTCATTGAGAAAATGGCCTCCAAAACTCTGCAATGGCAATTAGGCAATGAGGTAAGTATATGGCCGCGCTTAATACACACTGATCATTAATAACAATGACACGAATTTTTTTTTTTAAAGTGATGTTGAGTATACATCTCAGCCTTTATTTTCTGAATAAAAATATTCTAAAACCAACTTACCTGTCTTTGGTGAAGTCCTTGATGTGAGGCGTGCCAAAGTAGGTCACTTGCTCCTGGGTCACCGTGACCGGCACGTGCACGCCAATGGACCCCAGCACGTCATTCAGCCACGCCCCCGCTGTCACCACCAGCTTGCGGCATGTGAAGGTGCCTTTAGTTGTTGTCACCTGCATACAGAGAACGCGTGAAAGGACCATGAGATAAGCTGAAGAAGCAGCTGCCAGTTGTTGAGTGTAAGGGAATCGCAAATTCGAGAACATAATAATAATAATAATAATATGGGAGATTTATAGAGCGCTTTACATTCTCAAAGCGCTTTACAATGACAAACATACATACTACATACAAAGCAAAGCAAAAGCATGTGCAGCAGCATTCAGCACACAAGTGAACAACGAAACTCAAACACTACATCAATACAATCTGCAAGCATACTAACACAGGCAAAACATTCAAACATTCAAACACCTGATTCAAAAATGCACCATGTTGAAATAAAATTAATCAAAATACTGGGTGAAGAAGTGTGTTTTAAGGTTTGATTTGAAGGAACAGAATGTTTGGCAGTGTCGGATAGAGTAA
>NC_090261.1:49519366-49529366 GCF_037325665.1 Littorina saxatilis | reverse complement strand
GTTGTTTAGGAGTTGGGGATATTGAGGGGGTTGGGGTAGGGTGGGGGGGGGGGGGGGGGGGGGGGGGGGGGGGGGGGGTAGGGGGGGGGGGGGTATTGAGAGTGTTTTGACTGAAATATAAGTCGTCCGCTCCTGTATAGCTATAGATGACGAACCTTAGTAGGTCACCATAACAGGCTGACATACACAAAAAGACATAGGCCTACAGCAGGCAAAAGAACGATATGGTTGTTTCGGAGTTGGGGATATTGAGGGGGTTGGGGGGGAGGGTGCGGGGGGGATGGGGAAGGGGGTATTGAGAGTGTTCTCTGGGACAGGCTGATCTTTCTTAACCCAGTGTGGGATTTTCAGTGGGGCGACCACCCCCAACCCAGCGCGTCCCCGGGTGGCGGATAGGGGAACGGTCTTCAGATATGGAGATCAGCCGCTTGCGGCCGCGGACCAAACTGGCGGTGTTTCCTACCAGGGCGGAGTGGGGTAGCAGGCGGCACTGCTACCCCCTTTGAAATGCTTCATCGTCCATTGACGGGACTCATCTAATGCGATTAGTGGCGCATTAAAACCCTAGCTCCGGGTGGGATCCCGGCAAATCCTCCCCCCTGTGCTCTCAGGGTAGGACGTACGGGCCATGAGCTAAGGGTGAGGTAACCCCGACAGAAAACCCCGAATGCTGAAGACGGAGGACCCGGGCCGCACGGCGCATTCTAACAAACCACGGGTACACGCGCTTACGCAAATGATGACACAATCAACCAGCACAGATGGAAATGGCGCTCGCCCATTGAGGACCCCCCAGGGTGAAGCAGCGTCGGGTCCCATGCCTCAAAGGGACCCAGCCCCAACTACTGGAGGTCCCTCCCGTCCGTCTTGTCACGCCAGGGGACGCGGGAGGAGAGTGACTGGCACCACCACAACCAGGAAGAAACCCAGTCAGCAGCGACCTTTTCAGGTCATGCACTGGAACGCAGAAAGTATCCTGAACAAGAAGACAGAGTTGGTGCATATCCTGCATGAGAAGAACATCAACATCTGCTGTATTCAGGAGACGCACCTGACACCCCTAAAGTCCTTCAAAGTGAGAGGCTACCAGTGCCTTAGGTCCGACAGAACAGATCGAAGCAAAGGAGGAATCCTGACCCTCATCAGGAACAACATCAATGCCTGTTTGATAGAAACGCACATGGAGGACTCCGAATATCAGGTGATTCGAATCCAGACGAAGACAGCAGAATTCCATCTTGTCAACTTCTACTGCCCCAACGATAGACACCTCGCCCTTGACACGATCCCCGCAAAGGCCTCCAACTTCATCGTGGTGGGTGACTTCAATAGTCATTCACAGAGTTGGGGATATGACCACTTGGATCGGAGAGGAGAAGAGGTGGAGAACTGGCAGGACGACAAAGGTCTCATCCTTTTGAACAGTCCCTTTGACTGCCCTAAATTCTACTCCAGAAGATGGCACACTACATCAACTCCTGACCTCGCCTTCTGCACGGAAGACATGCACCAGCTAACCAGCAGAGAGGTCGGAGAACAGCTAGGTGGAAGTGACCATCGGCCAGTCTTTTTGACCCTGGGCATGGAGTCCTGCACTGAAGCTTCCTTCCCACGGTGGAACTACAAAAGAGCGAACTGGTTCCTCTTTAGACACCGCACCAGCGAACTCACCCAAGACATCAGAGTCGAGGGTCGAGACATCAACATGGTGGCGAAGGACTTCAACATGAGCATCCTCAGAGCAGCGCGTGAGTCCATTCCCAGGGGTGCCAGGAGAGACTATAAGCCCTACTGGAGCAATGAATTGCAGGAACTGGATGATGATCTGGCAGACGCCAGAAGGGAAGCAGAAGTCAACCCGTCACAAAACAACAACATCCGCCTCCAGGAAGCCAAAGCCAAATTTCTCAAGAAGAAGCTACAGGCAAGACGGAGAAGCTGGCAAGAGAAAACAAGCTCTCTGAACCTTGAGAAGGATGGCAGAAAGCTCTGGAGGCTTACCAAGCAGTTGAATGATGAGAACACCAGCAGAGGAAAGATCACATTAGAAGAGAACGGGAAGGTGCTAACTGGAAAGCATGCTGCCAACCAATTTGCTGAAAGCTATGCAGCTGAGAGCAACCTCCATGTTAGCCCCGAGAAACAGAGAAAAGCAAGAAGAGAGAAAAGAGAGAGACCTGCCAGACAGTCGACAGTGGACGCCATGAGTCAACCACTCACACTCCACGAGCTGCACTCAGCTCTAAAAAAGTTAAAGGCGAAGAAGTTCCCTAGCCCAGACGGCATCACCAACGAGATGCTAACCCACCTTGGTAGTGCAGCAGAGAACAAGCTACTCGAGGTCTTCAACAGCAGCTGGCAAGAAGGATCGCTACCACAACTCTGGCGAGAAGCGATCATGATCCCCATCTTAAAAAAAGGGAAGGATCCAAAGAAGGCCACCAGCTATCGCCCAATCAGCCTCACCAGCTGTGTTGTGAAGACCCTGGAGAGAATTGTGAACGAGCGCCTCAGGTGGTACCTGGAATCCAGGAACCTCCTCGCCCCTGAACAAGCTGGATTCCGCCAGTTCCGCAGCACTGAAGATCAGGTCACTTACCTAGCGCAAGAAGTTGAAGATGCCTTTCAGGAACAGAAGCTGGTCTTCGTCACCTGGATAGATCTTCAGAAGGCCTTTGACAAGGTCTGGAAAGATGGACTCCTTGTAAAACTGCTGAGGAAAGGCGTGTCCAGCAACATGTACCAGTGGATTCGCTCCTACCTCTATAACCGCAGGGCAAGAGTTAACGTCGACCAGACCAAAAGCAAGAAGTTCCTCCTTCGTCATGGCGTCCCTCAGGGCGGAGTCCTCTCCCCCACACTCTTCCTTCTCTTCATCGACGATCTGGTGTCCGAGATGCCCAAGGGGATCAAAGCTGCTCTCTACGCAGACGACCTTGTGATCTGGTGCAAAGAGGAGCACGCAAGTACAGCCACCTACAGAATGCAGGAAGCGGCAGATAGGCTGAACGCATGGGCAGAAGATTGGTGCGTCTCCATCAACAAGGAGAAATCCTCCACCACCCTATTCACACTGTCGACAAAGCAGAAAGCCGGAACCATTAGGCTTGGTGGAACTCCTCTGAGAGAGGATGAAGAAGCAACGTACCTTGGTGTCACCTTTGATAGACGGCAGACCTGGAAACCACACATTGCACAGGCAGAGACGAAGGCCCGGCGCAAGCTAGCCATACTCAGGAAGCTGGCAGGTACCACCTGGGGAGCGAACGAGAAGATACTGAAGACAGTATACCAGGGAATAATCAGATCCCACCTCGAGTACGGCTCCACAGCGTGGTCAACCTCAGCCAAGACAAACCTGCAGACCCTCGACCGTGTGCAAAACCAGGCCCTCCGACTCATCACTGGTGCAATGAAATCCACGCCCATCAAGGAAATGGAGAAGCTTACCACCATCCAACCCCTCTGTCAGAGAAGAGAAGCCAAGACTATGGTACAGGCCGAGAAGCTCAAGTGCCTACCCGACCACCCCATGAAGCACAGACTGAGCAACCTCACCAAGAACCGGCTCAAACGGAGCAGTTTTGTACACGAGAGCAAGAGACTTTCTCGACAGTACAGGGAAGTCCTCCCACAGAACACTCTACCTCTGACTCAAGAAGAAGAGGAAACCCCCAAGGCAACAGAGAAACCAGGCATCCAGATCTGCACCAGTGTTCCACATGTTACCTCAGGAGAAGATCAGAATGACACAGCTCGACAGGCACTCACCTTAGCCCTGATCGACGAACAGTACCCAAAAGAGGCGTGGATCCATGTATACACCGATGGATCAGCAACTAACGCCGTGCTCAATGGAGGTGCTGGCATTCTGATCCAGTTCCCTGGGGGACATACAGCTACATCCAGCGTTGCCACTGGCAAACACTGCACAAACTATAAAGCAGAAGCAGAAGCTCTCATGCAGGCCGCCTGCTTGGTTCAGGACTCCGCAGACCCTTGCTACCAAGTTGTCTTCCTCTCGGACGCCCTTTCAGTCCTTCAGGCCCTAGAGAACGACAAACTCCCACAGCTGGCCAAAGCATTACAGATGGTCAGACAAACCAGAGGAGTTGTCCTCCAGTGGATACCAGCACACTGTGGGATACCAGGAAATGAAAGAGCAGATGAGCTGGCGAAAGAAGTAGCCGTGGAAGACCAACCTGAAAACAGTGTCAGCTTTAGTGAGCAGAAGACAATCATCAAGGCATTGATGAGGCCAAGGACAAACAGAGATGACTACCACACATTGTCTAGAGAGCAGCAAGTCAACCTCATCAGGCTTCGTACTGGCCACAACAGGCTCAATGCTCACATGAACCGAAAGTTCAAGCTGGCGCCATCACCAACCTGTGCCTGCGGTCAAGAAGACCAAACAGCGGAACACATCTTACAGCGATGTCCCTCACTAGATGAGGAACGAAAAGAAGTGTGGCCGTCACCAACTCCCTTGCAGACCAAACAACATGGCAGTAATCGACAGGAGTTGGAGAAAACGACAACATTTATCACCAGTGCTGGACTGATCGTGTAACCTCTGCGAACGCCAAGAAGAAGAAGAAGAAGAGAGTGTTCTGACTGAAATAAGTCGTCCGCTCCTGTTTAACTATAGATGACGAACCTTTGAAGGTCACCATAACTGAACAAAACACAAACACACACACACACACGCACACTACACACACACACACACACACACACACACACCACACACACACACACACACACACACACACACACACACACACACACACACACACACACACACACACCACACACACACACACAAGTGCATACGAATAGACATCACGGTCGGTTGCACAAAAAATATCTTTTCATTCACAAAATCACAGATCTCGGCCGAGAAAAGGTAACAGGGCAAAACATTCCTAAGTTCTTTGTTTACAGTTTGCGAAAGGGCATACAAAAATGGTCAGAGATTTTGACGATATGCATATCAAATTCCTAAAATGTTGTAAATTCCTTTGTTAAAATGGAACAATACAAATTAATGTTTGTACGCACTGATTGGACCCAAAAGCATGTTATGCCTCATCCTGAATGGTTATGCCTAAGACTAGTCTAGCGTTATGGTCAGGTTGTATGTTTCCAAGACACAGACATATTGCCACATATCATAAATATATCAACCGGCAAAGACTACTAGCATAAAATATATCACCCTACCTCCTGGTGCTCTTTTTGACAACCAGTAGACGGCGCCACTTCCAATCCCGCCACAGCCAACCACGATATATTGAAAATGTCGTCTGCTTCCAATCGCTTCGAGACCGTCCGCCATAATGCCGCTTTCACCCGGGTTGTAAAATACTGAAAGTCAGAATTTGGTAGCTCAATGATGATACAGTCTGGGAGCAATAGGTCGGCGTTGCTTTCCTGTTCCGTGTCTTTTGTAGCTGTGACTGTTTTTGCTCGGTGCAACTGAAGTCACAGCTGATGCAAGGAGAATGGCCTAAAGTGTGCCGCGACAGTACCGTGGGCAAAGTACATGTTCTACACTCGTGCCAAAAAGTTAAGCAATCCTGACTTTTTAGCTGAAAACCAATTTGTAGAAAAGAATCAATTAATTTGAGCCGCTAGATTAACTTTATTGGTAATCTTGAACTTTAGCGTGTTCAATTCATAGCTCAGAATCCAGTGACATTCTTTACTTATTTTTGATGCAAGTCCATGTAGGCTAAGCAAGCCAAAGAACATTTGTCGTGAAATTGATTGACGGGTTGAGCTCCAAATTTAAGCATAATTCATTAATTTGGTTGTTCAATCGACAAAAATGCACCGAAAATGGCGTACGTTGTCAACCATGGGACATCATTTACACGAAAGAGTTGTCCCCCTTGTCCACTCATACGGATAATTCCTTCTTTGACCCATATAAACGAAATGCATTCGTACAGTTTATCGGAGTTCATTCCGTAACTTCTGAGGGATCTAAAATGACTTGTTAGGATTACAAGTGCAGGTTCTACAAATTTGGAGACTTAAATGCCTCTGAATTCTGAGCTATGAATTTAACACGCTAAAGTTTAAGATTACCACTTTATTTCTGTTTAAAGTAATCTGTTCGTTTTTGAGTGTGTTGTTCATCAGCCAACTTTGATTGATTACTAGCTGAATCTTGCAACGAAGACGGTGTTTAATATTATTATACTCGCTGACCTAAATGCCACCTACAACCACGTGACTTCCAACATAATCTGCCAGGTGCAAATTTAACCTCGGCACAAACTGAGGGATTGATAAAGCTCAGTATTCAAACAAGAGTTAGAAGTGTATTGTTTTTATGAAAGGTTGTTTAACTTTTGAGCTCGAGTTTATTATTTGACCTGGAATGATGTTTACGGCTTACACAACTCCGCATTACATGTACTGACTTGAATAATTGAGCCGACGGAAGCCTGAAATACCCGGCAGGTTGTTGTTCCGACGAGCGCCACACATACAAACACGCACGCACGCACGCACGCACGCACGCACGCTCAACATACACTGACCCCCCCCACACACACCCTCACACACACTCACACACACACACACACACACGCACGGATAAAAAAAAACCGAACAAACAAACAAACAAACAAACAAACGAAGGGTAATTTTGGGCCGTTACACTCCTTATACTCATTTTCCCTGTTTATACATTCGGAGGAAGGTCGTGACAGACGGACACACACACACACACACACACACACACTGACTCGCACGAACCCACGCACGCACGCACGAACCCACGCACGCATGCACACAAATACGATGCCGATACATGAACAGCTTGGCGGCGGCTTTACCATAGGCATAGATATTTGACTGCTTTGTCAGTTCCTAGGAGACATGTAATGCAGAAGAAATGACAGAACTGTTATATGTGACACCATTATTCGTCTTCTCAAACTTAGTCTCGGAGGGAGTGGGAGGCAGTTGTCCGAGGGGCAGCAGGCTGTCCTGCATGAGAGCTGTTGTCGGGGACGGCAGCCGGCTGTCCGTGGGATGAAAAGCCTGACTCGTACCATCTTTAAAGAAATAACATTGGATGTTTTGATATACCGCCATTCTGTCCGTGTAGACTAGTGTGTGCATGAGTGATGCGTCTGTTCGTGATTGTGACCCGTTATCTAAGCTGCTGGCCTAGACCCACATTTTGTTTTAATGAAGATGTTGGTTTATCATTCCGTGACTGATACACTTTTGGAGGCTGTAAGTGTAGAAGTGCATGCAATGGCTGTTACGCGTCTTAAAAAGAGTGAATAAGGCTAATGGTCGCTGTGAGTACACAGAGACCACAGGCACACAGCCGGCACAAAGACAGAGACGAACACGGAAGCACAGATAGAAAGGCAAGGATTATGTATGGGCGAGCACGCACTGGGGCAGACACGCATGAACGCACGCTTACACTCACTTTACCTTGAAAAAAATGAAAGTAAACAAGTCGCGTAAGGCGAAGTTACTACATTTAGTCAAGCTGTGGAACTCACAGAATGAAACTGAACGCACTGCATTTTTTCACAATGACCGTAGTCCGCCGCTTGTGCAAAACGGAGTGAAACTGACGAGCCTGTTCTGCGCGGTAGTGGTTTCGCTTTGCTGCATAGCACGCTTTTCTGTACCTCTCTTCGTTTTAACTTTCTGAGCGTGTTTTTAATCCAAACATATCATATCTATATGTTTTTGGAATCAGGAACCGACAAGGAATAAGATGAAAGTGTTTTTAAATCGATTTCGAAAATTTAATTTTGATCATAATTTTTATATTTTTAATTTTCAGAGCTTGTTTTTAATCCAAATATAACATATTTATATGTTTTTGGAATCAAGAAATGATGTAGAATAAGATGAACGTAAATTTGGATCGTTTTATTTAAAACAAATGTATTACAATTTTCAGATTTTTAATGACCAAAGTCATTAATTAATTTTTAAGCCACCAAGCTGAAATGCAATACCGAAGTCCGGCCTTCGTCGAAGATTGCTTTACAAAAATTTCAATCAATTTGATTGAAAAATGAGGGTGTGACAGTGCCGCCTCAACTTTTACAAAAAGCCGGATATGACGTCATCAAAAGTATTTATCGAAAAAAAGAAAAAAAAGCCGGGGATATCATTCCCAGGAACTCTCATGTCAAATTTCATAAAGATCGGTCCAGTAGTTTGGTCTGAATCGCTCTACACACACACACGCACAGACAGACAGACAGACACACACACATACACCACGACCCTCGTCTCGATTCCCCCTCTATGTTAAAACATTTAGTCAAAACTTGACTAAATATAATGAACAAAACGAGAGAGAGAGAGAGAGAGAGAGAGAGAGAGAGAGAGAGAGAGAGAGAGAGAGAGAGAGAGAGAGAGATTCAGATTCAGATTCAGATTCAAAACTTTAATACAAAGGGATAAAGGTTTTAGGCAATGCCTAATCTTCCAACCTGTCCCTTTTAGACATACATGACATTATACATTACAATTATATATTTATATAACATGTATTGAACAGCCAAACGAATAACTAATTAACTAAGAATTTGTAATCAGGTTAAAAGTAACAAAACACTAGTTATAATAACGTGGTTCATTGATTATTAAAATGATGATTAAGATGTTATGCAGTAACAGTTATGATTTTAAAGCGTAGGGAGAGAATTATTTTTGACAAAGATATTTTCGAACATTTTTTTTAAAAGATGAAAGGGTTTGACATGTTTTACAGTACATTGGAAGTATATTCCACACAAGCGATCCCCAGTAGGATAAACTAGATTTATACAAATCAATGCGTGGGAGCGGTAGCGTATAATTCAAAAGCCTCGCTCTACCAGGAGGACGCTCAAACAGGTCTTGGATGTATGAAGGTGTTTCATGGTTGTACATTTTAAACATGAAAACACTAGCATTTAAAAAGAACTGCTGATGTAGCGGAAGAATGTTCAGTTGAGTGTATTTTTCTTGAGTAGTCATATTGGGATCTCGGTTTAATAACTTTACACCTCTCTTGTGAAGAGAGAGAGAGAGAGAGAGACAGAGACAGACAGACAGACAGACAGACACTAAGACTGACAGACAGACAGACAGACAGACTGAGAGACAGACTGACAGACAGACAGACAGACAGAAAGACAGAGATAAAGAAAGACACAAAGAGAGTAAGCAGAAGACAACCGCATCGTCGCTTTCTTGGCCCACCACTGTATCTATCGATCATAATTATGTATTGAATGCAAACAACTTTTAACCTTAGCTGTATTAGTCGAGAATAAAAACTCAGTATCACAAACCAGGACAATTTCATCAGCCTGTTTAGTTAGAATACTAAGTCTTCTTTGTAAGGAGGCCCAACACGTAACCTTATGCAAGTATGAGGCCCTTGGACTGTCCTAAGGATTGACTTTGTTGCTGCTAGCTTTCCACTGGTAGGAAGCGACCCGAATTTCTTAGGTTTTTTCCCCTTCTGTTCTAGTTGACCCGTCTAGGGTTAGCGCTGGATGTAAAACAAAAGGCATGTACGTATACTTATCTTTTACCCCCGATAATAAAGAGTTTGTCCTTTCTTTTCTTTTCTTATATTGTCCTTTTTTTCTGTAAGCCATATAGTACTCCAGTCAGCAAATCTATGTCTACCTGCCTGTCTATCTTTCTGTGTATGTAGTACTATAGTTGTTTGTCATTCATTGTTTTCAGTAAAAAAAAAACCACGAGTTTGGTCGGCCACTTTAAAATGATAGTGTCCATAAGCGCACATGATCATACATATATAAATTTAACTTATCCTCGTTTGTTGCATATGTGATTCAAAATACTGTATACAGAAGTAGACGAATAAACCACTTTTTAATCAGTAAACAGGCCGAATTGGGGCAAGCTCTGGTGTGTGTGTGTGTGTGTGTGTGTGTGTGTGTGTGTGTGTGTGTGTGTGTGTGTGTGTGCATTGCGTGCGTGTGTG
>NC_090261.1:49462135-49516666 GCF_037325665.1 Littorina saxatilis | reverse complement strand
TTTTTCGGCCTATAATAGATAATGTGCAAGAATAGTACTGTCGAGGTAAGTGTTATATTGACTGGATTTTTTACGTGTATGGCCGTTTTTACCCCGCCATTCAGGCAGCATACGCCGATTTCGGGGGAAAACTGGATCATATACTGCAATCTTGAAAGTTTTCCAGGACCCAGCAGAATGCAAAACGACTATTTCTGGACACAGCTGATAACAAGAAGTTGTTTCTCATTTTGTTTTGATGCATTGTTGTTGTTTGGTACAGCTGCAGTGACAAAATTGTAAACCACTTGGGCATGCGCACTGACATCTCCAAATGGCTGCATACCGTATTTGACACACACAAACATGCACGCACCATATGCACGCATGCACGCACACACACACACACACACACACACACACACACACACACAGTTATTTCACCCCCACCTGATGATCTACTGCTTCCTGCAGCTGCACCCTTTTGTCGTCGCTCCTCCAAGTCATGTTCGTTCACCTGTGTCTGGAACACCGGTGTCACAGGTGGCTCGTCTACTATCACACCTGCACATGGGAAAAGTAATAATACTGATAATCCTGTGAAGGAAACACAGTGGTACTGATGATAAGATGATACCCTTGGGACCAGCCAATAGTGTTCCTAAATTGCAGGTTGCCTCTCATGAAAGGTACCTTTTGGTAGAGATGATAGACAAAGGGGCAACAGAAGGTGTTCTGTCAAGGGAGGTGACCCAATATTTTCTCTATTTTAAGTTTGACTTTGTTTGCATGTCAAATCCTGCCATTTTTCTTCTTACCTTTTATGGGCATAATTAAGTTTCTATAGGGATTTGGTATATATGTCTTCTAAGTTTTCTTTGAAGGTCCACTCCACCTCGTGAAAACGGTTCGTCTCAGTGTCAAAGCTTTTACTCATGGTACAAGACCATCCTCGACTTTGTCATATGCCAAAAATCACGCACCAAATGCTTGCTGTGGTGAGTTGGAATTTTTGGATGACTCAATTTCCGTTTATTCTTGGTATATGTCCAAGTTGAGGGATGTTTTTATCCCATGTAAAAGACTGACCAGATCTGAGACGGTGAGCTGATCTGTTTTGACAAGGGTTCATATTGTACGAGTGTTCTCCCATCAGAGGGGCCTCACATCACAAGTACCATTGTAAACCCAAAGAATCAATATCATCATGCCAGAAAACACAGAGGTATTGATTGTTCTTTGGAATGATTTTTTAGTTAGCATTAGGGCCAGAAAGTAGATCAGTTTTAACACCACTGTAGAAGATTCTACTGTCTGAAGTGCATGGTGTTCATGCAGCTTGTATGGCGCAATCGTAATGTGAAAATTGTAAAACGAACATCAAATCAATGACAATGCACTGAGACTTGAGTAAAGTGAGTTGTTTTCCTGAAACAAGCGCAGTAATAATAATTAGGAGAAAACTGACTAGCAGCCCCAGCCTCTACGAGGATACATTCTCTTCAAATAAAAACACATGCAAATGTGAAACATCGATCACTGTGTAGAACAGTGAGAGTAAATGATGTTGGCAGTGATTTAAAATAAAATGTTTAAAGAAAAAAAAAAGGAATAAGACTCGGCCCTTCTTCCTCCATACAATACTTTTTTTTTTATGTCATTGTGAATGCATACATAACTATGAGGTAGGTGTAAAGAGAAAGAGAGAAAGATTGTCAACTCTCTTCAAATGAGCGTGATGGGATTTTTTTGTGTGTGTGCGAAAGTGATCAGCAGACCACACATAGCCTTATGATATAATAATACAGCCCAATTGCCAAATGATGAAAAAAAAAAAAATACAACATGAGATGATAAGCTCTGTGCAGACCTTTGCTCAATTAGGTGCTTGATAGTGATACAGTAAAACAGAATATTCAGAATTGCACCGGGCATCTGCATATGATCTTACCCTCTTCCTCTTCGAATTCCTCTGATATGTCAGTGGTAAAAATAAAACATTTTGAAGACATTTAAAAAAACGTTTTTCCTTTTTTACAAAAAAATGCTATAGATCTTCTGTTCTTCATTTTGTACGAACATTGTGTTTTAATTAAGTGTAGTACATGTAATAGATACTCTCACACACCCACACGTACAGACAGACAGACAGACAGACACACACAGTCTCTCTCTCTCTCTCTCTCTCTCTCTCTCTCTCTCTCTCTCTCTCTCTCTCTCTCTCTCTCTCTCTCACACACACACACACACACACACACACACACACACACACACACACACACACACACACACACTAGCACACACACACACACACAAGTGTGATTATTCATCTGAGCTTGAAGTAACCACCTTGCAGCCAAGATCAGTCCATTTCTTACCTTGGTTATGACTAGGTGGCAGGGCCAATGCCAGGTATCTGTCTGTGTTTGTTTTGATCTCTTTCTGAAAATTCCCATTAGCCTGCATAGCATTGATTTCTTCACGAATTCTGGAGACAAAAATAACAACCTAATTGTCAGTTTACAACTTCACAAACTCTAGTCATGTGCTGTCGAAACCACAAAAACACAGGCAACCCAATACTTATTGCATACCAAATGACCAAGAAATGATTATTAATGAATTCTCTACTGATATAATACGAAAGGCAGAAGGTAAATTGAAAACTACTGGCGGCTGTAATAGTTTTTTGCAGTATAATGGAACAAAGAAATGTTCACCCATACAAAATAATACAGTTTCCTGAGAAAAGAATATATTATATATTATTGTTGATCAGTTCACGAGCATCAGTCAGTATAATGAAGAAGAAAAAATGTTGAACCATACAAAATAATACAGTTTCCTGAGAAAAGAATATATATATATATATATATATATCATTGTTCAGATCAGTTCACGAGCATCAGTCAGTGCTCATAACATGCAAAAGGTACATAGCAATCATGCAAATAGTGTTGCAACAATCGCACATTTAAAATCTCTACCATACCTGCGCTCAAGTAATATTCTGTCGCGTTTGACTTCTTTCTCCTTCTTCAGTTTCTTGTCCAGAATCCGGTCCAGCTTGCGCATCTTGATGTAAGCGTCTCGCAGCTCCGGCTCCATGTCCGCCAGGTCAGGGTATTTATCTTCTTCTTTTTTCCCTGCTCCACCATCTGCTGAGGGGAATCGCCCAGCCTCGATGGCCTTGATCTTGTGTTCATACACCTTCAACTCACTCTGCATCTCTTCTCGAACCTGTAAGACAATTTCTTGTCAGTTATCAGTCATTGCTTGACTGTAGTGGAATTTTGTATGACCTCCAAAATCCTGAGAAAATCAGGTCTTAAAAAGGAGGGAGTCCTAAAAATGTGGGTACATTTCAGAGGTTTTGAAGCCAAAGACTGAAAATTACCTCACAAAGCCTACCTAGAATTCAAAACATATTAATGTATATGAGGCTTTGCCAAAAGGTGCTGGGGGGTGCTTGGACATTTGTGACAAACTAAACCTTTTCAGTTGATTTTTTTTGGTGTTTTAAGTGATACATTAGTCTTTGATGAACACATTTGTGTAATAAAAGAATGGTTTGTGCATTTGGGAAATGTGTACGGTTTGATAATATGCCATAAAACGCCAATTTTAAGAAAAGCCACATGTGCAACAAAACTGACCACAGAAGCCATTAATATCATTTCATACAACTGGTAATGATTTATTTCTAGTAAACAGACCCTGCAGAAGCATTATCAGTCTTTAAAAGTACATTTGGAGCCAAATCTTGAATGCAGTGTCACGTAATGTCGCAAAACGCTCAAACATCATAAAAGTCAAAACTGATACTTTCTGCTAAGTAACCACAAGAAGTATAAACCCTAAAATAAAATATAACACTTCAACAGAAACACTGACACATGTTAAAAATATCCCTAAAAGTTGTTACAGTTTGCTCAAACTAGTTAAACATGTTGTTGTAGGTGTCACGTGTTACAAAAATATTGATGGACATGAAAATATTCATAATATTTGAAATAACAACCAGAATGTTATACATACACTAACTTTTCATTTACAATCTAAAGATTAGGTTATTTATGGAATATGAAAACAGAAACAATAGCAAAACATGTTAAAAGCAAGTCATAACAGCATTCTACGTGTCACATGTTACACTGTGTGAGTGGACATGAAATTATTCAAAATGTTATAAATGACAACTGTGATATTAAATAGACCTTTAGGATACATTCATATTTTGAAGATTAGGTAATTATGGAACATCAAAGCACCACAAAAAAAGTAACATCATGTTCAAAACAGGTCAAATCTGCGTTCTACCTGTCACGTGTTACATGGAGTCAGTGGACATGAAATCAATGAAAATGTCAAAAATAACTACAATATTCAAACAGACATTTAGAATACAGTTTTAACCTAATGTCTATGTACATCTGGAACAAGGTTCTCAATCAAATCGAATTTTTTTAATTAGTTGTACGTAAAATCCTAGCAAAATCCAAATTTAAAAAAAAAAACTTTGATTTTTTTTTTATGTTGGGGAGGGGGGGGGGGGGGGGGGGGTGGTGTTAAAACAATCTCATGAAAATATTCCTTCCCCCTGCTAACCCAAAAGCATTTTTTCAGCTTTGGCTACAATATTTACAAGGACATAAATGTCTCCTCCTAAATCGTTGCACGGATATGAACGTATCCTCCTGAATCGTAACACGGATATTAACAAAAACAGAGGATCGAATTTTTCTTCAATCAAATTTGCCTCCAAAAGTAGCAAGCAGTTGTATATAGGTTACACAATATGCAAGATAATCAGAACTCGGAGTGTGTAAGCTATTTATCCCATTACTCCGACGTTTTCATTAAAAAAAACACTTACTTTTTCCACTAAAACCTGCCCGTGCCTGTTTTCAGCTTGCCAAAAGCCTCCGCAGTCGAAATTCATGTCAATGAATTCATGCGCATAGCTAGTTCCCATTTGTCAGCATAATGGACGGCGTCATTCGACTTGTATGTAGACATTCAGTCATTCAAATTGCTTATAAAAAGGTCTGCTATCTGCTTTTACATTTTGAAAGTCATTTTAAAATATCCTTGTGTATCATGTATATGACATCGACTTTCGTTATACTCAATTCGGCATACCGGGTTTATATTTTTACCAGAATTGCGCACGATAATGGCAGCGCAACAAATTCAGTTCGGGCCGTGCTGGTTTGATCGTTGACCCAAGTCAGTTTGCATGCAGTGTTACTGTTTGTCAGTCGGGGATAGAAATGTTGGCTGTCATCGCGCTGTTATGTTTTGGTTTTCACACGTGGATCACTTACATATTCAGTCGGTCGGGTTTTGTGTGTGTGTGTGTGTGTGTGTGTGTGTGTGTGTGTGTGTGTGTGTGTGTGTGTGTGTGTGTGTGTGTGTGGCCGCCCTTCGTGGTCGGCTGGGCGTTAAGCAAACAAACAAACAAACAAACTCTCTCTCTCTCTCTCATTCTCTCTCTCTCTCTTTCTCTCTCTCACTCTCTCTCTCTCTCTCTTTCTTTCTCTCTCTCTCTCTCTCTCTCTCTCTCTCTCTCTCTCTCTCTCTCTCTCTCTCTCTCTCTCTCTCTCTCTCTCTCTCTCTCTCTCTCTCTCTCTCTCTCTCTCTCTCTCTCTCTCTCTCTCTCTCTCTCTCTCTCTCTCTCTCTCTCTCTCTCTTCAGGAACCGACAAGGAATAAGATGAAAGTGTTTTTAAATTGATTTCAAAAATTTAATTTTGATAATAATTTTTATATTTTTAATTTTCTGAGCTTGTTTTTAATCCAAATATAACATATTTATATGTTTTTGGAATCAGAAAATAATGGAGAATAAGATGAACGTAAATGTGTATCGTTTTATAAAAACTTTTTTTTTTTTTACAGTTTTCAGAGTTTTAATGACCAAAGTCATAAATTAATTTTTAAGCCACCACGCTGAAATGCAATACCGAAGTCCGGGCTTCGTCGAATATTACTTGACCAAAATTTCAACCAATTTGGTTGAAAAATGAGAGCGTGACAGTGCCGCCTCAACTTTCACGAAAAGCCGGATATGACGTCATCAAAGACATTTATAAGAAAAAATGAAGAAAAAAAGTCTGGGGATATCATACCCAGGAACTATCAAGTCAAATTTCATAAAGATCGGTCCAGTAGTTTAGTCTGAATCGCTCTACACACACACACACACACACACACACACACGCACACACCACGACCCTCGTCTCGATTCCCCCCTATACGTTAAAACATTTAGTCAAAACTTGACTAATTGTAAAAAGTAGTCCATCTGTAAACTCTGAATATGCAGATGACCTCCATAAATTATTCAATTGTACTCTGAAATCAAAGACAATGACCAATGACATTTGAGATCGAAACTCGGTTGTGATGGGATATCCATAGGATATCCATATGGTTGTGATGGAATATTCAGAATAATCACCTCCTCAGCTAACAGAGATAAAGAGGCAGGTCATGGGATAATATAAGCTAATTCAATTCGTCGGGAGAAGAATTATGGGCAAGTGTCAAACATTAGATCTACAAAGTGTCAAACGTTACGTATAGATCTACACCTTACCCTGAACAGACAGTACAATATTTTCTCAACTTTACGGCTCGTCGTCTCCATGATTTCAATCGAATCGGTGACCGGAAACGCCAAAGAAGCAAAGCTAGTGGTTTCCACGCTTTTGTATAAAATACTCGCGAAACTTCTTTGTGAAAATTGCAAAAATAACAAAATGTGTCAAACGTTACTTTCGGACATTTAAACTCCATCGATTCTTTTTAGCTGCTAGATACAATAACTTCGCAAATTCTGACTCAAATGCAACACACTGCTTTTATTTCCTCGAACACGAAACTATCGTTTTCATCCAAAATGGCGGCCATTCAAAGCACCAAGACCGGCGAAAATCGAATCTGTAAACAAGTTGGTCTGCGGACATGAGGCCTTCGAAAATAACCGGGTATTTACTGGGCGAGGTTTTCGGTAAATTCTGGTTCTAATTACGATTGTTGCACATTCTACTAAGAGTTGCATGCTTAGACTGTATGAAATACGCTGATTAAAACCGATAAAGTGATGCAGACCATGAAAAATCGAAAATTTCCCGAGGACACCAAAATGTCCAAAATTTTTCGGGGCCGTTTCTGGTGTATGTTTGAAACATTTTATTTTTTATTTAACATTCACAACAACAACAGGCTTCAAAACATTAAAAAAAGCATTCATCAAACTCCCTTTTTCAAAGCACAATACATGTAAACATGTTGGGGTAATCCAGTTAATTACACTTGCTTTCCAAAAATACATGGGTCCGAAATGGCACCTTTTGGCAAAGGCTCATATAAATTATAATAGAATAAATTTTTTTTTTTTTTAAACAAACCAACTTCCTTGAAGCAGACATAGCAACAGTTTTTATATGTGGAGATTGAAAAGAAAAGACTGGGTGGCCGAGTGGTAACGCACTTGCGCTCGGAAGCAAGAGGTTGCGAGTTCGACCCTGGGTCAGGGCGTTAGCAATTTTCTCCCCCCTTTCCTAACCTAGGTGGTGGGTTCAAGTGCTAGTCTTTCGGATGAGACGAAAAACCGAGGTCCCTTCGTGTACACTACATTGGGGTGTGCACATTAAAGATCCCACGATTGACAAAAGGGTCTTTCCTGGCAAAATTGTATAGGCGTAGATAAAAATGTCCACCAAAATACCCGTGTGACTTGGAATAATAGGCCGTGAAAAGTAGGATATGCGCCGAAATGGTTGCGATCTGCTGGCCGATGTGTGGATGCGTGATGTATTGTGTAAAAAAATTCCATCTCACACGGCATAAATAAATCCCTGCGCCTTGAATATGTGCGCAATATAAATTGCATAAAAAAAAAATTTAAAAAAAAAAATCCCTGCGCTTAGAACTGTACCCACGGAATACGCGCGATATAAGCCTCATATTGATTGATTGATTGATTTCAATATATTTCCACTATCTGTCATGACTCCAGTCAAGATTTGTTTCTACATGTATTTCTTAAAGTACATGTAACGTTGCTAAACATACCATATCTCTGATCTCATCCTTGATTCCTTTGAGCAAATCTTGTTCTTCCTCACTGTCAACGTCATAGGCATCACCTTCTGTTGAGTCACCTGTAAAAATCAACAGTAGAGTCTTCAAATTTCTTCAACCATGATTTTGTTTGAAATGGTTACAGAACCTTGAAGAAAACATCAGTGTACATGCGCACCTTAATTTAGCAATTTCCTAATTATTTTTCTGACTAAAATTGTAAAAATATAAAAACTAAAATCATTGAATTGGCTGAGTTATTTGATTTTTTGAATTTAACATCTTTCCCCTGCAAGTTCATGTAATTCATGTTATTGTAGAAATTTTACTCTCATTTCGAGTAATGAGCACTAGAAATAACTGGCTCTTTTGACAAAAACAACGATTTATACCTGGTTTTACAACATGGCTAGCATAATCACCATAACTATTATCACAAGACCACGTACAGCCAAGTGTAATACTTTCAAATAAAGATTAATAAACCTTACTTGCTGACACCAGTGCCATGGAGTCGCCATTTGACGCACCTCCCCCTTTCCCTTTTGTGTGAGGCACATTTTGTGTTGCATTGACATTGTCGAGGTCTAGGCTACCTCCTGCTAATTCCTCTAATGTCACGTCACTCTCAAAGTCATCCTCGGATCCTGAAAAATCTCCAAGGTCACTGTCGCCATAGAGATCGTCTCCACTGTCATCGTAAGCAAAGTCAAGGCGAAGATGATCCTGTTGGACAGAATACATAAATTGGTAAATATACACACACAAAATCCAAAATAAAAGTATACAACACAAAACAACAAGCATTTAATTAATATATAGAAATGAAGAGTTGCCCAATCCTTCCTTTTATTCATTTTTCTCAACCACTCTGAGACACCTTCATCAGAATACTTACTCCCCGTTGTGGGATTGCAGCATGACTTGGAACTGGTTTCTTAGACATGATGGCTCATATACTGGTCATGCTACGTACTTGGCACATCATCTGCAAGTAAAGAGTTTGGATGACATCATTGACTATCAACAAGATATGGATATTTTTCAAGAGACTGACTGTTTCATCTTTGGTTGTCTCTGTCTGTCTGTCTGTCTGTCTGTAACACACACACACACACAGTAGGACCGCTGGACTTGAGATAATTAGAGCAGTTGCTTCTCATGCAGATGGACCCGGTTCAATTCCCATTCTAGATGGACACAATTACCAAACTTTTTCTTTACTCTCTAGTCAGGTTATAAATAGGTATCTGGTCCTATTGGTGATTGGAAACAGGACAACTGGGAAGGGAGAGCAGATTCATGGCCTGATCGAGTTCTTTATACTAATTATAGCCTCTCGATCGGTCCTCACGGATTGAAAGTTTTTCAGATTATCCAACAGTCTCTTTTTTCTTTCTATTGTTTTATTACTCCTTATATGCACTCTTTTCTCTCCACTAGCCCCTTCCCCTTTCAATACATTCATTTACAAATCATTTGGTTTCAAGAAACAGCAATATACATGCATTGTTTATATACCCTTTTTTTTCATGTGAATACAACCGCAATATTCCGTGTTACTTGTGAACAAAAAAAGCATAATAGCTGCGCTTCTGCTTAAAATCTGTCAAAAGGAAGGGCTGAAGATTAAACCGTGTCTATGCAATGTTTCAAAAGACGGAAAGCGTGTCCCTTCTTCCATATTATTGTTGACATAATTACCATGGGGATGACAGCTTCAGTTCAGCTTTTAAAAACTTCGCAGGTACTATAGCCACGTATGAAAACTATGCTGATTGTTATTCTTACTTGAAACATATTCTAGACCGCTTTAAACTCTGACCAACTCCAAACCTTACAAGAAGAATCGTCAAACAATTTTGAGTGGGCAGCCCAAATATCCTCAGAGACGGTATTCCACCGGAAGTACTTTGCGTTCTCTCCCTTGGGACTTTTAGTTCTCTCTGTTTCTGCCTTTCTGTCGCTCGCTCTTGTGCTTCCCACAGGTCCATGCACTTGACGTGTTCTGTGTTATAAAGGAGAATTCACATAGAAAACAATTCATACACAAGTAAAAAATATTTGCTGAAAGCATCTGTAGGGTGTGTGAGTATGAACATGGAGTTGTGTGTCTAAATATTCAACATTTACCTTGCTATCACTTCCGGTTGACCTGTAATGTGTACCTGCGCAAGTCGAAACTACCTCTTCAGTCTGTGCACATAGGATGACATAGCAGGATTTTATTGAAGGTGTTGTGCTGGAATCGGTAGCAATTTTGTCTCCTGCCTTGCGCCACGAGCTCATAAGATACTGCAGCCTGAGATATGGCGTTACGCTTGGGAACAGCGCGTTGGTTGGCATGTCGTCTACCTTATGTGACAGCTGACTGCATCAGTGAAGGGATGGGTGTGTTGCAGCAACCAACAAGTTTAATGCCAGCGTTCGCCAATTTTTCTGCTCAGTCAAGGTGTATGTGTTCCACCACTTTGCCTGTCACAGAGACGCGAACGGTAATGGATGTATTCAGAACTGAGCTCTCTTTCTCTCTCTCTCTAAAGAATAGTCTCTCTTTCACAGCAGTGCACACACAGAGCTTAGGTTAAACAATGACCACGAGTTGATTACTGGAAAATAAAGCATGAGTGAGTATTTGCAGCGGCTTGGTAATTCACGAGTGTGCGGAGCACACAAGTGAATTACCAAGCGGCTGCAAATACTCACGAGGGTTTATTTTCCAGTAATCAACGAGTTGTCGTCATTGTTTAAGTTATTTACACAACGAACTACACGGGTCGAACATGCAGTCATGCAGACGACATTTTGTAGGCAATTTCATTTCAGCCTAATCACTCAGAGTGTCAAATGCGCGTCATTCAAATAGTCCCTATTATTTTATTTAATTCTTCTGTTGGGAATTCGCGTGGTGAAGACTGCGGTAAATCTGTAGATGATAAGAGAACAAGGATTGTCTCAGAAGAAACGACTAAATGTTTCAGACCGGTAACTTCATTTCAACATTGCACTATATATAATGGACGTTCTATGTGACAGGAGATTTTGTGTTAAACATTGGAGAGATCGTCTGCTAGAATCAGATAGGTCGCTTCAGATTGCAGCTTCTGGAAATTTGCAAGGTTTGTTGCCTGTTAAAGAATTGGATTTTACACGTAATGTATGTCATGTACAGTAAGCAACAACAAAAACACACACAAAGCAAATGGCATCGTCTGTTGACTAGTCACAGAAACAAACCTGGCGAGGTATGCGTGTACTTTATACACGTCAGCCATTGTTGTTACAGTTTGAGTCAACGTTGTAATCTTCCGCAACAGGGTCCAATCGTCTAGGTTTCAAATGATGTCATGTTCTAAAAATAAATTCTAGTATTGATTATTTTTTAGCCCTCTTTATTCAAACTTCGAATAATCCACGTGTGATTTTTGGGTGTAAAGTAGTTCGTTCTAATTTCTCACTTGTCTACAAATAATCAACTAGATTTAATCCACTCCTCGGTTGCATTACAGGAGTTGTATAAATATATATAACTAGATGATTACCCGCTTCGCCGGGTACCGGCTTTGCCGGGAAGAAGTAGAGCAGAATACCAGGCTGCGCCTGGGACCCGGCTTTGCCGGCGCACGAAGGAAAGGAGATAAACGCACAAAACACTGGAGACCTTCTAAAAATAGTAACGTGCAGTGACCTTCTAAAAATAGTAACGGGAATATGGATTGATGCCACACGGAGGAAGGGAGATAATCGCGGCTGAAAACACTGGAGAAGATAAGGAAGATTTACTGGGAATGGTGAAATGAACAGAAAAACCAAAATCGGTTCAGCGCTGCGCGCTGAGGGCACGTGTTGAAATATCTCATCGATGAGGTTGTGTCCGGGGTCTCTCTGAATAAGCCCACCAAATTTGAAGCAGATCCATCGAGAACTTGGGCCGCGCATCGCGAACAGACAGACAGACAGACAGACAGACAGACACTAGTCGTATATAGATACACACACACACGCAGTGTGACACACAAAGTCGACAGATTCCCGCACACACACATCAATGCATATGTATAGATATATATATATATAAACATTAATATTGATACAAATATTTTGGAAATATTACACATGGGTTAACAAAACATGCCATATAGTCATTTTGATTTGGCCAAAAAAAAAAAAAGTCTGTTTACGGTATCCCGACCGACCCTATTTTTTCGCGTGACCCTACACTTTTTGGCATTTGGGGAAATAACTTAAAAATATGGGTTTTTTTTGAGAAAAAATAAAAATCCCAACCTACCGACCCTATTTTTATATTTAGTCAAGTTTTGACTAAATATTTTAACATCGAGGGGGAATCGAAACGAGGGTATGAAATCCCCGAACGTTTTTTTCATTTTTTTGATAAATGTCTTTGATGACGTCATATCCGGCTTTTCGTGAAAGTTGAGGCGGCACTGTCACGCCCTCATTTTTCAACCAAATTGGTTGAAATTTTGGTCAAGTAATCTTCGACGAAGCCCGGACTTCGGTATTGCATTTCAGCTTGGTGGCTTAAAAATTAATTAATGACTTTGGTCATTAAAAATCTGAAAATTGTAAAAAAAAATAAAAATTTATAAAACGATCCAAATTTACGTTTATCTTATTCTCCATCATTTGCTGATTCCAAAAACATATAAATATGTTATATTCGGATTAAAAACAAGCTCTAAAAATTAAATATATAAAAATTATTATCAAAATTAAATTGTCCAAATCAATTTAAAAACACTTTCATCTTATTCCTTGTCCGTTCCTGATTCCAAAAACATATAGATATGATATGTTTGGATTAAAAACACGCTCAGAAAGTTAAAACAAAGAAAGCGTGCTATCCTTCTTAGCGCAACTACTACCCCGCTCTTCTTGTCAATTTCACTGCCTTTGCCATGAGCGGTGGACTGACGATGCTACGAGTATACGGTCTTGCTGAAAAATGGCATTGCGTTCAGTTTCATTCTGTGAGTTCGACAGCTACTTGACTAAATATTGTATTTTCGCCTTACGCGACTTGTTTTTTCCTATGTTACCGTAAACAGACTTTTTTTTTGTGGCCTTATATTCTGCAATTTATTTGATACATTTTATTTTGTACATTCCAGGAGAGCTCACTTTTGCCCAAAGTGAAAACAAGACCAAAATTTGACCGCGACTTCTCAGAGTTCCTCACCGACACATTTGGACGGCAACACTCCTATTTACGAATCTCTCTCACAGAGCGCTGTAATTTACGATGTAAGTAAAAGATGGCACACATTTGTTTATCATTTATTTGTGTGTTTAAATTGTTTCTGATTTACTGTGTATATGTTTTACTGTCTTTCGTGTGAAATATTGAGTTTGCATGTTCGTGTGCATGCACATATATTTTGAAAGAGACAAATTTGAGGTTGATTTAGACAAAATACCTGCGGTTTATTTGAATTAAGAGTTTAAAACTCCGTAATGGATTATGTCAGCACAAAGCAAAATAATTATGACCAAATTAACAATACTGCTGAAAATTGTATTCTTTTGACACTTTTTAGTTGCGTTATATTTGACAGTCTAATCCTCTTTTACTTTATTTTACTAACTAATGTGTGTACTTCTGTGCTAATCCTCAGGTCAGTACTGCATGCCAGAGGAAGGAATCGACTTGAGTCCTAAAGAACACTTGTTAACCACACCAGAAATCCTGAAACTATCACAGCTGTTTGTCCAGCAAGGCATCAACAAAGTCCGACTGACCGGGGGAGAGCCACTTCTTCGCAAAGATCTCCTGCAGATTATAGGTTGGTTGGTAAATTTGTGTGTGTTCATTTTGATTTTTTCTTAAATAGCAGGTGTTTTTTAAAATCATATTTTGCATGAAATAGAGAGCATCCACATCCCACCTCCCTCCCCCCCCCCCCCCCCCCGACACACACACACACTCACACACAAGTCAGTACAAAATCGGTGCATACCATACATTACCTGAAAATGCACTAAATTTGTACCGATTGCTTGAAAATGTACCTGCAATGCACCAATAATGTACTGCCAAGAAAAGTCAGGACATTTGAGGTATGCTGGAAATCAAGTTGGGTAGTTGTACTGGAAATGTACCTCATTACAATGGAAATATATCTCATTTGGACTTTGCCGGTTTTGGGTGTGCTGGAAATGTGCAACTTTGGACTTAAAAGTTTAGAACATTTGCTGTATAATGAAAATTTACCACAAATCTAAATTAGCCGTTGTAACTTAAGTCTGTACTGCAAATGTACTTTACTGATTCTGTTACTTTCTTGTATACTGCAAACGTACCAATCAATGCAAGTCTGACAAGTTTTTATGTATTGAGAACGTATCACAAAAACTTTTATTATAATATTTAAGTTATAGCGATTTTTTCTTACATTGAAAGTTGAACTGCATTTATTAACTTTCAAAGTTTTCTTTGGTCATAAAAAAAAAACACAATTAAATGAACAAGTGTCAATTATGTTCTGCTTACCTTATCCATGGCGGCAGGTACACATGTGTGTTTGTGTGTGTGTCAGAATTTGAGTAGCACAAGTTTGTATTTTGTTTTGTTTGAATCTTTTGAATGTACACAAGTCAAAACAGTTTCTTCAGGGACTTCAAGTCTTATGTCTTTACACACATGTTATTTTAATCTGTCATACTCAGTGTTGCTGTTTTCAGAGGGTCTGAACACTCTAAGACCTCAAGGTCTGAAGCACATCGGCATCACGACGAATGGCATCACGCTGGCCCGCAAGTTGGCAGATCTTCAAGCGGCAGGAATGGATCAAGTAAATATCAGCCTTGACACGCTTATACCGGCAAAGTTTGAGTTTGTCACACGACGAAGAGGGTACAAGCACGTCATGTCGGCCATTGACAAAGCCATAGAGCTTAACTTCAGTCCTGTCAAGGTGAGAAAAGGGCTTGTTCATTTCTGTATGTGTGTGTGTGTGTGTGTCTCTATACTTTCCTAGAGGATTATAGTGGGTGCTGTTTGTTGCCTTAAGTTTGAACAAATAAGGAAGGTCTCTTGATGTAGACACTTTTCTGAGTATGTAATTTCAGGCTTGTTTGAATACCTGCCAATATAAATGTATATTATAGTGTCCCTCTTGTAGATTAATTTGACCAAAAGTATCTGTCTCATCAAAGACCATCATCCGTACAGAGACAGTTTTTGCTGGTCTCAAGGATGTGTGTAGGTTACACGTACAGGTATGCATGTGGTAATTGTAAGGTGATCTCTACTTACAGATCAACTGTGTGGTGATGCGGGGAACGAACGAAGATGAAGTGTGTGACTTTGTGGCCTTTACCAAGGACAAGGTGGGTACAGATGCATGCAAACTAGACGACTTTCAGAAATAACTCTGTCGGGTTTGTATGGGTTGTGGGAGAGTGACCTTTTCTTGCAAAACCTCTGCCAAACATTGGAGGGGCCAATCACTAGCGACGGGAGTGTCAGAAACAATTGCTCCCGTCCACATATTTCACACACAGCCCTTGCTAGTGATTGGCGCCTCCAATGTTTGGCAGAGGTTTTGCAAGAAAAAGTCACTCTTCCACAACACATACAAACCCGACAGAGTTATTTCTGAAAGTCATCTATTGTGTCAGATTAAAGGACTAAGATCTTCTGACTGATTGTCCACACATAAGAATAACCATGTTAAAATATGGCTTGCTCTCTTGAGAAATTATTTTTCTTTTTTACATCCCAAGTACTTTACAACATGCAAAGAGTATTAAGTTTCTGTATGAATCTTCCTATCTCTGAAATATTTCATCCTTTAAATAGATGTTTTCTTGTTCTTTTTCAAGTTGTTTGTTTCCGTGTCTATTATTGAACCTTAAGTGATAGAGGAGGAAATGTTCAATTTTTGATGCTAAACAATTTCTTTTCTGCCTTTACAACTTGTTTGTTCTTATCTTATTTTGTAGCCTGTTGATATTCGGTTCATTGAGTACATGCCGTTTGGCGGGAATCAGTGGAACTTCAAGCGCATGGTGTCGTACCAACAAATGCTGGACATGATTCGAGACAAGTGGCCTGAACTGGAGCGTCTTTCTGATGGACCAAACGACACATCCAAGGTAAACTGCAAGTGATATGTAGCTCACTTTTACGGTTGGTGCATTTAAATTGAACTGTTAGAGAGAGAGTGAAAGAGGGAGAAAGTAAGCTTTAAAGGTTTCTGATTGTGTGTGTGTATACATGTGTGTGTTTGTGTGTGTGTGTGCTGAAAAGAAAACTGATTAAATCTGAGAAGAATGTATGGTGACCCTGGGATTCAGGCCCTGAAGAATACTCCTTTCATTAAAAGTGAAAAATCCAATTTAGAATTGTACACACCAAGAATTATGCAGCTTTGCAGTTATTTACTGGTTTGTAACTCTCACACTTACACTTGGTTTTCCAGTTGGGAAGGAACATTTTCTGCCAGAGTTAACCCTTTTATCAAGCAGCATGGATACTTTTCAGGCATACAAGGTGCCAGGGTTTGCCGGTCAGGTTGGATTCATCACGTCCATGAGTGAACATTTCTGTGGTACCTGCAATCGCCTGAGGATGACAGCCGATGGAAACCTCAAGGTATGTCAGCTCCCCAAGAAGATTGCTGTTGACTTTACCATTCGAGCATGGTCAGTTGACCAGATAGCTGAATGGACAACTTGGCAAAGTTGTAAACAGATCTGATATTACTGATCCTCTGGTTTCAAAATTTTTCATACAGACCATCATCCGAATTTTGAAACGTGAGCCTTTATTCTGCAGAGAATTTTATATTTACTGTGATGATTTTACATGCAGGGAAGGGATCGTCAGTTTAAAGATAAATGCCCTGACCCTCAAACAAAAAAGATCAAATAAGAAAAGGAATAAAGTGCTCAATTCACAGGACTATAGTGAGTGAGAGTTGTGCAGAAGCATATACTCCTAGCTCAGTATGGAATAAGGGGCATGAATAGAACTATCACCTCTCGTCTTACCTTTGGCATAACTACTACAATTGTGGGTTCGCTTTCAGGTGTGTCTCCATGGCAACTCGGAGGTGTCTTTACGTGACGTGATGAGGAGCGGGGTGTCGGAGGAAGAGGTGCTGGAGGTGATTGGTGCTGCTGTCAATCGCAAAAAGAAACAACACGCAGGTCTGTGGTCAACAATGTATTGATCGATGACAATATTGGCGGATGGTACTGGTGAAGTTGATGGACTTACTTGACTGACCGACTGACTGACTTAGCAATGTATTGCAATGTATTGATCAACGACAGTATAGACAGAATATTCTGATGAAGTCGATTGACTTACTTGCCTGACTGACTAACGGCACTCAAACTGGACCTATCAGCTTGTGATAGTAATAAGTGATTTATGAAGAGAAGGATGTCACTTTGTTTTGTGTGAGGTATTACGTATAAACCTTCAACGCCCCTGCATGTTCCAGAGATATGAATGTGAATAGACACAGGCTTTTCGTGTTGGGGAGGGCAGGGGAGGGGAAGGGAAGAGAATGGTGGGATGGGGTTGTGTCCCCACAATGGTGAATGTATCGATTGGACATTGGATTCCCCTTCTTTGAGCCATGTGACGTCAGAGGTCTACAAAACTTCATATTTGGGCGTTTCAGGTTAACCGAAACTTCAAAGGAACTACTTACTTCATATTTGGGACACGCGGATTAACCCACAGATCAAAACACACGTCTGCAAAACTGTAAAAATGAAGCGATTTGCAGATCTATCTCGGGAAGAAATTGAAAACAAAAGACGACTTTTAACTCCGATCGAATACCAACACACTTCAGCTGAACAAAAGATGAACATGGGAGACACCCTCCATCAGCATATTGCAGGCAACACACAACTCCAAGTTTTGCCGCGACCAAATTCAAACCCCTCGCGAAGTTCACTCAGCTCTGTCGCACACACAGCCACCGGCCGAGTCGATATGCGCGGGGCAAGTAGTTTCAACATGTCCTTTGAAGATATGAATTTCTTCCTCAGTGCAGAAAATGAACCTGACATGCCACCATCCACGACAATGCAAGTTCTGCCTACTTTCCACAACTGTACCATAAACAACTTGAACATCACAATAACAAAATAAGACCAAACGTGTTGATTGTCTCTGCTGTTAACCCCACAAGCTTACTCAATGAACTCGTCCAGTCTTGATCGCGAGACAGGGTGACGACAAGTGTGTACAACTGTTACTGACACTGACAGTGCAAAGAGATGTAGCAATTAAATTTGATGTTTTATTTGATGTTCATGAATTTTCCGTTCCTTTGATTATGTTCTGAACAAAATGTTGCGATAATCAAATATTCTAATGTTAATTGAAGGAGTTGAATAAACTTTTGAAGTTGCACTATTTTTGTGGCGCATTGAAGTGTATGTGTTTGGTGTAAACAGGTGTTCTTGGTGTGTGTGTTTGATTGCATGTGTGTGTGCTCATTCAATCGTCAAAACAACAACAAAGTCAGTACCTGAAAGGAATTCGATCGATACATAAATGTTATTTGCGTTTTTGACCAAAATATGACATTTTACACAGATCTCGACAGTCATTGTTCACCTCGACCGCTATCGCGGTCTCGGAGAACAATGACTGTCTCGATCTGTGTAAAATGTCATATTTTGGTCAAAAACGCAAATAACGTATAATGGTGGGGTGGAGATTGTGTTTGAGCTGAGCCGGCCTATAAAAAGTGAAGAGATCTTGATGATTTGTTTTTGCCTCATTCAGGAATGTCCAGCCTGTCCAAGATGAAGAACCGTCCCATGATTCTTATCGGTGGGTGATGTTGGTCGTCATTGTTTTCATTGTGAGTATGGGTGTTATATGGTTGTGATCGTTAACCTTTGATCCTTTCTGGTGGCAATGTTTTTTCATGAAGAAATAAACAAACTGGTCTTGTATTGTAGTGTTCTGACTTCTGACATTTACAGTCCCAGTGCCATATACATGTATCTAATTCTTACGCAGTTTGTTTGTTATTTTGTCTGTGCTGTGATATAGACTCAGATTTTGCGTTTTTGTTTAGATTTGTTCTCTTTTTCTTTCAGATAAATATTCCATCCCCAGCCACTGTGATATGTTAACCAGTGTATATAATGAAATAGAGAAACACTCATCTCCGCCCACGTTAAACTTCTTCCCTGTGCCTGTCCTGATCTCAGAGAATCCTTCAGCAACTCATCTCTCCTTGTCTAAATTCTCATCATCTTCATTACTACACCTGCTTCGCCCTCAGCAATTTTGCAGACATCATACCGCCTTCAGAAAGTTTTCTACCTCACCGAGCAGTCTTCATAACGATCACAGTGAGCAAATGTACTGGGAAACTTTGTACAGAGATAGAATCCAAGAAAAGGATAGTGAGAATGAGGTGATTAGAGATGACGTGTCAGAAAGAAAGGGAAAAGGTGATGATACAAGTGATAGTGAAGAACAGAGTCTGAAACTGACCCACACAGATGACAGCGGCCGTGCAGAAATGGTTGATGTTGGTGAAAAGTCGGTAACAACTCGAGAAGCGAGAGCACAGGCAAAGATCTGGCTTGGTGCGGCAGCTTTCACTCTGGTGCAGCAAAACAAGATGAAGAAAGGTGACGTCCTGACCGTCGCACAACTGGCGGGCATCATGGCAGCGAAGAAAACATCCGACCTGATCCCTCTCTGCCACAACATTCTGCTGACCAAGGTTGATGTGAAATGCTCGCTGAACGAAGAAGATCTGTCGGTGGTCATCGAGGCGATGGTTCGAACAAGGGGTGTGACGGGGGTAGAGATGGAGGCTCTGACAGCGGTCAGTGTAGCGGCTCTCACTGTATATGACATGTGTAAAGCCGTCACCAGAGAGATGGTCATCTCTGACGTCAAGCTTGTGATGAAGACGGGGGGTGCACGAGGCGACTATTTTGCCAAGTGAGATAGATGTTCAGAAGTGAGAGAGATTTGCAGAAAGTTGTTTTTATAGAGTAAAAGGTGATAGGAGACATATTTTTGTGTAACAATTTACTGGTGATAAAAACATGTTCTTGGGCCAGGAGAGCTCTTGATGCAGTGATACAGATTCAAGCTTGTGATGAAGACAGTGGGTGTTTTGGACACTAGCTTGCAAAATAAGCCAGGTGCTGAAATTCTTTTCTCAGAGTAGGTGCACAAGGGGACAGTTTTTCCAAGTGGAAATGGTCAGTTGTGTAACTCTTGACAGTGGTGATGAAACTGGGCATGGAAAATTCTTGACAGCTTTAGGCCAATAATTTACTAGCACTGGGATTCAGTGAGAGAGATGACTGTTCATTGTTCACAGTATTCATAACTAATTGCACAAAGTGTTCATAACTAACTGCATAACCATCTGAGGGCTGCCAGAACACTCTGAGGAGCTTGTATAGGGTGCACTGTTGGTAGAGACTGACAATCTGTTTTTGTTGCAACTGATGAGGATGCTCTTTGAAGATATTTACAGAGTTGTCTCTCTTCACCTGTTTTTGGCTCACGTAAGTGTAGCCTATGCGATCGTAACTTTGTCTGTCTGTGCGTGCGTTTGTGCGTGTGCGCGTGTGCGTGTGTGTGTATGTCTGTGGTAGAAACTTTAACATTTCCGAGTCTATGTGTGAGTGGTTATCCAAGACTATGGATAAAGCTCGCATAAGATTACGTCACGGTCAAAAGTGTTTGACGTCAATTAATGCATCATGACGGCATGCCTCCCTGTAGTCTTTCTCTCTCGCGTGGTGTGTGTGGTCTCGGTCATTGTTATTTTGAGCGGGCCGAGACTATTTGGCAGTCGTGTCCCTGTAAGTAGGCTACATGCAGACACAGACAGATCTAGATCTAGTGTCTCTCTTTCTTGCACAGTGTCACCTAAGCTTACTGTGTGTGTGGGTGTGTATGTGTGACGGAGTGATTGAGTTTGTGTTACTGTTTGTCTATTTCTTACGTGAGCCTTGAAGGCTTCACCTGTTTTTTGTTACACTCTCATGGGGTACCAAGCCAGTTTGATGTCTTGCTGTTGACATGAAATACAATGTGTAAAACGTGCAGCTTTGATATTACAAATACAAATAAGTTTGCCTAACAAGAATCATAAAGTGCACTTGTACTTTTTTTCCTGAATTGTCTCTCTTTTCACATTCAATCTCCCATTTCGTCTCTCTCTTCCCCCCCCATCCATACATGTCATATACATTCCTTTCAGTCCAGAGGTGCGTTACCGGTGCCATACCCCAGACAACAATGCTTTTGATGAACTGTGTATTTGTTTTGTTTTTTTGGTTTTTTTATTTTTTTTTTTTATTCTCTTTTGGTGAATTTTTTTTTTTTTTACATACAATGATACATATAATTCTGTACATTACAGGACATCACTTAACCAAAAGGACAGATCCATATAACCGAAAAACATTTGAACAATTACAACATACATGGGGTGGGAGGATGGGTGGGGGGGGGGGATGTTCAGAGCTTGGTGGTCGCAGTATCAGAAGGTTTTGAAAAAAACAAAATAAAATAAAAAATATAAAAATATATATATATACTATGTATTTGTTACTTCGGTGACATAGATCCATCCTTGTTTAATATAGTGAAATCAATCAGTTACAAAGAAATTGTTATTTACCATGGTTGATTGTGGTAGGTGCTTGAGACTGCTGAATACCATGTAGCTTGGTTTCAGACAAATAATGAACCAAGCATAGATAGACGCCAGAAGAAAGGAAGTTGTGTGGAAACTGCGATGAAAAGACAGCCTTGGGACCAACCAAAAGTGTCCCTACATGGCAGGTGTCCTGTCACAGCAGGTACATTTTTAGTAAAGTTAGTATGTACTAGTAGACTGAGGGACCTCAGGAGTCCTTTACTGGGAGATGTCCTCTCATGGCCTATAGGTGTGACATGACTGAGTCTGTACGTACATAAAATAATGAACATGCTATGCTCTCGGACGGACTTGTATGCATAAATTCTCTTTTCATGAATTCAGTTGACAGGGTTTTAACTCATAACATGATTTCTTTTAGAATGCAGCCATATGTATTAGCCTGTTTTTAGGGTAATTTGTTGTTAATCAGATATTAATTGGCAGCATGATCATAATTATAGTTGAATAGAAGTTAATTTGGCCTTCGTAAAGCAGTGCACGTTTTGGTGCTTATTGTTTTTATGCTTGTACAGTGTTTTTCTTAGCATTGATAAATCAGTAATAACTGCATTTGATTTTGTATAATCTATAGTTGTACATGTTTTATTTTTGTTAGTGGAGATGACAGACGTCAACAGCGTTTTATCAACCTTTATCTTGTACTTGTAGATATGGTTGATAAAATTGTGTGATGCTGTTTATCAGTCTGCTTTTGTTTGATGATGTGATTTTTGAAGAGAGAAGCGTTTAATTATAATTAAGTGGGCAAGAGGGCAAACACTATTATATGAGCTCGTTTTGGATGATTTGAATGGGGATGCATGGACAGGTCTGTGTATTCGTGGAAGTTGGACTTGGAGAGAGAGGGAGAGGGAGGGAGGGAGGGAGGGAGAGGGAGGGAGAGGGAGAGAGAGAGTAAGAGAGAGTCCTATTTTCACTTGGTGTCTACTCTGAATCATTTGCATATGATTATAGCTGCATAATACAACATATTGTTTTAAACAGAGATCATGTGTGTCTGTGTGTTTTTGTGTGCGCACATGTGTATGTGTGATTTAGAAATATTATCAATACACCTACTAATGTGAATATAAATTCTTGCAGGCAAATTGAGGTCAGTGTGAAAGTCTGAAAATTGTGCCTTGTTTTATTCTGCCTTGGATATATATGTAAGCAGGCCAGAACAGTTGTGAGTGTCAGGTGGAAAAAGTATAACCAAAGGGATCTTGGCATATTTTGGACTGTGGAAGTCATGTCCTTGTTGGGGTGGTGAGGTGGCCTTTAGGGCAGTCTATGTTGTGGGTAGAAAACCTGCAATTTTGTGATTTTTGTTGCAGATGTAATTGCTTTAAACATTTACTGTTATAATGAGATAGGAGTAGAAATGTTATTGTTATCGGTATACTCCACTATGTAAGTGGTTGTAATCAGGAATGTGATGTTTACCGATTTCGATTTTTCTTTCATATTTACACCATTTGCAAAGAGAACATGTAATATTGCACTTCTATTTCAAAGTGTGTGTGTGTGTATGTAACTGTTAGCTCCAGTGACATGATTTGACAAACGCATGCAATCATTTAAACGCTTATGAGTGCATGAACGCACACACGCATGCACACACCCACACACTCATAACTTCCAAGAGAAGGACATTATGACATCATTATTTAGATACTAAAATCACTGTTTACTCTTCAGCGTGTAACACCAATAAATCTACAACAGAGTAAGTACGTTCAGTCAGACACTGAAGGTTTCTCATTTTCGTCTAGACTTTGGACTGAAATTTGAATGAGGTTTCTGGATGTTGCATCCAGAGTTGCGTCATTTTTATGATTTAGGAATATGCAAAGCATAATCTTTATGTACACACAGACTAAACACATCAACACCATTATACAATAAAAGCACACAAATATATAGCACTCGAGTAATCCAACTGCTGTAGAGCTGGAATCATGAAAGTTACCAACAAATCACACTGTGTGTTGTGCAAATACCAAAAAAGGTTAGTGTAGAACCATATCACTTAATGTACACTTCTTATACATTATTAACATGATTGATTCATATGCTGACAGTCAAAAGGTTGTTTCTGAACATCAGAAAGAAAGATCAACAGAGCCTCCATGTGTACTATATTTCATTATTATTGGACACCTTTTGTGTGTGAAAAATGTAAGTGGCTCTTGGAAGAATGTGAGCACCATGATATTTCATTTCAACACAATTTATTTTCTGCCTTGGCTCTATTTCTTCAAAATCACATGTTACATACTTGGCTGATTTCGACCACTGGTGTATCAATATCTTTAATCAATTCAACAAGTGAAGTTCTTAATCGCCATCATTATTTTGAG
Organism: Littorina saxatilis; assembly: GCF_037325665.1. NCBI lineage: Eukaryota > Metazoa > Mollusca > Gastropoda > Littorinimorpha > Littorinidae > Littorina > Littorina saxatilis. The sequence goes on along the minus strand of NC_090261.1, from coordinate 49,492,549 downwards.
AAGGGTTTCAATATTTTCACTCAGCTGGTTAAATGCGAGTAAGCCAGCAGAGTTTATCAATAACTTTTACATTACATAATATGTTGGCTGGCAGGATTTACATTACATTATGATCGCTGTCAATAACCCTTACTTTACAATTATGATCGACAAATTAATGAAAAAGTCCTGCGTGCAATTTAGAACAGTTGCTGGAAAATGCAGTGATAATATGACTGACTGAATGAATCAACCCTGTTGTCATTCCACAAGTATTTTCCTTGGGATGCTAAGGTGGTCTGGCTGGGGTGTGTAACTTTGAAACACATGATTTTCTTATCTTCACAAGTATTTTTCCTTTAAGATATAAACACAGTTAACATATTTATACTATGGACAAAGAAAAACACAAACAGAGGAAAATAATGCACTCATAATATACTGTACATACACACAAATCATAGGTGTGACAGTCAGGGAGGAAAGAACTTTGGGGGTTTCAACAATACCACAAAACATTTTCTGAAGGCATACAACATATTTGTATAATTTCTTTTTCTGAAAAACCTTTGAGCAATTATATTGGAAATTTGTAAAAACAGGAAGAGTCCCATTACACAACTTGATTGCGGCAAGAAATATTGGCTTGAAGGACCACTGGATAACGTTTTTATCACATGCAACTTACCATAGTTCAAACAACAAACTTATATTACCTGCACACAAAAAAGGAGAAAAAAAGACAGTGAGAAAAAAAAAAACTGCCCGGTATCAACTTTTCACATTCTTCCAACTGCCAGTAAACTAATATCATTGACCATAATGTTTTCTTTCAAAGAATTATTTCTGATGTTGAAACATCTTCTGCCATGCCTTTTTTTTTAGGGGGAGAGGAAAGAGAGGGGGGGTAGCTAGGTGGGGTGAATATTAATTCAGTTATACTCATCAAATTCAAGGAAACACTGCTGGTAGTGCATGCTTGTTGATTTATAATTATCTAACGAAAATCGTCATACCTGTACTGTGAGAAAAATAAGATACCTAATGCAAAGAATAAAAGGGAGGACAAATTCTTTTTTTCTGTACAAGCTGTGAGGGTAAACGTACAATTGTCAATAATAATAATAACAACAAGAAGAGCAAACGCTCGATCGAGTCACTTTCGCAGTTCTGAATATTATATGAGGCATCAGATGGACAGGAAGAAATTGCTATTCACAACACAATGAGTCACGTTCACATAAAATTTGAGCCCGGTCACTTTTATAGTTTCCGAGAAAAGCCCAACGTTAAGTTGTGTGTTGCCGAACAGAAAAGGCTAGTTATCTCCCTTGTTTTTCTGATAACGTTCGTAAAAGGCTACAGATGTAAATACTTTGATGTAAAGAATAATCCTACAAAGTTTCAATCACATCCGATGAACTTTGTCAAAGATATAAAATGTCTAATTTTTCCTTTGACGCTGACCTGTGACCTTGAAAAAGGTCAAAGGTCAACGAAACCATCGTTAAAGTGTAGAGGTCATTGGAGGTCACGACTAAACAAAATATGAGCCCGATCGCTTTGATAGTTTCCGAGAAAAGTCCAACGTTAAGGTGGTGTCTACGGACGGACAGCCGGCCGGACGGCCGGCCGGACGGACGGCCGGCCGGACAGACTAACACTGACCGATTACATAGAGTCACTTTTTCTCAAGTGACTCAATAATAATAAATGGAAGCGAGAAAAGGCTACCGGTAAATGTACATCAACATTAAATTTTGGTGGAATATATGTATACATTGAACTTAATGAAATATCACAAAAGTCAAATGTAAGCCAGGTAAAAAGTATACAATAACTACACAGCACTGAGAATCTTATTGAGCTAATTTACTTAGGGATACATTATAAAGTTTATTCGCTAAATTCTTATTAGATATATCTGTGTGAAGTAATCAAAGCAGACTAAATTAGTCAACTCTAGGTGCAAAATGATGTACATGTATTTTGTTTTTAATTATTTATACAAAGGCAAAACTCACTCAAATATGAACTACCACTGCTACAAGTATAAATCTTCAGAAATGCACAGTCAGCATTACAATTATGACAGAAAAAACACTTTAAAAAAAAAAAACTTAACTATCACTCCCCAGAAAAATATGTAGCAACACGAATCCGACAAGTTTAATTGCAGAAGCAGCATGAACACATACACACACACATGTACAAACACGCACACACACACACAACTTTTAACTATAGTCCAAGCAACAGTAACAACCCTTCATGGGTAGCTTTTGGGGGCAAAACATCCTTTTACTCAATGAAAAGAAAAGCTTTTTCTTTTAAATCCCAAATGTACAACTTTTGTTTTTAAACTGTTTGTGTGCAGTGAGGAAAAATGCCATTTTAAACATCTGCAGTTTCTTTCATTTTTTCTTTGACTGCATGCTCACTTGCTTGTTTGGGCGCAGTGGCGTGGTGGTAAGACGTCGGCCTCCTAATCGGGAGGTCGTGAGTTCGAATCCCGGTCGCTGCCGCCTGGTGGGTTAAGAGTGGAGATTTTTCCAATCTCCCAGGTCAACTTATGTGCAGACCTGCTAGTGACTTAATCCCCTTTGTGTGTACACGCAAGCACAAGACCAAGTGCGCACGGAGAAGATCCTGTAATCCATGTCGGAGTTCGGTGGGTTATGGAAACACGAAAATACCCTGCATGTCTACTCAACGAAAGCGGAGTGAGCTGACTATGCTCTCAGAGTATAGTGTGGGGAACCCAAATGGGCAAACGAGCTCACACGTAACCAGAACAATTCTGGAACGCTGAAGAAGAAGAAGAAAGAAGAAGCTTGTTCAATCAACACATTTCTAGATACCACATGCACAAAACTTGCTACTGCAATATACATTTCTGCAGTTGATCACCGACAGAGCTCAGTAAATATTGCCAATGAACAGCATCTGTTTCTTTAGTCTGCTTCTGTAGTTTAACAGATTAGACAACTACATTTTGTAAGTTAAACATCAATCACAACTGCTTGGTGGTAGCTAGGACAACGCTGACACAAATGCGTCACATTTTGAGGAATTAACAAACGAGTATCAAGACATTCAACCAGATGTATGAAAGACGATTCTGAAAATGCGTGTATATATTCGAATGGAACAAATACATGCAACGTGCCTTTTCATTAACATGTGAACTTCTGCATTCATATTTTGTTTATCTCAGTAATGCAATTGCAATCATTTGTTCCAGGTATAGATACCTGAACTTTCAGTCACACAGCTACAGCACAAGAACAAGGTTCCCTGACTATGTAAAATTCGTGTCTTAGAGAATGGAATGACTCCTTACTGCTACATTTCAATAAGAACTTATATACACAAATAAAGATCACATACAAAACCAGGTAGATTATGTTCAAGTTTGCATTAATCTATAACAACATAATAGGAATATCAATGTCCATATGAATGCAGGAAGGTGCTTATTACTCTTCATTATCACATCTGCCAGTAAACTCAACATATTTTAAGCAAACAAAAATCTTTTTAGAACCTCGATCTTAACACAGTTTGTTTTTCCCCATTAAATGAAATTCTAGACCATCTTCATTTTATATAAATATGTAATAAGAACATTTGCAGTCCTGTAAAAACATTTACCACTCACATAATTATAAAAAAAAAGAAGTTTATTACCAAACGGTTGCTTTTTATTTTCAAAGAAATGGAACTCGGATAAAAACTATCATTTCACTCTGAGTTTTCAAAGGAAGATGAATAGGAGGGAAAACAGATGGAAATGAAAATTTAAAAAACCCAAAATAATCAGTGTTAAAAAAAAAAAAATGTTAGAAGAAAAAAAATGGCAAGAGAGAAACTGAAAGTTTAGAATGATCCATGCATTTTTTTGTTTCGTAACTGAATCACCTCCTTACCAGTTGGTGAAATGAATGAAACAAACACTGGGTGATGTTGAAGAACAGTGTCCCAAATTCAATGAAGCTGTTGCAAGCTAGCTATAAGTGCTTTGTAGACCACGAAAATCATGGCAGAGTGTTGAACAAAAAAAACACCCATGTTAAAAGCAATCATTTTGACTCTGACATTTTGTTAGATCCGTTAACCTTATTTTTATATTCAAGGGACGCAACTGCAAGATGGACTGTAGACAAAGAAAGTTTATTTGGGTCACAGTTCCTGAATTTCTGGGAGCAGCTGACATTGTTTTAAAGTTCTTGTAGTTTAAGTCTTATGGTATGTACATAGCTGCACATTTTCAGTCAGAGCGTACATCAACACTTTGATATGGTAACTTTTCACATGCATGCATGTGAGGTGTGTGCATACAAAACACAAACACACACCTGCATGCACACACACACAGACACACACAGACACAGACAGACACACACACACAGACACACACACACACACACACACACACACACGAAACATCCATACTCTGCTACTGACACATACTGACATGCATGTAAACAGACAGACAGGCAGAAAAACATACACACGTGTACATATACACACTCAATTGTACCTGACATTTTATGGATGCCAATAAAATGTTAACATTTCACACGTGTAAGTTTTATTTTTTTTCATTGCAGAAAATCTACATAGTTGAAAATAAGCTACAGTCAAACTTTTAGATGTGGCAAGATAAGCCAGTGTTCAAATATGACAGTTTACAAAATACTTTTTAACTGAAAGGAAAATGCTTTTATTTTCTTATCACAACAGGACATTCAAAAACAGGTACAAAGTCGGGATGGCCAAGAGAGGGGACAGGAATTGTTCATGAACATTATGTGTTAACAAGAATGTGTTGCGTTTCAATATTAAAGCTCTTTGTTTCAGTCTTCACACTGATATTAATATCTTTCATATTTCTTTGATTTTTATTGATGCCCTGTACCCATGCATGGCAGTAACAAACACACATCACACAATGAGCTGTCTGGAACTGGATGGGGATCGATTGATTGCATGCAACTTTAAAAATCAAAAGAATTCTGTACTCACAAAGATCCTAGCTTGTATCGGTGAGTACAGAATTCTTTTGTTTTTTAACTTTGTTCGTCTCACCAGAGTCACTTTGTTGTTTAGATTTGCATGCAACTTGCAACATTGCCTTTTTTTTGTGCTATACATGTGCATTTCTTTCTGCCACTGTTATTTTGTGCTTTAATTCTCAGAGTGCATGAATACTCCAACCCAAAAAAATCAAGGTCTCGATCAAGATCACATTTTTGCTGATCAACGTTTGTGCAGGAGTTGCCTACCTTGCACAGGCAAGTTCTCACCTTTCCCTGTCAGCTTTTAAATTTATGAGAGAAAAAAAGTCCCAGTGTCATGCCCCAGTCTAACTCAAGACAGGCAATGTCAAAAGCACTACAAGAACAGGGCTGCAATCATTTTTCACAGAAGTTTTAGCTACAGCATGCATCTTCTAAAATATTCTAATGATAGCAAATATGGAATCAAACATGTTAAATGTACTTTATCACAGCCATTTATTTGTGAAAAATATTTCTCATCTGAACCTGTACAAGTGACTTTTTTCAGGTTTTCATTACAAAAAGGCAGGTTATGCAACAAAACAGAACAAATTAAATTGTCCAAGCACCAATACATGTTCCTGCATTATAATTAATTAAGAAACAAAAATACAGCCCATTTGCTTACTATACTTTATCAGTTTGCTTTGCAACTCATGGCAATGGGCGGCCACAAGATCAATTGAAATGTCACAATATCCCTTGCTAGATCCTACTTTTTTTGTTCCGTATAAAATGTACCAGCTAGCACACTTCAGTTTCGTCTCATGCATTCAGTACAAAAACTGATTGTGGTTTCTCACATTTGTTTTTCCCTTTGCTTGCGTCACTTGTAAAACTAAAAAAATTTCCATTAATGTAAAACATAGTATCTATTGTGTGCAGTTAATTTGTCTTTGATATTCATGTCTTCTCAGGAATTGTTCCAAGCTGGTGGGTGGTAATTGTATAGGCAGTTGAAGAGTGCATGCAAATGTAAGAGTGTGGTATAGGATACGAAATAAAACACAACATTTTTCAAGTCGTTTTTCTCAATGTTACATGTTCCAGTAACGGCATACTGTCTCTTTCCCACTGCGTAATCTTTAACAAAGCGAGTATACATATGAAAGGAAAATAATAAACTGAGAGCGATACAGCAAAGATACACAGTTACTATATATGGATAGAAAAAAGACAGATCAAAAAGTATTGATCAGCACATGAACACAAATACAAATCACATCAAAAACAAAGCAAAAATAGTCAACCATGGTATTTCAGACAAACCTAATGACCATAAATCAACAAACAAATTAGCAAAAAGACATTAAAGCACAGATTAGTTCAACAAGCCAGCAAACAAGAAAACCAATCGGCACACTATCAACTAGAGTGTCCATTCTCCGACATGCGACGCTCTCGCTCCTGGTAGAGCAGATGATAGTCAATCTGGCGGTAGCGTTCGTGAGAAATCTCGCCCGTCAACAGTCGCTCCAGAAACGGCCTTGACCCTGATCCGCTGCTCTCCTCAGTGGGCGTTAAAATATTGTCAGGCTCTCGCTCGTCAGGGGGTGCCGCGAGTCCTCGCAGATGTTTCTCAAGCTCAGACATAGCGTTGAGGGGTTTTCCCCCACCGTTGGCGGGGATAGGGGTGGGGGTGGGGGAGGTGGGTTGAGAGGCAGGGCTGCTGTCCACACTACCAGGCTTTCTGGGAGAGCTCAACCCGCTTGCTGGTGAGCCCAGGGCTTTGTGCGCTACCTGGGGAGAGCTGGGTGGTGGGGGCTGGGGCTTGGGTGAGGGGAAGGACTGAAAAGCTCTGTAGAGCAAACTTGGGCCTCCCCCTCCCCCTGTCGCTTTCCCCCCTCCAGCCCCCTTGTCCCATTCTGTTCGCATCCTCTTCCCACTGGGAGGGTGGATGGAGGTGGAGGAGGGAGAAGCAGCACGCGGTGACAGCGAACCAGGGGAACGTGTGTGCGGTGAGGAGTAGCGGTGATCAGACAGCGCCGGACTGAGCAGCCTTAGACACTTCACTCCACCACCACCACATTTCACCATGGCCGCTGTTTTGCTTTTGGCCACAGGCTCTATGACAAAGCCCTTGACAGTGCCGCCTGTAGGCATGGCCTTGAGACTGATGGTGAAGCCTGGTTTCAAGTCTTTGAGCGTGCTGCTAGTGATGATGGCCGATTGTAAGACATGGGATGGAGAAACAACACCGACAGGCTGAGGCTGTGTGCACGGATGTGTAACGCTGCTGACAGACTGAGCCTGTGTGCCTGAAGACAACACAACACTGACAGGCTGAGCCTGTGTTAAAGCTTTACCCAGGATAGACAGATCTTTGTGCTTTGTGTCACACTGTTTCTGTGAGCTCTGCTTGACTGCTGTCTGAACAGGGACAGTGACAGACTTCCTAGGGACGTTCTTAGCTGCGGGTGATGGTGCAGGGAGGTGGGTGTCCTTGGACATGAAATCGTCCACAGCGGATGTCCAGTCGGTCTCCAGGCCAGTCATGCCTTCGGGCAGCGCTGTGTCCATGTCGGTCAGAGTTTCACAGTACTGCATGGCAAAGTCCAGCAGGTCATCAGGGAGGGTGGGGGGCTGGTTGTCGCCCTCCATACCTTCATCTGTCTCCTCCTCCCCCTCCTTCTCCTCACCTTCACTACCCTCCCCACTATCTTCTTGAGTCAAGTCCACTTCTCGGGGCACCACCACCTGTTTTCCATTGTACACCAACACCTGTTCGCCTGCAGTCTGACCACCAATTGACTGCTGCTTCACACCAACCAAGCCTTGGTGGGTACCTTTGGAGCTAACCACATGAGCACAGACTTTGCCTTTTTCAACACTAGGTGCAGAAAATGTGGCTACAGCACCGCTGTCCGACACAGATTTTGTCCAGGTTTGCCCCTGTGAGGGGCTGACTATGATGGCTTTGCCTTCCTTGTCCAGTAAGCTCCTCAGCAAAGAGGGTTGTAGGGAAGAATCTACGCCCATCGCGAACAGAGACGGCAGCTGCTTGGCATCTGAACCGTCTGTCAAGCCACTCTGAGAGTTTACGCCGACTGTTTTCTGAGAACGTGAAGAAGTGTGCTGCTGTGAACGGAAGGACGGAGCCTCCCCCTGGGGGAAAGAAGAGGGGGGAGAGCTGGTGAAGACAGAGTCGTGGCTGTGGTCACAGTCGCCGATTCTCTCCAGCAAGTCCTCCAGGATGTCCATGTCCTCCATCACGTGACTCACGCTGCCCTCTGCGCGACCCTGACCTTGGCCACCACCAGAACACAGAAACGGGTCAGACTGTTCGTCCGAGAGGGAGGGGGTGGGATGGCTACCCATCTGTTCCAAGATTGTGTCTGTAGCAGAGTAGGCCCCAGGCAGAATTGGAACGGTCACATGGATGTCCTGACCACCAAACTCCTCCCCATAGATGGCTGAGGACAGAGTGCTGTGGAAGCCCAACCCTTGCTCCGGCAACGACAGAACTTTGCCGCTCCCTTTCTCCGTATGGTGGGGTACTCCAAGCTGTTGGCGATGATGAGGGGGCACAGATGATGGAGCAGCCACCTTGCCACTCCTGTTGGGCGAATCTTTTGTTAATCCAAAATGCTGCTGCGGCGGGGAGAGGGAGCGAGTGTCTGCAGAAGCTTTCCCTCTCTTCAGTCCCGCCACGTCTTTGAGAAGCCGCGGGGAGAGAGAAGATGACTCTCCTTCCACCGCACCTCCTCCTCCCCCGCCCCCAGGAGGGTTGAGAGGGCAGGGGGAGGTGGAGGCACTGCCAATACTGCTGACGGCACTGTTGTATCCTGTGTCATCGTGCTGCTCCTGCTCACTGTCCGTCGATGACACGGGGCTGGTCACCTGACTCAGGGGTTGAAGGTCAATGGCGCCCTTTGCCGTCAGGTCACCTCCAGGCACCGCTTGAAGGCCGTGACCTTGACCTTGCTGTTGCAGCTCCATCTGGTGGCTGCGCTCAGCCTCCTTCTCGCTGCAACACACAGGAAAGAGGAATGAGTGGAGATGCATGGGCAGAGAAATTACTGAAAACACACAGAAAGAGGAATTACAGCAGAATTAGTGGAAACACTATTCCACTATCCTTGAAAAGTGGAAATGGAGGCAATGCTTGCAAAGAGGAATCAGCTGCTACACAGAAAAAGGAAGTGTGTGTGTGCTTGTGTGTGTTTGTGTGTGCATGTGCATGGAAGTGTGTGTGTGTGCGCCTGCATGTGTGGCACTTAGTCGCACCTTCCTTCCAACTTGTCTTTTTCTATCATATTCTGTCTTCTTTCATTTCCTGTTAATTTAGAGCAGAAACAGGAAGGAGAAACAGAAGGCTATAGACAAGGAACCCCCAGGGTGCAGATCCCTCCTGGCTCAACCTCACAATTTGTGACAGTTTCATTTTTCAGCTGTCACCAGTGCTTGTTTTTTTTTAAAACTCCAGAGCAATTTTTCACACACACACACACACACACACACACACACACACACACACACACACAAACAATTTTTCTCTTCCTCTTTTTCACACACAGACAGACACAAAGACACACACACACACACACACACACACACACAAACACATGACAAACCCACTCACAACGCACAGACACACACATCAGACAGATCCTATCTATGAGGAAGGTCAGAGCCTGCAGAACAGAGCAAGAATGCAAGAAAAAGCCCCCTCATTATTTTTTATCACGCTCTTGCAGGATGCACTGCTCATTATTTTCTACAGATCTTTCCCCATACAAATGACCAGTACCACCCCATCAAGATCTTGTATGCTCCACACAACCCTTGCCAAGCAAGCCCCGTAATGAGCACACAGGCTGCGGTAGTGCGCAATATCAACAGGTGCCTCTTTGCGGCTGTTCCTGGTGCGGTTAGGGTCACCTTCTCTTTTAAAGCAACATTGTCCAACGAGAACTATAGTGTCTTGTTATACACCTACAACCCCCCCCCCCCCCCCAAAAAAAATAGACACACAAGCGCAAACACACACACACACACATGCGCACACACACACACACACACTAGCACACACACACACACACTAGCACACACACACTGACACACACACAGACCTAACTAAACACAGACAGAAAATCACACAGATAACATTAAACTCACTTTCCCATTTCAGAAATGATTCTGAGATGCAAAAAAAAAAGAGAAAAAGATTGAAGTAGATTGGAAAAAAGAGTTAATCTCACGCTCTCTGTTTCTCTTTCACTCTGTTTCTCTTTCACTCTGTTTCTCTTCGTCCCTCTCCCTGTCTCTCTCTTTCTCTCTCCACCTCTCTCTCTTTCTCTCTCCCCCTCTCTCTGTCTCCCTCTCCCTGTTTCTCTCTGTGAAAACCATTTTTCTTGTTTTTGTCTGATTTTGGATGCCATTATCGTAATTGACGCCTGCGGTTTAATAGCGGATTGGGAAAGTTCACGCTAACAATTTTTATTGCAAGATGAAAGGTCTACGAGACTACAGCCGGGGTGGCCGGGTGTGTTGGTGCTGAGGGAGGAGGGTGGCTGATGGGGGTGGAAGCAAGTTGTTATGAAGTTCGTTTCCATCCCATGGTCTTTTTTATTGTTATTTGTTAATCTGGCAGCAGGCACAGTCCCCCCCCCCCCCTCTCTCTCTCTCTCTTTTATTAGTTTTCTCAACAATGTCTGTATAATCTGTCTGTCTCTCCCTCTCATTGTAATTCTCCTAATTGTCTGTATAATGTATCTGTCAGTCCGTCTGTCTCTCTGTTATTCTCAGTTTTCCGACCATGATCACCTGTACATGATAATCTCTGTCTGTCCAGTCTGTCTGTGTCTGTCTATCTGTCTCTCTCCCCCTCTCTCTTTTTACATTCAGTCAAGTTTTCAATCAATCAATCAATCAATGAGGCTTATATCGCGCATATTCCGTGGGTACAGTTCTAGGCGCTCTGCAGTGATGCCGTGTGAGATGAAATTTTATACGGCCAGTAGATTGCAGCCATTTCGGCGCATATTTACCTTTCACGGCCTATTATTCCAAGTCACACGGGTATAGGTAGACAATTATTAACTGTGCCTAAGCAATTTTGCCAGGAAAGACCCTTTTGTCAATCGTGGGATCTTTAACGTGCACACCCAATGTAGTGTACACGGGGGGAGGTTCGGACACCGAAGAGAGTCTGCACACAAAGTTGACTCTGTGAAATAAATTTCCGCCGAACCTGGGATCGAACTCACGCTGACAGCGGCCAACTGAATACAAATCCAGCGCGCTACCGACTGAGCTATATCCCCGTCAAGTTTTGACTATTTCTCTTTGCATTCTCAGTCCTTACTCACAACACTGCATGCAAAGCGTCTCTACTTGTCAGTGTTGCTTGCATGCTCACAATCTTCTACAAGAGCCTGCAATAGGGATGCATCTTCCCTCTTTCATGTACAAGATGTTGCCTTTTGGCAGAAAATGCCAAATTGCAACGCGTGCGTCTTTACGTCAGTGGAGTCGTCTGTGTTTATGGAACAGTATGACTATGAGGTCGGTAAAAAGGCAACAACCTGTGCTTGACTGAAACACACACACACACACACACAACCATACGCACGCACTCACAAACACACGCATACGCGCAGGCACACACACACACGTACACACACATTACGATATATATTATGTACACACACATACGTGAACACAGAACTCCCTGTATACGCACAGACGCACAAGAGACACGTGCGTGCACAAACAGGTACACACACACACACACACACACACACACACACACACACACACACACACACAGAGAGAAACTGACACACCAACACGTACAGAGCGAGAGCGAGAGCGAGAGCGAGAGAGAGAGAGAGAGAGAGAGAGAGAGAGAGAGAGAGAGAGAGAGAGAGAGAGAGAGAGAGAGAGAGAGAGAGAGAGAGAGAGAGAGAGAGAGAGAGAGAGAGAGAGAGAGAGATGAAGCTACCACGTGTGCTCGTTTGTCTTCATCAGAACTTCTACCTGAGCCAAACCCTTATCCTTGCTGTGCATTGCACAATACTCTCCTCAGATGCCGTCCACTCCCTTGCCTTTGTCTTTTTTATTACATACACCATGGAATATAAATCCTTCTGCCACCACCTACTTCTCTCTGCGCTCCTACCTGAAACACGTCGTGGTGGCCGGTGCACGCACGCACGCAGGCACGCATGCACACACACACACACACATACATACACGCACGCACGCATGCACGAACGTACACACATACACACACTCCACACACACGCACGCAGGCACGCACGAACGCACAAACACACTCACACACATTCTCTCTCCCTCCCACTCTCTCAACATTTCGCATCAAAACGATTACGCCAGAGCATGGTTTGCTTTCGTTTTACGGTGCATCCTTGGACTGACAGTCTACCCCCCCCCCCCCCCACACACACACACACACCCGCTTTTCTCCAGGTAGTCCACCAGGGAAATTCTAGTACAGCAGTACCTGAAGGAAGTGGTATGCTCTGAGAGTGACAACCACGATTTATCTCTGTGAACAACTATTGCTACACGTACAAACATCCCCCCCGGCAATTGCTCTTGGATTTTGGAGCTGTACGGAAGATGAAAGAAAAACACAGATATTCATCAGCATGAACAAGTTCCAACGGTGTAAAAAATAAAAAATAAAAAGAAGAAGAAAAAAAGCCACAATTTTCCCCAAGTGTTATGAAACAGAAAACACACACACACACACACAAACAGTTAGTCTCATGAACCGACAGGTGAGGCGATGACAAACGACTTGCCGAGGATGTGTGTATGTGTCGTGTGTGTGTGTGTGTGTGTGTGTGTGTGTGTTGTGTGTGTGTTGTGTGTGTGTGTGTGTGTGTGTGTGTGTGTTTATGATTGTGTGTTTATGAGAGTGGCTGTGTGTGTAAGTGTGTGTGTTCAAGTTATGATTGTGTGTGTGTGTGTGTGTGTGTGTGTTTGTGTGTGTGTGTGTGTGTATGATTGTGTGTTTATGAGAGTGGCTGTGTGTGTAAGTGTGTGTGTTCAAGTTATGATTGTGTGTGTGTGTGTGTGTGTTTGTGTGTGTGTTTGTGTGTTAGTGTAATGTTTGTGTGTATGCCAGTGTGTACGTCCGTGCGTGTGTGTGTGCGTGCGTGTGTGTGTAATGCGTGGTTTTCATGCGAATGCACACGGTGACGGGTGAGACAAGGAAAGGGTGAGACAAGGAAAGGGTGAGACAAGGAAAGGGTGAGACAAGGAAAGGGTGAGACAAGGAAAGGACAAGGAAAGGGTGAGACAAGGAAAGGAAGAAAATGACCTTTTGTTCCTCCCCTGAAAAAACCCACAAAATACTGTTTTTCCCCCTTTCATGATTTGTTTTATTGTTATTTCAGAGCGCTATCACAAGGTTCATCAAAAACACAACCGACAAATCAAAGCGTTTTTACATCACGGTTTCACCACCACTAAATCCACAGTCCATACACCTCAGCTCTCAGTTCAACCCTCCTCACACCCACCAAAATAACAGAAAAACTCAAGCTTGATTTAGTATCCTGTGCTGAACGTAACACCGGTACATTTGCGGCATTGTTTCAGTGACCCGAAACAAACAAGGTATTGTTCCGTCGACATAATTTACCCCAAATCTGACCCCGATCTGATCTGCAGCCCGCTGAATGATTCCCATGCCTCACCACTCCTACCTTGCCTGAACCCATGTGTCCGGGAACAATTTTTTTTTTTAAAGAAGGAAAAAAAAAGACAGATTTTCCGTTGCGAAACGTGAGACGCAGAACATGGAGTGACGCCAAAGTTGTGAAACAAATACGTTTCATTCAACTCTACAACAGAACTCAGGGCGCCGTTTTCAATACCCGTCCCTCCGCTCACCCCTCTTAATCTGCGTGTCAATTATTCTTTAATAACTATGGATTTCAAACACACACACAAATCAATGGGGAAGAAAGCAGATCTGACCCTTCCAGCAATTCCACTTTTTTGAAGCTGTTCTGACGAAAAGAACGTCATAAATATATCTTACAATGCCAGGGAGAGAGAGGCAGAGAGGGGAGAGAGCGGGAAAGATAGAGAGAGAGAGGGAGAGATAGATAGAGAGAGGGAGAGATAGAGAGAGAGAGAGAGAGAGAGTGCGTGCCTGCATGTGTGCGTGCGTGTGTGCGTGCGTGCGTGCGTGAGTGGATGTGTGTGCGTGCGTGCGTGCGTATGCGTGTATTTATGTGTGTGTTTGTGTGTGCGTGAGTGGATGTGTGTGCGTGCGTGCGAATGCGTGTATTTATGTGTGTGTTTGTGCGTGTGTGCACGTGCGTGCCTTTGTGTATGTACATCTGTGTTTGTATGCGCACGTGCAGTACGTGATCGTGCCTCGGTGCAGGCAGGTGTGTGTGTGTGTGTGTGTGTGTGTGTGTGTGTGTGCGCGTGCGTGCGTGCGTGCGTGCGTGCGTGTGTGTGCGAGCGTGCGTGTGTGTGCGAGCGTGGGTGCGTGTGTGTATGTAAATCTGTGTTTGTATGCGCTCGTGCAGTACGTGATCGTGCCTCGGTGCAGGCAGGGTGTGCATTTCCCCTAATCAATCAGATAGGGATGGTCACCAGGATGAGATCTTGCTTGTCAGCGAGATTTGCCATCCTAATGAACAACATCAATTATCCCTATGATTGTTTTTTGTCCCCTTCAGATTACAAGTAATCAGTTCATTATTCCCCTTAGTGAAGTCGCAACGTAACATCTGCAGCATTTACACCGTAAATCACGATTTTCAAAATAAAACAAAGAAAAAAGAAACAAGTCGCGTAAGGCGAAATAACATTTAGTGAAGCTGTCGAACTCACAGAATGAAACTGAACGCACTGCTTTTTTCACCAAGACCACATACTCGTAGTTTCGTCAGTCCACCGCTCGTGGCAAAGGCAGTGAAATCGACAAGCCATGCAGAATAGTGGTCGCGCTGAGCAGGATAACACGCTTTTCTGTATGTCTATTCTTTTTAGCTTACTGAGTTTGTTTTTAATCCAAACATATCATATCTATATGTTTTTGGAATCAGAGACCGACAAGGAATAAGATGAAATTGTTTTTAAATCGATTTCGAAAAATTAATTTTAATCATAATTTTCATATGTTTAATTTTCAGAGCTTGTTTGTAATCCAAATATAACATATGTATATGTTTTTGGAATCAGAAAATGACGAAGAATAAGATGAAATTATTTTTGGATCGTTTAATAAAAAAATATTTTTAATTACAAGTTTCCGATTTTTAATGACCAAACTCATTCATTAGTTTTTAAGCCACCAAGTTAAAATGCATTACCAAAGTCCGGCCTTTGTCGAAGATTGCTTGGCCAAAATTTCAATCAATTTGATTGAAAAATGAGGGTGTGACAGTGCCGCCTCAACTTTTACAAAAAGCCGGATATGACGTCATCAAAGGTATTCATCGAAAAAATGAAAAAAAAACCACGTCCGGGGATATCATTCCCAGGAACTCTTTTGTCAAATTTCATAAAGATCGGTCCAGTCGTTTAGTCTGAATCGCTCTACACACACACACGCACAGACAGACAGACAGACACACACACACACACACATACACCACGACCCTCGCCTCGATTCCCCTTCTATGTTAAAACATTGAGTCAAAACTTGACTAAATGTAAAAAGCAATCTGAAATTGATCCATCCTAGTTTTTCCTGTACCTCTGTTGTGAAACCTTTTAAACCGTTATTACAAAGAAACGAAGAGAAAAAAAGAGAGAGAGAGAGAGAGAGAGAGAGAGAGAGAGAGAGAGAGAGAGAGAGAGAGAGAGAGAGAGAGAGAGAGAGAGAGAGAGAGAGAGAGAGAGAGAGAGAGAGAGAGAGAGAGAGAGAGAGAGAGAGAGAGAGAGAGAGAGAGAGAGAGAGAGAGGAATTTTCCCATTATTCCATAGGTATATCAACCAAACAGTGATGTTAAAGTTAACAACAGTAAATATCCAGCTCTATCTTTTTCATTTGGCTCGCCCGCGGGAAATTTAATATAGACCACAATATTGCCCCAAGGACGCAACCTAATTTGATGTAGCTGTGATAAAAGCTGCATGACAGTGAAGAAACTCATTAAAGTATGTTATTGGAAATGTGTCACCAGAAAGTGGCATGGGACCACAGGGCTAGGATAATCGTGTGGTACAAAACATCTAACAATGCCCACAATGACAGCACAATTATCTTTTTTCTGCTGACAAATAACTCAACTGCTGACTTGGCAAGCTCGTTCATAATGGTAAATAAAATAAACTGTATATTTTGTTGCTGTTTGCTATCTGGCGTCTGATGGTGATGCCGCTCAACTGTCGCATGTATTTTTTGTTAAACCCTCTGATATAGGTATTTTTCAGGTTGTGTGTGTGTGTGTGTGTGTGTGTGTGTGTGTGTGTGTGTGTGTATATGTGTGTGTGTGTATGTGTGCGCGAGAGTGCGTGTGTTCATGTGCATGCGCGTATGTGCGTGCGTGTGTGTTGCTTTGCTGTTGTTTCCTTGTGTTCACTAAATGGTCTTTTGATGAAAATGAGGGGAGAAAATAAGTTGAAACGTATGCTATTTATCACAGCGATAAATCTCGCGTCCGAAATATTTTCCCACATTCCTGGAGGTATGGTATGAATCAGAGAGCCAGCTGCAACAGGTGGCACAGAGAGTCCTTGTCGCTGTGAAGGATGTCAACTTTACTGAAACGCTACACGATGTACGTGCAGGTCTGCATTCGCACACAGTCACACACACAGACACACAAACAGACACAGGCAGATACACAGACAGACACACACACAAATACACACACAGAGTACATTTAAAGCAGTGGCTTATCAGTTAGATCGGTAGCAACTGTACCTATATAACCATAAGTTACACACCGACGGAATAGAGGCTTACCGCACACATATACACATAGAGAAGTGGGGGGGAGAGAGAGAGAGGGGGGAGAGAAAGAGAGAGAGAGAGAGAGAGAGAGAGAGAGAGAGAGAGAGAGAGAGAGAGAGAGAGAGAGAGAGAGAGAGAGAGAGAGAGAGAGAGAGAAGGCAGGCAGGCAGACAGGCAAACAGGCAAACAAACAGTAATCAGAGCACGGTTGTGCAGTACCTTATGATGTAGTTGTTCGAGACGATGTACTGAGGCCGATCCCTTTACGCACGCACACGCACATTCAAACACACAGTGACACACACACACAAACACACACGCGCACGCCCCCGCCCAACACACACACACACACACACACACACACACACACACATAGTGGTTGAGCAGTACCTGATGATGTAGTTGTTGCAGACGACGTACTGAGGCTGTCCACGCGTGTCGCTGACGATGGTGGCCTTGGTCTGCATCCACACCCACACCCCCGTCCTGCCCAGAAAGCGGTAGTACGCGCTCACCCCGCTCCCTGTCTTGATCACTGGACACACAACAACACCAAATGCTCATGCACGACTCATCTTCCTCATCAGAAACAAACTACCTGTTCTTCGTATACATATCCACTGTAAGCTAATACCTTATAGTTGATTTTAAATATGTATATTATGTATTGTACCAATTGATTATTAAATAAAAAACGCTGTTTAAACCCATATATACACGAATACATGAGAAAAAAAACCAGCTCCCTGAACGATAATTGTCCGTTGTTTTACTTAAAGTTGACATTGAAATTTGACCAAGGTCTACCTAGCTGGAGGTCAAGAAACCCCGTGTGTAAAGTTTTCCAGTTCTGGCCCCGTGAACGTTCAAGGCAATGATAGTTTCTTACTTTTTGAACCAAACCTAATCCTACATGAACGTAACATTCTACGAATGTCAACCCGACTTCCTCGAATTCGTCATAGAACTGTTCAGGGTTTAAACAACAGGATATTCAAACTTCGAATGCTGCCCCAACCTGCGCTGAAAATAGTCCCTATCTAATAATTGAAGACAGGTAGGGGGGTGAATGACTTGCTCTTCGCATGCTCACCATAAAACTGTTTACAGTTGAACAACAGGATATTTGCACTGTCGTGTGCTGTTCTTATTGACCCTCATCCCAACCCCCTTCTATTCAGACACATGTACCCTAGTGCACTCCTACCGAGTACACTTCCTGTCCTGGTTAGCGGACAACAAGAAAAACTCGACACCCATATTCGACACCGAAATAATTGTGGGCGGTCGTCAACTTTGTGAAAAGAGCTTTTTTCTTCCTTGAACCTCTCCCCCCCCCCCCCCCCCCCCTCCAACCCCAGCATGCAGATATCACCCCACTACACTGCCTGCAGGGATTCGCAGCCCTCTCAGTGACACGGAAGTAAAAGAATTCTCTTAGTCACAATAAAAAACACACAACCTGCACGTCTCCCTTCACAAATACGGGTTTCGTGAACACAAAATAGCTAGCTTGCATTACTCCAAATCTCCGTTCGGCAAGAATAAAAGAGACCATTGCGTCTTTTTCTTGAATGTTGGGCTCTTTGGACTCTTTTCATTTTACCAGGTCAAAAGACAGTCTTGTTCTATTATTAATTCCCATTTTGGGGCGGCCTGTACCAGATCTACAACCTGGGGGTACCGTCCTTCCCATGTAAACCTGTTTGTAAACCATCAAAGATCCGCCCAGGCTTTTTACGTGGAATACGAGCATCCTGCCACTTGAGTACATTGCACCAAAAATATGCATCCTGGATGCTGTCTGTGAACAGGGAGATAACAGGTTTTTTTAGCTGAAATTATTTTTCAAGTCACACCTTTATAATACTAATCTGTGGCAATAATTAAGGGCAGACCGGGTAGGCAAAATGAGTTATTTTTGGTCTCATACACCTTTTTGGGGTTGTTGCATTTTTCACACCTTTGAACATCCTGGAATGCATTCAATAATCTGCTTTTGTCATTTTAGACATGTATTCATGTAAATAAAACCATTTTCAAACCGATGTTTTGTTGTTTTTGTCTGTGTTTTATCAAAAAAATCGAAAAAATGGTCAACTTTGGATACTCCGTGCTGGTAAATGTGCGCACATGACATGACCCTTCGCTGTTCAAACTGTGTGGAAATTTCCGTTCTTCAAGATGACGTCATCACCGTTGGGGAATTTCCGTTGACATAGGCACAAAGAGAGAGAATCCGTTCCAACCGAAACCCCGGAATTAATATATGCAAATATATGTAGGTCAAAGGCATTTGGCGCAAGCGCAGTAGACAACTTATCAGTCCCCCGGTGTCAACAAATCCATGACGTTTTCACCGATTCAGCAGCATTTTTCAAAGTTTTGAGCTGCGGAGAACAACCCTAACATTGGAAATGTTCGGCATAGTGGCAAGAAATATCAGAGAAAGATGAACCAGCAGCAGCGAACAGTAGAAGGAAGTAACAACACTCCGAAATGAACCAACATGATCGTATTTAAGCAGACGACATTCTAAGATTCTTGACTCGACGAGGTGGGTTTTGCTTCTTTCTCTTTTCGATCTTGTTTGTTTGACAACGTGATTTATTGCACATCGTTATGTTGTTGTTGTTGTAAGAATGTGTTAGGGTTTGCAGGTAAATGATAAACATTTGTGTCCGAAGTATTTTGCTGGTTTCTTGATCCAATTTACTGACCATGCCGCCGCCGCAAAGCCCCCCCCCCCCCCACCCCCACCCCCACCCTCGATCATCTCTGTGATATCGTCTTCACAACCCCTATTTTATTGTTCTTCGCTGGCCAGTCCTTGAGAGCTTACTATGGTGTAACATGTCATCAGTATTCTTTGTCTGGGGTCAAACTGAGAAGCAGCATCTGAGCGATGTACGACTGACACAGTTTCTGTTTCTGGTCATTGACCGTAGGAAAATAAGTACCCTACTAGAGAGCGTTCTCTAATTCTAAAGGATTGGTTTACACCAGCATGGCTGACCAACCTATCATTGACAGCAATATTGTTGTCAAATCTTTTCCATTAACTAAGGAATAAAAAAAAATAGATCCAATTTACTTCACCAAAGAAAAAAAAAGAGTTAAACTAAAGGACTGGGGATGCAACTCATGAATCAAAAGCATAAAGATCACCTGCAAACAGTGCTAGGTTTAGGAAATCTGAAAATGTATACACACACACAGAACACACACACACACACACACACACACAAAACAGACAACAGACAAGAAACAAGCAAATACATAGCAAGTGTGATGAAATAAATTAATTTTAAAAGAAAAATATGAAAAGAAAGAAAGAAAGAAAGAAAATAATTCAGCTAGTTTCAGTATTAGTTCCTGTGTGTATGTGATTGTGTGGTTACTCAAATCCCATAGTAAACTTGACATGTACATTTTGTGATAGGGGCCAATTAATGAATGTCTTTTGTGAGTGGTTGGGGGCTGATTGGGATTTCTGATTTACCAGCCTAGCCAAAAAGTTGAGGTACACCCCATGTAACATGGTCATTTGCAAAATAAAGTACATAAGCACTTGTTGACGTTTATATTGAGTCTTAAAATTTGCAGCTTATTACAAACAAAAACCATGGACAGTTGTATCAAATATTAAATCAGTGTTTGTGTATTTATTAGGTTGGAGCAAGGGGAGAGCCAGTCCTCCTGTGGTGGCAGCGAGGAGAAAGATTGACCTGATGGAAAAGTTTGCTAAACCGGAACTACCCTCTTCCACAGCAGAAACATCAGCTTTGCCATCTTCTGACCAACCATAAGAAGATACAGATACTTTGCCATCTTCTGACCCATCACAAGCAGATATGGATACTGGTACTGTGCAACGTCACTCCGCTGACATGTGTTGGGCTTTTGTCAACATATTGATCAGCTCAATCTATTGCTGAAACGTTTATATCCTGTACTGAATGCTTGTCTGATAGCAGTCTGATTATGAAAGAAGGTGATGCACAGGCCCTGCATCTGGAGTGCATATGAGTGTCCATTCAAGTCTGCAGTTGTTTACTCTTCTCCCGGTGTTTGCAACGCTTCGGGTGGTAAAGTTGCATTTTAAATAATCCGCGTATGACCAAGTTGGTACATGGAAAGGGACATTCAGCTTTACAGAAATTTGCTGCAGTGTTAGGATTGAGCACAGAAATACTGTAATTAAAATGTTGCAACTTTTGAATGGCTTGATAGCTTTGTTCCATTTGTGTATATATAAAATTTATGTAATGTTGTTGATGATTTGTGAAGCATCATGTCTATGCAATGGAATAAGAAATCAGTGCATCCGTTGGGTTTTTATGAGTCTGACAGTTCGGTTCTGATCAATATTTTCATATCAGCACAAACACAGATAATTGACTTTTTTAATGTTTTCATATAATTTTTTTTTAAATCAAAAAAATCTGATAATTTGATTATCAAATCATTTTCCCTTCATAGTTAAAGTGTTATTCTGGTTAAAAAAAAAACCACCCCATTAATTCAAGCTCTACTGTGGTACTAGTTTACCGGGGTACTAGTGAGACTCTTTTACATGCTGTTTTCTCTACATGTAATTTGAGACAAAATGTGGTAATTAAAATGTTGTAACTTTTGAATGGCAAGATGGATTTGTTCCAATTTTGTATATGTTGTTTATGATTTGTGAAGCACCATTTCTGTGCATGGAATAAGAATACAGTGGATTCCTTGTGTTTTTATGAGTCCGACAGTTTCGTTTTGATTCATATCTGCACTAACATAGATGAGTTTTCAAATGATTTTTTAAAAAAAGTCTGGATAATTTGATCGTCAAATCATTTCCCCATCATAGTAAAGTGGTTATTCTTATAAAAACATATCAATTCAGGCTGCACTGTGCTACTAGTTTGAGGTACTGGTTGGAATCTTTCAAATGCTGTTTTCTCTGAATGTAATTTTCAGACAAACATCTGTAATTAAAATGTTGCAACTTTTGAATGGCTTGATGGATTTGTTTCATTTTTGTTTATGTTGTTTATGATTTGTAAAGCGTCAGTTTTGTGTATGGAATAAGAGTTAAGTGCATTGGTTGGGTTTTTATGAGTCTGACAGTTTGGTTCTGATTCATGTTTTCATATCGGTACAAACAAAGATGGCTGTTTTCATATGATGTATATAAAAAAAATCCTGATAATTTGATTGTCAAATCCTTTTCCCTACATAGTAAAGTGGTCATTCTGATAAAAACATATGAATTCAGGGTGCACTGTGCTACTGTTTTTTTTATGTACTGGTTCAAATCTTTAAAATGCTGTTTTCTCTGAATGTAATTTTCAGACAAAACGCTACAATTAAAATGTTGCAACTTTTGAAAGGCTTGATGGATTTGTTCAGTTTTTGTATATGTTGTTTATGAGTTGTACAGCATCAGTTCTGTGTATGGAATAAGAGTTCAGTGCATTGGTTGGGTTTTTATGAGTCTGACAGTTAGGATTTCATGTATTTTTCTTATCAAAACTGAACCGGTAACTGAAAATGCTAAATTAAAATAATATATTGCTTAGAAATGCTTTTCGATACACAGAATTATTAAACACACACATATTGCTGCAAAGAAGAAAAATTGGATCAAAACATGCACTGGTTCACAAACTGCAACATTTTTAAAAAAGCACATTTTATAACGTTTTTCTCACATTTTGGTGAATAAAACCCCCAAAAATTGCTTTTCACTCAAAATTTAAAATGGTTTCCCTTAATTAGGTTATTCTGCTTGCAAAAATCAAACAAGCAGCAAGCTGTTTCCAAAATAAAAAAAAAAAGTGCTTGCCTACCCTGTCCCCCCTTAAAGCGAAATTCTCACTCTGCTGGAAGCAGCAAGGATGTAGATTTTGTGTATGTGTCAAAGTGGAAGGATGCTTTTTATGCCTGCACAGATCTGCTGGGGTGTACAAATAAATGTGTTGGTATCTTTTATTCGTTAGTGAGAAATAAAGACAAAACGGAAACTCACGTAAGCTGTGACACTCAGAACACTTGTGAGCGTCCACCGGATTATGGAACAGGTAAGCAGATCGACCAATCAGATAGCTGGGATCATAGCCAATCAGAAACAGCACTCTGCAATGAGACGAGTTTGATTTGACAATATTTCCCCCAAGTACCACATCTGTCAAAACATTTTTGGAGAGAGAGAGAGAGAGAGAGAGGCAGGGAGGGAGAGAGAATGAGAGATAAAGAGAGAGAGAGTAATGTTGTAGTTGATGCATCTTACAAACAGACAGTCAGACAGACAAACAGCCAGACAAAGATCAAACAAGTGAGACCTGGGATCACAGTAGGTGTAGGTCAGACGCATGTCGTGGCGGGAGATGAACATGTTGCCGCCCAGAGGGATGTGCAGGATGGACTGGGACTGCAGCGGTCGGCACACACACACCATCCCTGTACAGCGGGGGCGACTGTGGCTAGCATGGCTTGACCCCGACACCACGCGTAGCGCTCCTGTCCACTGCACTACCTGAAACAATCAAAGATGTGGACTGATTAATTGACTGACTAAACGCACCAATTTTGACTTTTTAGTCGTCCAGAATTTTGACAAAGCAAAGCGCAATTCTGAAGAAGGTCCCATGCAAAATCAACATTCTGAAAATGTCACAATGTAAACCATACCCGGCCTATTCCTAAAACGCATCCGATTCCAACTGTGTGCGAAAGACAGTGTACACACAAGCTGACACAACATAGCGGGGGCCTGGGCGGTTGTGAGTGTAATGTGACTTTTGATCCCAGCAATCCACGGGACCACCTTGAAACAAAAACATCAACGACATGGGCATCACACGTCAGATCGATTGATTGATTGATTGATTATTACGACAGACATGCATACAAAGGGCAACCTATAGCGCGGGCGGTAGCTATTATTTTGACTCGACTTGATGTCACACACAGCGTATCTCAACCCCCATCTCCTCACATAACACAGGTATGAATGAAAAGTCAAATGGTGGATACACTGACGAATAAAGGATTGATTGAATTGTGTGGAACTACACCCCTACACATGCAATCATATTCCAGCCATTTTCCCAAATGAACATAACAGCTACAAAATGGGAACGTTAAAAAATATCTGCATGCCCTAGTAGGGTTGCGAGGGGGGGGGGGGGGGGGTTACACGCTCAAGCACGGAAGGCACTGCTATCTTTTCGTTTTCATATCACTCTGCATCACCAATCCAACGTTCATCTCTACCGTAAAAAACCCCAGCAGAGTGAACGAGTCAGGACAGCGATATTTCTAGAGACATTGGTATATCCCCTGAGCGAAAACAGACTATTTGTTTCAAATCTCCATCTAGTCGACTGTGCCGTCCGAGAAAGAAAAAGAGAGAGAGAGAGAGAGAGAGAGAGAGAGAGAGAGAGAGAGAGAGAGAGAGAGAGACAGAGACAGAGAGAGACAGAGAAAGAGAGAGAGACAGAGAGAGAGACAGAGAGAGAGAGAGAGACAGAGAGAGAGCTCTAAGACTTCATTTACCCAAGGAGTGTAGTGTTAGGTCCAGAAGGACCTTCCTTGCAGGTCGTAATTATTAGAACAACATACACTGAAGCAACAACAGGTACACGTTACGTGAAAGAAGTAATTACAAAAAGATAGAGGATGCATGCACCGATATGCCCCACATTTTCCATCCATTTCAACCAGTGTTACTGTTAGCAAAAAAAAGCTGTTGAAAGCCAGCATAGCGAAAATACAGACAGGCACGCACGAACTTTGCCAGCCAAGTACAGTAGCTGAGCAGGCGCTTCGTTAATTGCTTTCACACCAGCATGCAGCCCGGTGCATTATAGCGGCGTAGGAAAAGGGAGGGGGGGGGGGGGGGGGGGGGTTCCAGTATAATTTTAAATAAAACTGCTGAGAACAGTTTAAGAAAAAGCTTTGCTCAATCTTAAAATGCAGTATTGGCAAGAGCTGGCCATACCGCCTCTGTGTATCCTTCTACGCGCCTATCATACATATGCTCTACTGTCTTTCCCCCTTGTGCCCCAGTCACAGCGTTCTGGGCACCGCCTATGTCATCATCATATCATCAGCTTGATGTAATATACATGTAGCTTTGCGCAGCCCTCCACTGTCAAATATTCTCTGGAGCAAGCGTAGCCGTGGTGTGGGGTCTGTCGAGCGCTCGTAACAATTAATAATGGATATATACCCATTAGAATCCAATCCAATTTTCCGGTATTGAAAAAGCGACACACGAGCACAGCTTACAATCATAATGTGAGAAAAACTCCGTTTACACAAAGAGAGAGAGAGAGAGAGAGAGAGAGAGAGAGAGAGAGAGAGAGAGAGAGAGAGAGAGAGAGAGAGAGAGAGAGGGAGAGAGGGAGAGAGGGAGAGAGGGAGAGAGGGAGAGAGAGAGAGAGAGAATATTTATCCTACATACGTGAGAGAGACACCCGTGAGATAATAATAGTTCAAATCACACGTGTGTATATCATGTAAATGAGGTCATGTCAAGCAAGTCTGGCAGGGACCTATTTTTCCACTGTTTATGATGCCAAAGTCACCGAGACAAACGTCATTATAGAAACAAAAATTGCGCTCGTTAATTACCGTCGATGAATTTTTTAAACTAACACGTCATGCCACACGTTTCTTTACTTTGACGTAATAGATTGCACGAGGCTTTAGAAGAGATCGAGGTTCCAAAACAAGCGTCTTCAATTTAGCTGCCTTGACTCACGACTGCAGGACATGTTCAGTAAAACACACGTAAGTATATACAGTATGTAGGATAAATAGAATACTAGATGGCTTGCCGTTTCGTACCAGATTTACACTCGTTGCTTTTTCAAATAGTGAATAGCTCGCTTTCGCTCGCAGTTCAATATTTTAAAAAACAACTCGTGTAAATCTGGTACGTTGCTTTTTTAAATAGTGAACAGCTCGCTTTCACTCGCAGTTCAATATTTTAAAAAACAACTCGTGTAAATCTGGTACGACACAGCAAGCCATGTAGTATTCTGTGTGTGTGTGTGTGTGTGTGTGTGTGTGTGTGTGTGTGTGTGTGTGTGTGTGTGCGCACGCGCGCATTTGTGTGTGTGTGTGTGTGAGTGTGTGTGTGCATGCGTGTGCCGGTGTGTGTGCGTGCGTGAAGAGGGGCAGGCGTGTTCCACTGAGCTCACATTTTGTTTCAGCTCATCACAATCAGCATATCAAATTCCGTTCACGACCATAACTTGACATAAATGAACCCTGAACGCCATTCTATGATCAAATAAACAAAGGGATGTGATCTTCCTGTCCCCTCTATCCCTACGCTTCCGTGCCCGCTCGGAACTTGATTCAGCATTACTCTTGCTCTGCGTCAGTTCTCATTGCTTCCCTTCCTTTATCTCGTGGGTTGACGACAGTCATTTTGCCTGCCGGTTTTTGTTGGGTAAAGCATTGTTTTATTCAATCATCCATTTGTTTAATACATAATTAACGTTTAGGAATCAACAAGTTACAGGTAAGGCCAGTTCGAGGGGCGATTTCCAGTGTTTTTCGCTATTGATTTTATCAATGTTAGCTGTGCGTCCGATTTCGTGTCCGCTATAGGAACAAACTAATCAAATGCCATAACTTTAGACTAACGTCAACGTCCTTTATGAACTGATCATATTTCTTATCGAGAAAACCAGGAACACCTCCCCCCTTAACCCCCCCACCCCCCGTTCACCACAGCTCAATGAAATCAACTGTACAGAACTGTACAGAACACTGTATATTGTGCTGTTGTACTTGTCAGACTTGATTGTACCAAGTCCTTCACATGCTGTAATGCGCTTAGAGCCAAATATTTTTGTTTTTTGTAAGGGATAGGCGCAATATAAATACACTTTATTATTATTATTATATTAACTATTTACAGTGCCAAACTGTCCTTGTTTTCGCCTCTGGAAGAACGGGAAAAATACATGTACTGAAGTTATTTTTGAAGTATCTTTTGTATCTTTTGCTAAAACAACCACCATCACAAGCGAGAGCAATCTTCCTGAAAGGTATCTCTGACTTTCCGATATCTAGAGTGAACAAAGTCCCGAAGGATCTGGCCTCGCGGCTATC
Organism: Littorina saxatilis; assembly: GCF_037325665.1. Taxonomy (NCBI): domain Eukaryota; kingdom Metazoa; phylum Mollusca; class Gastropoda; order Littorinimorpha; family Littorinidae; genus Littorina; species Littorina saxatilis. The sequence continues at coordinate 49,465,492 of NC_090261.1, read as the reverse complement.
GCCAGCATCAACTTCTACCGGCCATCAAAACAGCCCGTGGCCGTTTTCCAGGTAAACATAAAAGAGGACATATAGGCGAAGCTGTGAAAAGAGGTGTAAAACAACTGTAGCAGCGAGCGGTCACTGACCGTTTGCCCAGGCCTGTGTTGTCATGGGGAAAAAAACAGCATCTTGGCTGTGTGTTTTCCACAGCTAAAAGGCTTCCTACACTGAATCGGTGAACGTTTTGTGTTTAAAGGTACATTCTTTCGATTGTAAGCGATTATGAACAACATCTCAGATGGACACTTGTGTCAAAGCCAATCTTACAAATAAATTCAGCGACAAAGTTTTGTTTCATACGACTTTGCTATATGGTGACAGCTACTCTTATATATCCCGGCCACTGTTGACAAATATGTGCGTGGGGAACAGCAACAGGTGCGACAGATGAATGGGAAATTGATAAACTGATGAATGTGAAATAAATGTACATGCACCACACACAACAAACAAGATGTGACCATCAGGCAGCCGAATAACCTTTAATAACTGATCTTGCGTTACTTGATCAATGACAAATGTATTTGTATTTGCATTTGGTTGGTTTGGATGGATAAAACCCGATTTGTAACCTTGTAGACAGTCTCAAGATCTTGTTTCTGCTCGCACTTACAATCCACGACTGCCAATGTCAAACCACAAGCATATTTTTCTGATCTGTTTATGGTCAAACTGACCAAAACTTTTGATGAATGGTTCCAACACCTCCCAAGAAAGTACACCTTCTATAGTCCCTTTGTCTATTATCTTTACAAAACGATACCTGTTATGACTGGCCACCTGCAATGTACTACTAACACTTTGGCTGTCCTTTCATGGCATATTCCACAGTAGTATTATAAACTACCACGCGATCAAAGCTCTGTCAAGCATACTTCTTTTTATATTAACAGAAACAAATTTATACAGGGCGGTGCTTTCATAGACTTGACCAAACCATGCACTTTGATACAAACTCCTGTGGTCTTCTCGCGTACTGTCAAAGCTCTGGCTCGATGCCGCTTTAGACCCAGAGCAAGCACCGGGCAAAATCGCAGACCATGCAATGTTAAACCCAGCCAGGCAATCCAATCTCAACATGTAATGGTGCCAGAGGAATGGCGGTGACACATGGGTCTACTGGGCCCTGACACGGTGCCAGAGCCAAGGGCGTTGACCCAGAGACTTGCCAGTATACGGGCACAGACCGTGCGGTCTCTGACACCACCAGGCCAGTTCCCTGTGCACTGTGCTCGTTTTGTTCAATACTGGAAACTTGCCATCCAACACAGGCAGAGGAGACTACCATACTAGTTCCGTGGCTTCTCGTAATGATAAAGTATAATTATTGGCGTTCTATATACAGCAAACTGAGAACAGTTGTAGCAAATGTATTCTACGTCATAAAAAAAAAGTACACAGAAAAACACTAATGATTCACTGTATGAACAAGAAGAGCAAACGCTCGATCGAGTCACTTTCGCAGTTCTGAATATTATATGAGGCATCAGATGGACAGGAAGAAATTGCTATTCACAACAGAATACAGATGTAAATAATTTGATGTAAAGAATAATCCTATAAAGTTTGAATCAAATCCGATGAATAGTTTCAGAGATATGATATTTCAATTTTTTTCCTTCAAGACATACCTGTGACCTTGAAAAAGGTCAAAGGTCACCAAAGCAGACGTCAAAGTGTAGAGGTCACTGGGAGTCACGTTCACATAAAATTTGAGCCCGGTCACTTTTATAGTTTCCGAGAAAAGCCCAACGTTAAGTTGTGTGTTGCCGAACAGAAAAGGCTAGTTATCTCCCTTGTTTTTCTGATAACGTTCGTAAAAGGCTACAGATGTAAATACTTTGATGTAAAGAATAATCCTACAAAGTTTCAATCACATCCGATGAACTTTGTCAAAGATATAAAATGTCTAATTTTTCCTTTGACGCTGACCTGTGACCTTGAAAAAGGTCAAAGGTCAACGAAACCATCGTTAAAGTGTAGAGGTCATTGGAGGTCACGACTAAACAAAATATGAGCCGGATCGCTTTGATAGTTTCCGAGAAAAGTCCAACGTTAAGGTGGTGTCTACGGACGGCCGGCCGGACGGCCGGCCGGACGGCCGGCCGGCCGGCCGGACAGACTAACACTGACCGATTACATAGAGTCACTTTTTCTCAAGTGACTCAAAAATGAAACTCTTTATTTCATACGGTAGGGGAATTACCTTTCTGGCAATATTCTGGGTTTTAATATAACTGGTATAACAAAGATCTACAGCTAAATGTATCCGAGTACTTTTTTTTTATGACGGGTAGTGTAGAGGTGGGGAATATCTTCGGTTGTAGAACACTGGCATTTTTGTGTATGAGGTTCTAAAACTGGCACCACTCAGGGAATCTCGCTTTATAGCGCAGGCCGGGGATACCATCATAATACAGTGCCGTGGCTTCTCGTAATGATAAAGCAGATTGCCGTTTTTGGTGCACGGCAGGCTCGGAACAATTGTACACTAGCTTTTCTGTGCCATGAGGTCTTGTGTATGTGTTGCTAGGCGCCAACATTCGTGCAATGCTTTCATGATGAAAAAACAGATTGACCAAAAAACAAACAACGCCGCAAAAGCACAGCAATTCACCCTGTTTGCCCTTCGCGTTCGGCAAAAAAAAGGTCTTCCACTTTAAATCATGCCATGGACCTATAGATCTACAAGGCGAGTCAAAGAATTGTGCCTGGAAAAAATTGGTTCGCACTCTTGACAGAGCGGGCCGACAGCAATACATATATATACAATGTGGTCTGTAGTGGTCAGTACACAACATAGGTCTATATAATGTATACATTATACAAACCAGAGTCGCCTTTCCCGTGATAAAACTGGTTCTCATACTCCTTCGGACAGATCCAAGTACAGGCACACAATTAAGGCACATGCTGCCAAGTTCAGCTATATTAGAGATCGCAAAAAGTACAGCAGATATCTATAGCACTGGAGTCTTACTTTGTGTAACCAATACGATTGCCACTCGCACCGGAACGCACTAAATCATCTACATATATCCATATTAAACACACATGTACCAAGTTTGGGTGAGTTCTCAGAGGTCGCGGAGAGTGCAACAATTATCCAGCCGGCGCTTGAGTCCTATACTTTCTGAAACGATGGCTTTACTCTTGACAGAAAACACTGCATATCCAAATTATACACACATTCATCAGCGCGCAGGTCTTGGGGTGAAAAGGGCTCCTGGTCACAGTGTGTTATTGGCCAGAACACCCACCCGCAATATCTCAATCTGTGGGTGTCATCAAGTTATTCATTTATGCAGCATTGTC
>NC_090261.1:49444635-49459635 GCF_037325665.1 Littorina saxatilis | reverse complement strand
TTCCGGCAAAATCTCAATGCACAAATCAAATCTTACATGACCATTTCCGAATCTCATCAAAGATGGAATTCCCGCAGTGGGGCACTGCGGTTATGAAATTAAAGGCCCCTCCTGTTTTTGGAACCGCAGGAGCTTTTTAGTTTGCCGTTAGGTAGATTTTTGGTTCCTCTTTCCTGTCATGCTCTCTTTTTCTTCATGAATTCTTTTCTTTTTTCTGCCTTCTTGCTCATTCACCTGTATTTTTTTCCAAAAATCTCTTCTCTTGCCGCTTGTCTCGCGATTCATGTATAGTTTAATCTGTTAGTGTTCTGATGTAAGTCCAGCAGTAGATAGGTTAAGCCTATTTTAACATACTGGAAACTGGTAATCTTCCAGTAGGTATTAATTTAGTTTTACTAAAGCCTGCTGGGACACAAGTAATGGGTTAGTGCATTTGTAAACAGGAATCGCTTGACAAGTGGCCCCCTTCATCCCCCCCCTTCCTCGTCCTGATATGGCTCTGCGTAGTCGGCTGGACGTTAAGCAACAAATAAACAAACAAACAAACAAACAAAGATGGAATTTTCCACTCATTTGCTCCAGCATCAATTAAGCCACAAAGAGAATCTTCAACGGTAATGCTCTGGGACAGTCCTAGTTCACAGACACGAGAGAATTGCAACTTCCAGTTCCAGCCATGACCAAGCGACACTTAAAACTGATACAAGTAAGATTATTTCGTAAATCCAACGGACAGCAAACACAGACACCCTGGAGGCAATACAATCAGAAGCAAAATAATGGAGATGGCAGTGATGCTTTGAGGGTAGGGAAGAAAACGGGGAGGGAGAAGGGAACCCGGCGTTGTCCAACAGGAATTAAATTCCGAAGGACGTCAGTCCAGCTCCAAATCACAGTCAATACCTCAATAGAATCTCGCACCCAAAAAAAGTTTTAATCTCACAGACAAACGACAGTCACTTCTGCCTAACTGTCGTTCATACTGCGCTCAATATAGGCAACCGGAAAATCCAATAACCAGCAAACACAGACATCCTCGACGCATATCACTGAGAAGCTGAAGAGAAAACGCTAGGTGCTGATAGAGCTTCATAAATGAGGAGGGAGCGGGCTGGAAGAAAGAGGACGGGGTGGTATGGGGAGGGGAAGCAGATAATTGGGGGTGGGGGGGGGGGGATTGGGGTGATACACCTGGTTTTCCTCACTCTATCCACCCCGTAGTGTCGCAATCACAACAGAATTTTCCTCAGCGCCATTCACAGGCCAAACAAGCTATTTGCGAACTACATGTGGGAGGTAATACGCAGCACACATTGTTTTCTGTTCATGGGTTGAGCATAGACATTGGCTGCTTTGAGCAGTCTAATAAAGGTAGGAGGAAAACATTGCCGCAGCCAGTAAGGAAGTGGGCTGGTCGAAAGTATAGGATGTAACTTTAGATAGAGATTACATCAAAGGGAGCCAAAACAACCAGCCAAGGACAAAAACACCTGCAACGTATTGTAAACAAAATGTGCAGGACGTACGTGGTTGGTGGGTGGATGGGATGGGGTAGGGAGGTGAAAAACGGTGGAAGAGGCGGGAGAAGAGAAGAGAGAGAGAGAGAGAGAGAGAGAGAGTTGAGCGAGTGTGAAAGAGATAGAGAGAGACAGACAGAGCTAGAGAGAGAGAGAGAGAGAGAGAGAGAGAGAGAGAGAGAGAGAGAGAGAGAGAGAGAGAGTGTGTGAAAGAGATAGAGAGCTAGAGCTAGAGAGAGAGACATGGTGGAGGGAGGTCAGAGAACGGGGATGCCGGGGAAGGGGGGTTCAGGAGGTAACATCAACTAAGGCGTGCAGGAAAACATCAAAAAGGTGCAGCTTTGGCGATCGGCTGTGGCTACGATCCACGGGTCTGTGCCTCGAGTCCCCCATGCTAAATCCACGTCACTGACAAGGGACGCTACTCTTGCCCAATAAGGACGTCAGCTGTAAAATATCAATGTCACAATTCCATGTTTAGACTTTATGAGCAGTATACAGCGTTCTCTGTGGTGACATTGCAACATTGCAGCCCCCCCCCCCCCCCCCCCTCTTAATACGAACCTCACCTGAACTTGCATGTTTATTCGGGATTTGCACTTTCCTAGTTTGCGGTGATTTTTGATGCAGTGTGAAGCATGTGTCGATTGTTCAAATGTTTAAGTGAATGTTGTCAACGTGTGGACTAAAGCTACCAACCGGAAGATGAAGAATGATGTATTGGTCTTCCCTATTCGCTAGATTGGTGCTGAGGGGCTGAACTCCGTAAGTCACAACTGTCCACAGTACTCCCATGATTTTGAATTCACCATTTTTTGCTCTCTTAAAATCTAAGAAGATCAAGCGGTCGTTGAGCAATGAGTTTGTGAATTCAGTTACTTCTCTTTATTGTTACAAGACCCAACACAGGGTCTGTTATTTTATGAAAACAAATTGCAACACAAATTGATTCTTCCTCCTCCTCCATCTCAACAATATGGCGCCAAGAGTCCCGAGTGCCAACGCGAGGCTTCGACTGCCGAGTGATTCCGAACGATTCCGAGATTCCGCGGAAATGACGTCACTGACGTGGATATAGCATGGGGGACTAGAGGCACGGACCCGTGGATATAGTCACTACCTTGGCGATCAGCAGTTAAATGTTTATTTTTTGTAAGGCAATGGAGCAATCAGTCGCCAAGAGAATTGTGCAATCTTACGTGCTGTATGTGCCCATGCTGCAGCCTCTGTCTTTAACCCCGCGTGGCCGATACGCCGTGCACCTCCATGCAAATTGCATAATCACTGAACTTTCTTTTACCTGTGCCCGACGGTTCACTTTGGTACGGGTTTGGAGAAAATGGGTATGCATCGAATGTGCACCACAAAACAGAAAAACGCACTCGTTCCAGTTGAAAGCAAGTTGACATGAAGCTAGATGCATACCCATTTTTTCCAAACCCTTACCAAAGTGAACCGTCGGGCACAGGTAAAAGAAAGTTCAGTGATTTTTCCTTCGTGTGGCGTCAATCGCGTACGGTGCGCCACCCACCTGGCGAAGCCGGCGTACGGTGCGCCATTCACCCGGCGAAGCCGGGTATTTGGCTCTACTTCTTCCCGGCGAAGCGGGTATTCATCTAGTATATATATATATATATTACTATTTCATATGTTACGTGGATTTCCATAGGTCAATTGGGCAAAACTGAGCTCATTGTAAAAGTGATATCGACGACATTTCCGTCGATATCAGTTTTGATATCGACGACCTCTTTATTGCCCTCCCCACTTCAAAAACAAAAACACCTAAATTTAAAAACAAACAAATATATATGAAAATGTAATGATCCCAGAATTTAGTTGAGCAAGTGACTAAAGACCTTTTGAAAGAAAAGACATTTATAAATACTGAAAAGTACAAGAAAAGAGTGAACAAAAAGAAATAGTAATCAGAGGGAGGGATATGGAACAGACAAAACTGAGACAAATACTTTTGTAATTTCTTTACAGTAAATACAAAATGTCCAGAGAATTAGCAATATATCTAACATTGACTGACTGTGTGATGATATCTTCTGCTATTAGTTTGTTTCGACAGTGATACCAAAATCTCGACCTCCTGTCTCGATTTTGATATCACTGTCTCAACAGACCATAGCAGAAGATATCATCACACAGTCCGTCAATATTGGGTAATGCTCTCCTTCTGCGCAATAGCCTTGACAGATGCCTCCTTGTTTCGTCTCATTTAGCAAACTCGCTTATTAAATCCAGTGTGTGACACTGACACAGATACAACAGTATTGCACATTCGCACATTGCACAAGAAACATGCGGTCTTTTGATTTTTGACATGTGTCTAAAGCTTAGACGGACCTGTGGTGCTTTGTATCACGGTTTTACACGTGGAAGGTCTACGAAAAGCTTACCACTAAATCCGCCATCTTGCTTGAAACGAATGTCTTTGCTAAAACCTAGTGACTTTATAGGCTCACAGATGAAGTTCATGAAGTTTTTGCAACTCAGCATTAGAGATTGACAGATTTAAATATTTAGCTGTCAACATGAGATAAAAGACTTGCATAGGAGATTCTTTCCCTTGTTGGGCATCGCCACAGGTATGTATACGGGTACATGTATTATCTTACTGAGCGTGCTCGGCGACGAAAGAATTACAGCGTGTGTGCGTGCGTACATGTGTGTGTGTGTGAGTTCAAAGTTGCACACAGTAGGGTTTTTCACTGGTTCTTATCACAAATTATCACTACCTGATTACTAATGGGTACACACACATGCATACCCACCCATCCTCCCACCTCCCCCCCCCCCCACACACACACACACACACACACTCCTCAAAGGTCAAGCAGAGATACCAAGCCAAACATCTGCAACACCCAAGAACGACTTTATCCCACTCATGTAAAATCTTCTTCTTGGGAAGAGGGAGGGGGGGGGGGGGGGGGCACTTTACCAGGACAAGTCAGGCGTTCACCTTACTGTACTTGTCAGTCGCTGGCATTGACCTACTGAGACAGTTCTACAGATTAACAGTACAACAGTTTTAGTTGTCTCCGTTCAGAACGACCTTGATATTGTTCAGATGGTTTTCTGTGGCATCAGTTCACCCTGCTAGCACTAAAGGACCACTCAGACAGTTCTTAAGATTTACAGTTTTAGTTGTCTCCGTTCAGAACGACCTTGATATGGTTCAGATGATTTTCTGTGGCATCAGTTCACCCTGCTGTACTCGATGCTAGCACTAAAGGACCACTCAGACAGTTCTTAAGATTTACAGTTTTAGTTGTCTCCGTTCAGAACGACCTTGATATTGTTCAGATGGTTTTCTGTGGCATCAGTTCACCCTGCTAGCACTAAAGGACCACTCAGACAGTTCTTAAGATTGACAGTTTTAGTTGTCTCCGCTTAGAAGTAACGACACTGAATCAAAGATCTTGTAGGCTTGTAGGACAATGACCGTGTACTCTCGTTACCGTTCACATACACTCCCAGCGGACCTTTCTCATCTCATCACTTAGCCCTTCCCACAAAAGCACTACCTGATAACGTTGATCCAAAACTAATTCATGATTTATCTATCACGATCAGAGTAATAGTATAAAACACGGACAAGTGACAAACCGTGAGAGGACATTGAACTTAATGTGCTCTCGTTTACGTCCACGCACACACTGTCAGCTGACCTTTCCCACCCCCTCGCTTCACCCTTCCCACAACAAGCACTACCTGATAACGTGTCTCCGTCTTCGATCACGGTCTTTATCCGTGGGGTAACACTTTAATCTGCCTATTCTTTAAGGTGCATCTTTTGCCTCGTTCAGAAAAACACAACAGGCACTGGAAACACTAAAGTTCACAGAACTCACTGTACTTCAAACCCAATAAAAACAGCATCACAAGAACGACTTTATGTTTGAAGGCACATCTAGTCCTTCTTGTGAAAAACAGTTCGGTTCATCATCTGAGATCTGATCAGGCTTTTACATGGGATATGAACATCACTCCACCTAGGCACGTACCAAACATTAACTTCCTGACGGCTTCCTCAACAGATTGCGATTTTATTTATGAATTTAGATTTCACAGATTGCCCCGATGCAAAATAATTCAGAGCACAATTCCCACTAAACACAGGGAACACTCAGGCTGTTGGTTTTTAGTATGCGTCTAAGTGGAGGGATGGCCTTATCCCATGTCAAAACTTGGCCAGAAATGAGATGGTGAACCGAATCGTTTACACAGGAAGGACCAAGTACCTGTGGCCTGCACATGGCCCCGACAATCTTGCCTACGGGTGCATAACTGAGGCAGACTGTCATTGCATAGCTATGCATCTTTTCGGTAAACATCTCATCTTGGCCAGCCTGGATGGCTTTAATCGCACCTGAGTCTCGTCGAGTCTCGCTTTGTTTCAGCGCTTTTCATGCAATATTGGCGGCTGGGGCAGCATGATTAGAAGACTGGGGCCGCCAGAAAGAGGCACGTTTATAAACTTCTCTTGAAGTTAAAAGAAGATGGCAGGTGCCGCGGAAATTATTTACTATGATGACTTTTTGTTTTTTGTTTGTTGAAAGGGCTTTATGGATTTTGCTGCTTTAAAAAAAAATGTGTTTCGTTTTAATCTGCAACAGAGAATAAAGGATTACATCTAAGACTTTGCAGATTTGAAACCAAAGGCAACAGTGACTGGATACGAGATACGAATTCTCAATCATATCTGCGGAACGCTGTCTACCGTGTACCAACTCTTGTCTGACCGATACGCAGATTTCTAATCTTTCCACTTTTTAGACTTCCCTCAGACGAAAACATGGTTGGTCGGGAAAGATCATATTTAGCCAATGATAGCTAGATCAAATTGACACTTCCATCTTTGCAGCTCTCTCACGATGACTGTATCCAGGTCCTGTTATCTGATCCCGCCAAAAAAAATAGTTTTCTTCGCTGCTAAAAATAGGCACATTCAGTGCAAAAAGGAGATCGTTCCAAAAATCAAAAGAGACAACGATAAACAAAGTACATGCTACCCGAAAGCAACTGTACGGTCGATCAAGCCACTCTAATGCGGCATTCCTCCGTGTAAGCATATCCTTTACACCGTCTTAATTCCTCCCTACGACAGTCTTACGACCTGGCAGCGTTGTGAAACCTGCCCCATGTAGTTTTTTTCCTTTTCTGTGACAAGCGCTAGCGGCTTGCTGCTGTTCTGCAAGAACCGTCTTCGTTACCACAAGTGACGCAAGCTATAAACGTTCCGTGTATTGCTTTCAATTAACCCCACGTAACGAAGACTCTTGGAGTGCATCTATATTGTTGCGCAACACATTACACTCATGTAGGCGAGACGCGCGATACAGGTAATAATGAGAGTGACGGTGAACTTAGAAGAAAGGTCATGAGAGATGCGGCGAACCAGCCCTCTGGAATTATTCACTTGAGGACAACAGGTTTTCGCAATCTAGCTATCTAATTCAAATAATAAGGTAACATCTTCTGAAACTTTTATTTTAGACAGCTGTGAAATATGGGGATTCTTTACATTGTTTACATAACTATGCAACATGGGCATTCTTGACGTTTCTTAAAAATATCGGCACCTTTACTTGTGTCCATTTCAGCAACAAAATGTGTCTCACGCTTTCTTTCTTTGTTCTTGCTAATGTTTCACATTTGAGGTTGCATATTCCGGAGCTTGACATGAACGGAATCAAGTTTTGAGTCGTGTCTCAGCGTCGTGAGAAAAATCAACGAATCTCATACATGTGGAAGAGAAGTCTTTTTTTTTTTTTATCTCTGCGCGTATCACAAAATAAACATGTTTTATTGTCAATTACTTTTTTGACAAGACAAGCTAGAAGAGCTACCATCTAAACCATCCATTATCATGCATGACACGCTCTGTCCTGTTGACAAGTCAAGCGAATCGTATGGGTGAAATAAATAACTTGACAAGTGCATTCTACGAACAGAAATTATGATAAGGAAAGTACGTACCTCGAAGATAAATCTACTACTACACTCTTTGCACACCTTGTGCCGGATCAGAAGTAAAAGACCGGGGCAGTAAGAAACCTCACTTTATGCAGTCTCATTCGCTGGGGGAAATTGCATAATGGGAACAAACTGCGCTAACATAATAGGAAAGCTTACATTCCGCACAGGAAGTGGGAATTATAACGGTTGCGGAAAGAACAACCGTACGGGAGACTCCCGGGGACCGAGAAAAAGAGGACGGTGTGACATCTCGTTCGTTTCAGGAAACCAGATCGTTTCCCGGAAGCCGTTCCAGGATGGGGGGGGGGGGGGGGGGGGGGGGGGGGGAGGTAAAACAGGTATTACATGAGTAGTCAGAAACGAGAACAATGACGTCATGTTTGTCTTTTCTTTATTTGGTGTTTAACGTCGTTTTCAACATGTTTGTCTCGGCCCTGCACTGAGCACTCCGGTCGTTTTCCTCGCAACCTTTAACATCGATTTACGACGTCGCTGCATTTCCAGCCATAAACTGCAAACTGATACTGTTGTTGACAACACTTCTCAGCAGAAAACCTTACAGTTACAGTATCATCCAGTGGTGATATTGTGTAACCAGCACAAATTTCGTCAGCATTATGAGAAAGGCTTGCACGCCGTGGGAATGATATCCAATGACAACGTACAACGCAGTAGTTCTAACAATCAGCATCTTATAGGACATTGTTATTGACTTTAGTTTCCAGCAGATACTACAAAAAAAATATATATATTGTGCCCCCCTCCCCCTTTTTTTTTAAGGCCTCCAAAAATGTCAGATATCAGATACAAATATCTTAAAATGGAGATAAATTTACAAGGTTATGAACAGAAAATCTGAGAAAGCGAGGCCTCAAAAAGGGTGAAGTCTTCAAAAGGAGGGGGGAGGGGGGGGGGGCGTGTCCACTGTATAGCAATAATTAGCATGGTCAACAGCACATTGGCGGAACTATGCGTGCGTGCACATCAATGAAGTCAGGAGTTAATTAGGTGATCAGCATTACCGTGGTACCATTCCCTTCTGCCGCTACCAGCGTTATGCAGGAATGCCAGCTATCTATAGCAACAACAGCTTTCACTGACAACACCGTACTATATATATATAACTAGATGAATACCCGCTTTGCCGGGTAGCCGGCTTCGCCGGGAAGAAGTACTTAGAGCCTCGCCGGGAAGAAGTACTTAGAGCCGTACGCCGGCTTCGCCGGGTCCGAACAATGAACCCGCCAAGCTTAGGTCCCTCCCAGATTCGTGGAATGGGAACAGCACGAAAATGATTCAGTGGCCATAATGCCATTCCTGACTATATCGAGTCCCATCCTTGTCGACGAATGTAACCGTGTTAATCAACTTTGGAGACGAACTCCACTCAAACAGGATTGAGCAATTTAGAGGTTATCAGTAAACCCTTTTGAACTGTTATGGCTTTTCAAAGGAAGGCCAGTACATACAATTACACAAAAGCCGCCAGACCACATCACAAACAGAACTGAACAATCCCCAGGTGTTGCTCACATAGAGACACACACACACACACACACACACACACACACACACACACAAACACAGAGAAGCCGTATCTAAAGAGAGATAGATGACAGTGTATTTTTCGCGTGGCTATAAATTGATTCGACCTTTGCACTTTTACAGTGAGGATAATTTACGGGTCCAATTTACGTTCTGGACACTGCGGTGACCTTCTAAAAATAGTAACAGAACGCCGGGAATATCCGAAGATGCCCCCCTCATACTATAGTGCACCATACGAAGGAAGGGAGGTAAACGCTGAAAACATGGAGAAGATGAGAAGATAAGGAAGAGTTACTGGGAATGGTGAAATGAACACAAAAACCAAAATCGGTTCAGCGCTGCGCGCTGAGAGCACGTGTTGAAATATCTCATCGATGATATTGTGTCCGGGGTGTAGCTGAATACGGTGTCCAAATTTGAAAAAGATCCACTGAGAACTTTGGCTTTGGTGTGTCGGTATGGGGGCCCGGGTAGCTGAGGTGGAACCAAAATCGGTTCAGCGCGCACAAAATCGGTTCAGCGCTGCGCGCTGAGAGCACGTGTTGAAATATCTCATCGATCAGGTTGTGTCCGGGGTCTCTGTGAATAAGCCCACCAAATTTGAAGCAGATCCATTGAGAACTTTGGCCGTGCATCGCGAAGACACAGACAGACAGATACACACACAGACACAAGTCGTATTTATAGATTAGTTCCGTAACACATTCCGCTGGTTCCAAGTTCTGCGTAACATTATGCAGCATAGGTCATTTTGATGCACTTTTCATCTTAATAATTATCTTTGTTTGAACTTAAGACAGACTATATAGACCAGGTTCTCTGTATTTTCGTTAACATATTTATATTTCGCTGACTTTGCACTGAGACAGAGTGAAAGATGAGTTCTTTGAATTCAGTGAACCTAACCCACTTTTTTTCATCGGCAAATAACATAAAGGTAGAAACTTTCTTATTACTTCCTTTACACACTCACCTGGCCTAAGTTGACACTGTTATGAAACAAACGCTACTTCGATCGATTTGTGTGAAACAGAACATAGGACAATTATGGGAATTGCTCGTTATATTGTCCACTGAATTCCCAACCTTAAAACAGTACAGCTTGTCACGTATTTGTGTGAAACTGAAAGGATGACAAGTCCTTTTAATCTTCCATAATACATGTCATTATTTTCAAAGGGGCAGGTAACGTTAAATGTGCTTTTCACCTTGCCATGTATCTGTGTGAACCAAGAAGGAAGATAGGTGCTCTCACATTTCCGCAACATATGCCGCTGACTTTGCATCGTTATACAGTACACGTAAACATACCTGTGGTGAAACGTGAAGGATATCAGCTCCTCTCAACTCTCCCTCATAAACGTCACTAACTTTGCAAATGTTACACAGCACATTAAACATGTGCTTTGTATCTTCTGAGTTTACTTAAATACTGGAAGAAATACTTTCCGTAGCATATGTATATATATAGTATTGACTTCGCAACGTTCTGCAACATGAGTTACCTTCAATGCACTTGTTATTTTGCATTGACGTGAAACAGCGGACAGGTCCTCAAACTTTCTGTAACAAACTCAACCCTAAAGTATGTAGGTTACTATCTAATGCGCTTTTTTTCTTTCTTTTCATGTATTTGTCTGAAACACAATGGGACAGGGGTCCTTAGAATATGTGTAACATATATTCCACTAACACCTAGCAAAGTTATACAGCATAGTTATGCTTCGCTTCGTGCACTTGTCACTTTGTCTGAAAGGCAACGGAAGGCTGATGAGTACTGTTCTGTAATCTATTCCATTAACAATTGTACTCCTAACGTTAACGAGTATAGGTTACGTTCAATACTTTCTACCTTGAATCTAACATAGATAGTGTGTGTAACTTGACCAAGGAGGTAAATGCAGAGTTTAGGAACAGCCTGGAAAATCAAATGATGACAACAAAATAATTGGCTTACGTTTCTCCGTACAACAATTTCTGCTCTGAAAAAGCCTCACATGTCTATTGCTTGACGCATCAGTGCAGATAAGATGCAAGAACACCAAATAATCGTTCGAAGCTGGCATCCTACATGTTACTTTTCCATTTGTTACAAAACTTTTTTAAAAACTTTTTGAACACAGGAATCTCGAGCTGTGCATGTGCATATATATATGCAGGACGTAGACACAGGCTGAGACAGATAGACAATAGCATTAAATAATTATGCTAAAGCTAAGGCGGTGGTGTCAAGACAAAGGTGACGTATATCTGGGAGTGGGAGGTTATCTTCCACTAAAAAGTGTGCTCACTGAACACCTGTCTTCTCTCTTGTGGGCTTGCACAGGTAATAAAACCATCTTCTTCACTAATAATTTATTACCTGCGCCCCTTTGGGGTTTTGCTTCCCTGATTTAACGGGACAACTTTCTCTACCGCATAAATAAATGTAGACCAACTACAATGGTAAAAATAGGTGTTATGTGCGACACTGCCACGACAATCCCCCCCTCCCCACCCCCACCCCCCACCCCTTCCCCGAACCCACCGCCTCCCTTTAACTCCATACCTACTCGCTTTTAGTTTTACTGCAAATTTTACCATCACTCGCAGCGACTTTCGTTAGTTTTTCCGTTTGTTTGCTCGTTTGTTTCTGGTTGGTGTGTGTGTGTTTGTGTGTGTCTGCGTATGCTTTTTAATCAAATACATTTTAATAGGTGAGCACATCTGAACGAATAGCACACTTTAGCATATATCCAAAAACACTTTAAAAAAACACCAACTCAGCACTCGCTCAGCACGTACAAGTAGAGCAAAATGTGAAGACATGTCAAACTTCAAAGCCCTTATTTTCTGAATTACAATGTGGAACAAATCTGGAAAAATAAGGCGATACTTGACGCCGTTTGGTGAATGTAAATTAGAAGGGGCATTAAGTTACCAGCGCAATGTGCACTGCACCTGCTGCCCTTGTTTAATAGCTAGACGTTACGCTCTACCAAGCAGGCGATTCAATTACACACTCACTGAACGGCTTTCCCCTGTTTCAACTTTCCAAGAGTTAGACGTACAGACCGAAAGGAAAAAGTGAAGACGGTCACAGCAAAGCCTGTAGAATACTCAGTCTCTGGCGTTAACGCTGAAGTGTTAATCCTTTCTTGCTTACCGTACATCCCCTAGCAACACCCCCCCCCCCCCCCCCCCCCCCCCCCCCCCTTGCACCTTTCTTACGACTTCGGTATTTGTTTTTCGCGTACACATTACGAAACTGTGTAGTGATGTAATTCTTTCGTATCAGCGTTTCTTGTACCTCGTACACCATCCCCGCCCCTCCGTCCATCCACCCACTAATTTAACACCACCATCAGCACATTAATGCCCCTCTCACCATTATTCAATGACGACTCTTTTCCGGCTTCCTGATGCACACCGTGCAATTAATTCGGTGCTCTCTCTCTCTCTCTGTCTCTGTCTCTGTCTCTGTCTCTGTCTCTCTCTCTCTCTCTCTCTCTCTCTCTCTCTCTCTCTCTCTCTCTCTCTCGCTCTCGCTCTCGTCTCTCTCTCTCTCTGAGTTGTGCCAATCTATTAGATTGCGCAACAGTAAGCAAAGCCATCTGAACAATCACCACACATCCCCTCCGCTCCTACTTTTAGGGGTAACATCGCAAAATGCTAGAGGTATTTACTGCTAAACATTGCTTGTTTGTTGAAATGTGCTCTCTGCATTCCGCAAATCAGTCTTCCTGACATACAACTAATAGGACGGATGTTTGTGCTTGCTATTTCACGACCTATCTCTGCCTTAAGTCTTGTCAGGAAGAAAGCTTTCAAATCGCTCAGCATCCGTGTTGGTAGCTGATGGGCCAAACACTTTGCAGAAGGAAGTTTCCCGTAGTTTTTCAGTAGAAAGACAGAAAATTGCGAATGTCGCGAGAACGATGTTCATTCTGACAGTGATCGTGCAAGTGTGTGTGTGTGTGTGTGTGTGTGTGTGTGTGTGTGTGTGTGTGTGTGTGTGTGTGTGTGTGTGTGTGCGCGCGCGCGTGCGTGCGTGCGTGCA
Source organism: Littorina saxatilis (assembly GCF_037325665.1). Classification (NCBI taxonomy): domain Eukaryota; kingdom Metazoa; phylum Mollusca; class Gastropoda; order Littorinimorpha; family Littorinidae; genus Littorina; species Littorina saxatilis. The sequence goes on along the minus strand of NC_090261.1, from coordinate 49,446,537 downwards.
TGCGTTTTAAACGAGCATCAATTCAAAAAGACGGAAATTGTCTCTTTATTACAGGGTCCCGACTGGTTTTTAGAAACAAAATTCCATGACTTTTCCATGACTTTCCATGAGCCTCAATAACATTTTCCATGACTAGATCCACAGGTCGCCATTTCCGAACACGCAAACTTTTTACGTCTTGTCACTGCCAGTTTTGAAACTGGCTTGCTTTGCACTGAATTTGAGTCAGTTTCTACGCAGTGTCTCTTCGACAAGCAAGTCAAGCATTTGCTACGCAGTCAGATTATCGGTAATGTTTGCTGGTCCTGTCATTTCACTAAACTGGACCAACCACCGTTTGTATCCATCTGCACTTTCGTAAATTCCGTTTAGTAACCGTCACTGTGACTTAACGAACTGTCATTTTTTTCACCGCGATACACAGTTCATTGCGAAGATCTTCCTCGGTAATTCGTTCCAATTCCGCATACTTTTTGTTGTCAAGAAACAACTCGAGAGAAAGTTTAAAACTCATCATCCTCCATCTTGCTTGTCGAAGCGCTAAAGTACTTTATCGATGCAAAAACAAAAGCAGAAAACTTCGACGAAACCGACTCAAATGCAGCGCAGACGACACGACGAGATAACGGAAGGAAGTGAGCCTCGCTTTGGCTCAAGTGCCGTTAAAAATACCGTTATTCTCGTATGCAAATACGAACGAGAAGTTGGTCATACGAACAAGCCTTGTGCTGGCGACACAAATCGCTGCTGGCTGGCAGAGGGGGGGGGGGGGGGGGGTGGGGGGTGGGGGGGGGAGGGGGGGAATGGCTGGGCAACGAAAATCGCCGCTGGCGTGCTAAAGGTTAATTTTTTTTCTTTCTTATTTTTGTTAAATTCCATGACTTTCCATGACTTGAATTGAAATTCCATGACTTTCCAGGCCTGGAAAATTAAAAATCAAATTCCATGACTTTCCAGGTTTTCCTTGACCTGTACGAACCCTGTTATTACCTACCAGCCTCCTGAAGCTCCGGTTTCCTATCAACAGTTCAGTGCAATGTAACCTACAAAACCTGAAATGACTTGTGAGACTGAAATAACGAAGCACGATGATTTGATCTCCGACTCTGAGCGACTAGATAGCCTCGCACAAAAGAAATGTTTATGCATGAGATACGCTTCTTGTGGCTTTGTTCTACGCGTGTAATCGAGATCTCTTAAATTCCACCATGCGGCAATATTGAGGTCGACGACAAACCCGACGATGACGACGACGACGACGAAGAAGATGTTTAAAATGACGACGACGACGATGATGATGAAAACGACTACGACGACGACGATGATGATGTCTTTGAAAGAAGAAGGAGAAGAAAGAAAGAGAAGAAGACACACACACACAAAGAAAAACCACAGATGAGAACCAGGCAAGAGATTCTCTGTACACAAACATGCACACTCTTTTGAGCTACTGAACTTAGACAACCACATCTTAGCGCCAACATGTATACCTTCAAGGGAAGAAGAATAAAATCAAGGAGAAGGTCATACATGTAATAAATTACAGTCAATAATTCAGACCGACTTACAAGTACGCAGGTGTAGTGCGCAGAAAGCGTACATGAGCGATGGTATCTCATGTGGGTCTAATCAAAACTCTGCCTTTCATAAATTGTCCACACACAAAATAAAAGCACTCGTGAGGACGCAACAAACAACCGTGTGAGCATGAACCTTTCCGCCTTCAAAGGAGGAATGAATAATAATTATAATATTCATAAAAGCAAAGATAAAACCAAGAAACTGTGAAAATAAGAAGTGAGATGAAGACTGACTGAATGACTGACTGACTGACAGAAGGAACGACAGAACGACAGACAGACAGAGAGACAGAGAGAGAGACACACACACACACACTGGACA
>NC_090261.1:49434635-49437135 GCF_037325665.1 Littorina saxatilis | reverse complement strand
TGTGTGTGTGTGCAGTTTGTGCACTGTGTGTGTGTGTGGTGTGTGTGTGCACTGTGTGTGTGTCACAGTGTCAGTGCGTGTGTGTGTGCGTGCGTGTTTGCGTGTCAGTGTGTGTGTGTGTGAGTCACTATCTGTTTACCTGTTTGTGTTTGTGTCCCTGTGTGTCTGCATTTGTGCATAGGCTGTCACAGTGACTGTGTCCAATCGCAGAAGTATCAAGGTTGTATGTGTGTGTGTGTGTGTGTGTGTGTGTGAGTGTGTGCACTGTGTGTGTGTGTGTGTTTGTTTGTGTGTGCACTGTGTGTGTGTGTGTGTGTGCACTGTGTGTGTGTCACAGTGTGTGTGTATGTGTGCGTGTGTGTGCACGGCGTGTTTGCGTGTCAGTGTGTGTGTGTGTGTCACTATCTGTTTACCTGTTTGTGTCCCTGTGTGTCTGCATGTATGTCTTTGTTTAGCAGAAAAATAAACTCAGACACGGAGAGAGTGGTTTGGTCAGTCGCAGGTGTATGCGTTCGTCAGTGTGTTTACATGTATCGCTCTGTCTGTTGGTGTGTAACTTTGAGAACAAAGAGACTACTTGCACACTCTCACGGGGGGAAAAAACAACAACCGTGCACAAAATAGAAACCTTCTTCTTTCTCTAATGAAGTCTTTACACTTCATTTTCCTGAAACGTACACACCACGCTAGGCCACGAAAGGCAATTTGTCAAAACCAGATTTGTTTTCTTTTTTCTAAAAAGTGCTGTCAAAACCCTGACAGGAATCACTTCCAAACCAATTTTTCTCCCACACACGAAGACCGAAAAAAATCAAACAAAACTGACAGGGAAAAGCGTGACTTCAACAACAACAAAACAAATCGTAAATCTCTCATACAAATGAAAATTAGAAGAACAAAGGAAAACAAAACTCACACACACACACACACACACACACACACACACACACACACACACACGAATAGAGATGAAAACGAGCTCAAAACAAAACCTACCTCGCCCAAAAATCCAACACCAAACACTTAAAATTTCCCGAGCACAAGTATTTGTAGCGGTATCCCTTTGCAGCAAAAACACGCACAGCACATTTCCACAACACAGCGCTGTCATCAAATCCCTACACAACCACCACAGCGAAAAAGCTGCTGCAGCAGCAACCACGCATCCCCAGCAGCGGAGCGCAACACCATTGTGCCTCCACACACAAACCAAGTATCTCACACTACACCACAACTTTAAACTCCAAGAGCCGCCGCCACCGAGCACACCGTGCCGAGCCGATATCACTGACTCGACAGTTTCGATACGACTGACTCCACGGTGGCTCCGTTTTACTCTCTCTCGGCTGGCCGAGAATGAGAGCGATGCAAAGCGGGTCACGGGAAGGTCAGAGGCAAGAGGTCGGACGGGCGGGGTCAACCAACAGCCTTGCCAAGGTTTACTGCGTCGGTTTCGTTGTTCCGTCACTGCCTGGTTTTGGTGCATGTGCACGGAAGACTCTTTTCCTGCCGCGTTGGGCAACGCTGGAGCGACATTCCGTGCACGCGCACCTGTTAGAGTCAAAATCTGTGGGTGCCCAGTGTGTTCAATACACGACGCACGATATGACAATGACAGCTTTTCATCGATTGTCAAAACTGATAGACGTGTAGAGTAATAAAGGTTTGCCACAGACTCAACAACTCCCCCCCCCCACACACACACACACACACACACAGTCCTCACTCATGTCAGTTTTTGAGTCCCCGGCGTGGGTCAAAACAGTTCGCGTTGTTCGATATGGTCGGGTGGTTTGTTGGACAAAGCGGTTCGCAATAATTATTCAACTGTGGGGGGACAAATGAAGAACGCAATACTCTCGCAAATACGACCGCTGTTCGATCATTGGTTTGTGTAAATGCCAATACTAATCAAGGTCAAAGACTGAATGTATGCATTCATCGTTTATTTAGAACCTTGTGTGCTATTTGGCACTTACCCATATGAACTTGTTAAACCTCAAACACACACACACACACACACACACACACACACACACACACACACACACACACATATTATATACATACTGGGACCACATGAACATCGTATATATACACACACACACACACACACACACACACACCACACCGTCACACAAACATCGCACCCGGCGCATACAACACACACACACACACACACACTCACACACACACACGTGTGTATTGCTCTCCTTTTTTCCTTGGGGAATGTAGTGTCCAGATGTCCTTATTCTACTGTAGGGGGCTCATCTTTTGTTCTCGTCACGTCCTACTGTGGTTGTTAAAGGCTGACATAGTCCTATTTAATTACTTTAATTACTTCCAGGGCTTTTCCCATCGTTCCGGGGATGTATAAATTAAGCTTCCTGCAAAGTTTTAGGTTTGAAGTCCTTACCAATTACGAGAAATAATTAATTCTTTATTGCATTGTTTAGCAACAGTTCTCCAGGACTTGGGCTATTTTTAGACCGTTGACGTC
>NC_090261.1:49399635-49432135 GCF_037325665.1 Littorina saxatilis | reverse complement strand
TGTTTGTTGTCGGATGTTTTCACACAATCGCCGTCTGTCGCCTACACTCCGGACTCGTGTGTGCTGCTGGGTTCTTTGTTTGTGTGGGTTTTTTTTTTTGGGGGGGGGGGGGAGAGTAAGGGGAGAGGGGCTGAACATGTGTGTATGTGTGTGTGTGTGTGTGTGGAAGGGTGGGTGTGTGTGGGTCACTGTGTGTGTGTGACTGTCGGCACTGCGTTCGTGTGTGTATGTATGTGTGCGTGGTTCCTTATATCTTTGTGTGCAGAACGTAAAACTGCGTCAAGTGTGTGTGTGTGTGTGTGTGTATGCCTGAACAAGTATTTTCTTATGAAAGTGTTTACTTCTCATAGTCACTATTCATTACAAAATAAATACTTTCTTATATATTTGCGTACATAATACTGTCACGTTTCAAAGCAAAACAATAGAGTACCTGGGCAAACAACTACCCACAAGTAGACAAAAACGCAAGGCATTACAGTACCACACGTCACACACACCTGTTTTCATTTACTTTTTCTCCAGCGGCAAGTGATGTTCGCTTCTATCACCCGTTCGCGTGCTTTTTGGTCGGTGCTTCTATCATCTTCGCTGCTTTCACTTACCTCTCTGTTCTTCTCCTTTACTTTGTTTTGCCATCTAAATCACCCGGAATCCAATTATTGGCGACTTTCTCACCTGGCATTCTCTGCTGGGGCTTTATCAGATTTTTCTGCGGTGCCAACTACTTTGAGAATGAGGGAAGGTTTCCTGCGTTTGAAGGAAGACATCGACCTAGTTCGGTGTGTGTGTGTGTCTTCCTTTCGCGTTATTATTTTTTGTTGTTGTGTGTTTGTGTTATTTTGTTGTTTTTTGTTGTTTGGTTGGTTCTTTGTTTAGTTAGTTTGTTTTTAGTTTGGGTGTGCTCTTTCCTTCTTCCATCCTTTTTTTTTTTGCGTTTTATTTTCCACTAAGTTTTAGTTGAATGGGCTCCTCTTTGTGTTTTCACTTTATTTTGTTGCGTTTTTTGAGTATCACTTTGACTTCTCTGTAGTTTTTTTAAAAAGTTTTTTAATTCTTCTTCTGAAGCAGTGTGTTGTCTTTGCCAAATCGGTTTCAGGTACGTCTCATCGGTGAAAGCCATCTCAACATCTCACTGCTATAGGCACCTTGTGGTCTCTTAATCTCTTTACAAGCTGTGGAGGGAAAATACGTTTTCGTTTACTGTCTTTTCACTGCTTCTTACCTGTTTACTCGACGAATTTTACTTTTTACTGTTGAAGCAAAACGAACGCAGGCATTTTCTAAACAGTAATTGACCAAACGCACAACGATTGATCCCATTCGTCATCTTATTTGTCACAATCTGTTTTTGTGAGTCTTCTACGTCATTAGAATCAGGGACCTTTTCAGTTTTTGCGGTTTATTAAATCTTGCCTTCAGAAAATGCAAATGTCGATCATTTCCTTTCAAGGTTCTTAATAAACGCCAGAATCGGCCCTGATCTGAAGTAATTTGTTAGACATGTAACTTTCACCAAGAAAACGCAGCTTTGGGAATGAAAGCAAATTCTTGGATTAGAAGTTTATAGAAATGTAAGAACGAATCGGAATAGGTCAGTGCAACAAGGCGTTTTCTTTTAAGTAAGAGACACGCACGCGTGCGCGCGCACACACACACACACACACACACACACACACACACACACACACACACACACACACACACATCGAGGAAAATAACTTAAACAAACATAACAAGTAGAGCAAACGATGCACTGCAGTTAGGTGTAAAATCCTGATCGGTCAACAGGCTGACATTACACTTTCTGTATTATTCACACGATGGGACCCAGGGGACGGAGAGATCACTCTCAACAACGTTGTTGCGAGATTACCAAGACTAATCTCACTAAGAAGAGTCTATCAATGATTCACGCAAGCGGGCGCCATGTGATACATCGAATCTGTCTCGGCTAGGTCAACCCAAACACTGACTTCTGTCGTGATTTCTTCTAGTCCAGCAGTTTGTGGCTTCAGATATGGCATGATAGTTCAGCGCGTGTAAGCGTTGTGTTCGTGTATCTGATGTTTTTTGTTCGTTTGTTTGTTTGTTTGTTTGTTTGTTTGTTTGATTGATATTTCTTCTTCTTCTTATATTGTTGTTGTTGTTGTTGTTGTTACTGTTGACAGTCTATGAACTACAGAGCGCTGCCTGTGCCCTGCTCCTTGTAGTCTAAAACCTGAACGGAGGCTCGCTGCCAACACAGTCTTCCTCAGTGGCAGACTGCCAAACTGTCCTGCATAATCTTCATACAACAGGAGGGGGCTGAGTCCGAGAGGCATGAGCTTTGGGAATGAAAGCAAATTCTTGGATTAGAAGTTTATAGAAATGTAAGAACGAATCGGAATAGGTCAGTGCAAGAAGACGTTTTCTTTTAAGTAAGAGACACGCACGCGTGCGCGCGCACACACACACACACACACACACACACACACACACACACACACACACACACACACACACGCACACGCACACACATACACACACACATACACACACACATCGAGGAAAATAACTTAAACAAACATAACAAGTAGAGCAAACGATGCACTGCAGTTAGGTAGGTGTAAAATCCTGATCGATCAACAGGCTGACATTATACTTTCTGTATTATTCACACGATGGGACCCAGGGGACGGAGAGATCACTTCTCAACAACGTTGTTGCGAGATTACCAAGACTAATCTCACTTGGAAGAGTCTATCAATGATTCACGCAAGCGCGCGCCAGGTGATACATCGAATCTGTCTCGGCTAGGTCAACCCAAACACTGACTTCTGTCGTGATTTCTTCTAGTCCAGCAGTTTGTGGCTTCAGATATGGCATGATAGTTCAGCGCGTGTAAGCGTTGTGTTCGTGTATCTCATGTTTTTTGTTTGTTTGTTTGTTTGTTTGATGTTTCTTCTTCTTCTTATATTGTTGTTGTTGTTGTTGTTGTTGTTGTTGTTGTTGTTGTTGGTGTTGTTGTTACTGTTGACAGTCTATGAACTACAGAGCACTGCCTGTGCCCTGCTCCCCGTAGTCTAAAACCTGAACGGAGGCTCGCTGCCAACACAGTCTTCCTCAGTGACAGATCGACTGCCAAACTGCATAATCTTCATACAACAGGAGGGGGGAAGAGTCCGAGAGGCATCAGACAGGAACTGTGTTTCCTTAACAACAGGACCTGTGGATTCCCTCTCACTGTGGTGTAGCAGGCAATGAGAAGGTAGATCGGCTTTTGGAGGCAGGCAGCAAACAGGAGCAAGCCGCACACACAGAGATATATACTCTATTCTATATCTCTGTGGCCGCACACCTCATGCCATTCAGCGGCGAAGCAAAGACCATCCTGAGAAACAACTTCAGGATAGCACGGCGTCGACGCTTACACCTGTCAAAACTGTAACTACCTACGTACTTCCTCAATTTTCAATGTATAAATCTAGTCCTGTCTGATCTCCCCTTCATTTCTCACCTCTTTTTTTTTCTCCAAAAACATTCAACCTCACATTACCTACAAACATTAGCGTGCGAGTCCTTGCGTTCGTAGTCGTTAACGGCCCATTAGTCTTGCCTTTTTAGGCAGCTGCATTCCGTGTTCGAGGGTAATCAGCCTGGGGACGCTGCCGGATTTTGCAAGTCACAGTATTTTAATCATTATTTTACAGCTGATCAAGTTTTATCGCGATACAATTATCGTGCGAACAGGATTTTCCAAGGTTGTGGCCAATGTTTATATCCGGACGCTCAGGTAATGGTCCAGGCGCCAGGGAAGGCACTCGATCAAAGGAGGTTTGTCTGATTTCGATAATACTACAATCCCCCCCCCCACTCCACCCCGCTTTCAATAAACACAAAACACACTAAGGGGAGAATCTGTTGTACCGATAAAAATTAATAAGCAGTCAGTGTCCAAACCATTTTTCCTAGAACTTTTAATTAAAAAACCAAACACCTTTCCTGGCAGAGGTCACAGGCAGGCCAAAATAGGAAGGAGGTATGATGAGTGAAAATGGAGGTATGACCTTGTCATTGCCCCCCCCCCCCCCCCTAACCTCTGCCACCGCCGCCCCCACCTTTCTTTCGTCCCCCCTTGTCGTTGTTGGAAGCGACAGCAATGAACGTGGCCCCGTCTCTGCAAGGGGCCAGCACGGAACATCCATTATTCAGGGCGCGTTTCACGTGTCGCCTGGCTAACACTGTACCCATCCTGTCTTGCTGTCTGTGTTGTGCTGAAACGATTCCGGTGTTAAAGGCAATAGTCCTTCGTGTGGAAACTGTTCGGTTCACCATCTCAGATACTATACGACGCTTTTAATTGGGATAGGACCACCCCTTCCACTTGGGCTCATACCGAAATTCAACAGAGCTAGGTAATGTCTGTGCAGATGTGGGATTTTTCTTATGAATTAATTTCAAAGCTTGACACAAACGTCTGTTAAGAAATCAATTCAGCAACAATTGTCCACGCTGAACAAAAAGCAGCCAGACTTGATTTTTGATACGTGTTAAATTGAAGGGATTGCCTTATAAGGGTATAATATCCCATCACAAAAGCCTGACCAGTTCTTAAGCTGGTGAGCCAAACAGTTCTCACGGGAAGGAGTGTGCCTTTAATGCAGACGACAACGGCAAACGGTAAATCTATACAGGAGTACGCTTGGTTGTACTGCTCTGGGACTAACAGTCTGCATCAGGTTTTTGGCAATTTTAGAAAATATTGAATTTTGGTCAGATAACATATAAGTAAATGTTAAAAGCGCAGAACACTGGGCGGTATTTGCAGGAAGCAGACTTTGCTGGATAATGTCGCCAAATACGGTAACGATTAAGGCAATAGCGAAATATTACTTTACTGCATGCAAGCTTTCGCATGACCGATTCCATCAAATACCTCCTTCTTTCTCAAATGAAACTAAACTACAACGACAGATATAACTGTAACAGAATAGGCAATTTCCGGAAAAGACTGTCGGGTTTTTATCGGTTTTTGAAGAATTGCTGTCCCTTGTGTTTTCTTGTTTTTCTATAGAAACACTGAGAAAAGCTAAAAGTGACAATGTAGGCTTGCCACAGCATTTCTATTGAAACGAAAAAAAAGGCAGAAAAACCCATTACACAGTTATTTCCGAACATCTACCCACTGCTGTTCCAGGCAAAAATGGAAAATAGTCCAAAGGCAGTGTAGTGTGAAAAACCTCTTCTCCATTAGGATTCGTGTTTTTTCTTTGATTGTGCACCTTTATCAGTGCACGTTTCTTCTTCTTCTTCTCCTTCTCCCTCTCCTTCTCCTTCTTCTTCTCCTTATCCTTCTTCTTCTTCTTCTTCTTCTTCTTCTTCTTCTGCCTTCCTGAGGTATTTTTTTCCATTGAGGTTTTTATTGAGTTTTGCCTGCTACATCGTTTTTTGACCTGCAACATTGGCATCGTGACGCCGTCTTTGATTGTGTCGTTTTTCTTCGATTCTGCACTTTCGCTGGCTGACAAATGACTTTGGTCCGAACCCAAACGAATCAAGAGTCTCAATCTCGTTTCACAGCGGCTGCTATATATAATATGGTCAAGTCCGAAGGAATCTAAACGCGACGACCGAGGGACTTTTGCTGTCTAACTTTAATTGAAAGTCTTTTTTGGGCCTTGTTCATCCCTCCGCTACAGAAATTAAAACACATCCCGAATTCTTCTCTGAACAGGAATACAATACAATACAATACAATACAATACAATACAATACAATGCACTACCTTTCACTACACTACATTCCACTCCACTCCACTCCTCTACACTAAACTACACTACACTGCATTACACTGTATTACAATACACCAAAATATAATACAATACAATACAAAACTGTACAATACAAAACAGTACAATACAATGCAATGCAATGCAATGCAATGAAAAACAATACAATGCAATGAAATACAATACAATACAATACACTAAATGCAATTCCAATTCATGTGCTACTAAAGAATTACAATACAATGAAGCAGGATGACGACAGCATACACAATACGCGAACACATACTGCAATAAAACTAATTAAACAGAACTCAGTGCAGCCGAAAGCTGTATCATATGCAAATAAAGCATAACACAAGGCGTATTTTTTCAATCAATACATTTTCTTCATATTGAACTTTCCAGGGCAGGGCGAAAGTAAGGGAAGTAGTGTAAGCGTGTGCAGGGGAAGATAAGTTTAAGCCATACAACTGCTGTTACCTTTTTCAAAACCAAGACTTCATCAGAGCTGTGACCTCCCCCCCCTTCCCACACATCCCTGGATGCCCTTGATTGACGACACAATCCTATGCGTTGCAGTCTCTGCCCCAACCAAATCTCGGAGGACCCATGCAGACACAGCGCTCTAATGGACATAGGTGCTTTGGTCAACGCTTTCCAGCCCGCTGAGGGAATTCCAGCGAATCTGTTTTATAGGCTTACCCACCTATAACGGGACTCTAGTCTCCCAAGCTGATGCAGCTCTATAGATAAAGTGAGAAAATCGGAAAGTGCGTCCTTACAGAAATACCACATAGAGAGAGATGTGGAGTGAGCATCGAGAGAGAGAGTGAGAGAGAGAGAGAGTGAGAGAGAGAGAGAGAGTGAGCATCGAGAGAGAGAGTGAGAGGGAGAGAGAGATGGAGGGAGGGTGTTGGATGGGAGGGACAAAGGGGATGGGAAAAGGTAGTGGAGGTGGGGGGGGGGGGGGGGGGGGCAGGTACAGAGGAAACTGTTCACATAAAGATAGTCTCGTAGGTGAAAACAAGAAGAAGGGATGAGGTGATGCAGTGACGATTGACAGAGTAAGGAGAGGATAGGGGGTAAGGAAAGTGTCCATATAAAGAACTCTCCGTGAAGGTGAAGGAAAAGGAGGTGTTGAAAATGTCCCTTAGAAAATGGCTTTCCCCTCGGAGAGAAATGAGAGAAAGAGGTAGGGTATTAGATAAGGAAAAACGGTAGAGGACAGAGTATGACAAAAAGGAAAAGGGATAGGGAATTGGGGCGAGGGTGGTAGAGGGACAGGAGGGGGGTGGGGTATCTTCATCAACTAATGGGCCGGATGGGAGTCATTAGAAGCCACAGGACGCCGGCAGCCGACAATTCGTCACGCTGAAACCCTCCCCTCGCTCCAATGATCAAATTTAAGGCCAAGGACAGTCCCCACACACAAATTCAGAATCTAAAAGGAATCAACGGTGCAGTTAGATGCAATCCCACACACACTCAGAATTCCGAAACAATCAGCGGTGAAATTTTGCGCAATCGCACACACGTTTGGAATCTCAATTCCAATCAACAGTGCACTTCGGGTGCAATCTGATTGCGGTGGCGTAATGATGTTGGACCATTCGGGAACAGGACACCATAAATAACAAAGAATTAGAAGAAGATTTCGACAACCCAGGAATTGGGTCCCGGTGGTCGGACACTGCTGATCTTTTTCGTGCTCTTGGTAACGAAAAAACGCCGAGGAAAGCAAATCGCCAAAGTTATGTATATAAAGTGCTGTTCACATGGCAGACTTGCAACCAACTTGTGACCAACTTTCGAGCGATTTTAGTCGGCGGCAAGTCAAATCAAAATCGCTGCCCATGTGAACAGCACAAACTCGCAAACTAGTTTTAAGCGGCGCATATTCTCGCCAGACTTAGTCTTTCGGGATTTTTCGGTCGTCCTCGTTGTTTTCCGGAGAAGGGAAGGCAAGAGCCACAGAGCTGTATACGTCTATATAACTCAGTGGCTAGAGCTAACCAATCATTTAGCGCAATACAAAAAGTTTGGCGCAGTGACTGCGTCGGCGGCAGTACTCAACTGGGTTTTGGAGTCTGGCGCGAGTCTCTGGCGAGTCTGGCGCGAGTCGCTGGGGCTGTTCACATGGCAGGCTTTTCGCCGATTCGGCCTCAACGACTCAGTAGCGATTTTCAAACGACTAAAGTTGGTCACAAGTTTGTAGTGTCATGTGAACAGCACTTAAGAAGTCTTCGCGTTTCTTCGCCCGTTCCATATTAAACAGTATTGGCCTTTAACCGCCTGTTCAGATAAAGAAGAATGATTTCGAGAGCTGCTAGGTTTGTTTTAGGAGATTTTTCATCTCAGCACCTCGGGTAATAGCTCGACAAGTCTTACCAAAGTCAATCACTTTCATAGACAAAGCCCAGCAGCGTGCAAAACCCATTTCTCAATCACCGGTGAACACGCACTATTGCTATCTATTTGACTGACAAAAGCGATACAGTCGTCGCCGTCCTCTCACTTTCACCACCACCCCACCTTTATCCTTTTTCTGAAATGCTTTTTGATTGTCGCATTTCGTTCGGTATACACGCACTTGTACAGCGCTACTCGGGTTTAATGAAAGTGTGTCAGGTTACCTTAAATTCAACAACAAATCAAACTGAAAGTCAAAAGACAATTTTGCAAATACAGCATAACACACAAATAAACAAACAAACAAACAAACACACACGAGCACAGACACAGACAGACAGACAGAAAAAGACACACACACACACACACACACACACACACACACACACACACACACACACACACACACACACACACACACAAGAACAACAAAAACAACAACAACAACAACAACAACAATAACAACAATAAAAATAACAACAACAACAAAAACAACATCAACAAAGATGACAAAAGGCATGTGAGATCATGCGACTCACCAAATAGTTTCCTGCTTTCTTGCGTGACCCCGCCCCATTGGGGTAGTGTCGCATACGCAGGTAAAAATCCCGAGCTGTGTTGTAAGTGTATCCACTGCTCTGTTTCTGTGCACTGTCAGCTGAAACAACATCATCCTCTTGTTCAAGGCCAAAAGGACAAGTTTTCATTCTAAGAATATCAAAGACACAGACACATAAACAATTTGGCAGATATAGACATCCATAGTAAATGTTAAGTTAAGCCAGTGTTTTCTGTACTAGTGCCAAATTGAGATGGTACTAAATAGCGTTGGTTGCGGTGTCAATGTCCTACAGTTGGGATCCAGTATATAAGATATCCCCACAGAAGGCAAGACCGTGGGAAAAGTCCAAAAACAGATACACTGCTAACGTTCCAAAATCCAGAATCAAATAGCAAGAAAGGTCAAGTGGTTATTGGAACGTTTAACTTGTGTGAATGTTTTGTTTGGTTCAAAACTCAACGTTTCAAAAAGTAAACTTTTAAATAACAAGAAAGTCTGAAAGGTCAAGTGGTTATTGGAACGTTTAATTTGTGTGAATGTCTTTTTTTTGTGGTCCAAAACGTTTCAACAAGTAAACTTTCAAATAACAAGAAAGGTCAATTGGTGATTGGAACGTTTAATTTGTGTTAATGTTTTGTTTGGTTCAAAACTAAACGTTTCAATTTCTTACCTTTCTTATTTTTAATTTTGCAATTTTTATTTTCTTGTGTAAAAGGTTTACTCACAGGGTAGAGGAAAGACGGCAGCCCGTTTAGCGGAGAGTTCAAACTGACGTGCCAGCTCCTTCACATCCTCTGGATGGACAAACTCCACCACAGGCCGCTCTAGTATCCATGCCTGAAACACAAAATAACCCTTTGTCTTAAAGAAAGTTGAGGAAACTCCGCTCTAGTATCTATGCCTGGAACACAAAATAACCCTTTGTCTAAGCGAAAGTTGAGGAAACGCCGCTCTAGTATCTATGCCTGGAACACAAAACAACCCTTTGTCTAAGCGAAAGTTGAGGAAACGCCGCTCTATATTATCCATGCCTGAAACACAAAACACCCCTTTGTCTGGAGAAAGTTGAGGAATTCCTATTAAATTGTACTGTCAGCAAACGAAAATGGGCTAAAACAAGTCCTGTAATTGCCAGACAAGCCGCAGCTCTCGTATCCATGCCTGAAACACAAAACACTCCCTTGTCTTAGAGAAAGTTGAGGAAACTATTTAATAGTACCGTAAAATCCCTAGCATAAGCCCACCCCCCCTGTGCACAGATTTAGGGCAAAATTGGGGGGTGGGCGTTTGCTAGGGATAGACCCCTTTGCACAAAGTAAGTTTTGTGCTCAACCGTGTAATTGAGTGAAAGCATGTAAGTTAGGTCGTGTGAGTAGAAGTGAAGGAAAAAAGAAAGAAAAGGGACTTTGAGGCAAAGAAGGCCAACCATGAGAGAGAGAGAGAGAGAGAGAGAGAGAGAGAGAGTGAGAGAGAGAGAGAGATAGAGAGAGAGAGATAGAGAGAGAGAGAGAGAAAAGGACTGGCTCTTCTGAAAACAACCCGAGCATAGTCATTCATATGAATTTATAAAGTAAAAAGAAAATCGCCAGACATTTGCAAGGACAAACAATAAGAACACAATTCCGGGAAAAAGAAACTTGATGAAATGTCGAAATGTCAACACCAATGAAGCCCTTTCTTTCTGTACAGGGAAGAAATTACACGATCGTCTTTGGAAATGAAACGTTAACTGAACTTGGATTTTGTCTTCAAAAGGCCCAATCTTTCTGAGAAAGAAAAACCCAAAAACTTAGGGAAAAAAAGAGAAGAGAAACTCGAAAAAACATGAATGATGGGTGGGAGTGAGGAGAGGGGACAAAGAATAAGAAAAAAGGAAAGAAACACGAAAAGGTAAAGAATTAGAACAGTCTGCACAAATCCTAGTGAAAGTGAGCCTATAGTCTCTTTGAAAAAAGCAGGGTGGGCGTTTGCTAGGTAGTTACCCCTGTGCACAACTTTTGGCCCAAAGTGGGGGGTGGGCGTTTGCTAGATGGTGGGCTTATGCTAGGGATTTTACGGTACTGTCAGTAAACGAAAATGGGGGAAATCAAGCCCTGTTGTTGCCTGACGTTTGGTGATAACCGAGTAAGTGTACGCAACACACTCCTCCAGTGTCCAAATAAACTCTGAATAAGGAAAGTTTTATCGTAAATAACTACTGTACTAACACATTCCCAATATAAGGCAAAATAGATTGGATACGTTGCTAAACGGTGACAAAATGGCTGCTTTATTTTGTTGTTCTCTCTCTTTGAAACCCAATTTTGTTTCTTCTATGGTTTCTCCGAGGCGAGGTTCGGTTGCTTCATCCCTTGTAAAACTGTGAAATCAAACAAAACAGAAACCGGAGACGACTGAAACTTAACCCGTATATACGAATACGGACTTGCAATATTTCACATCGAAGGATGTCTACTTCCCGGACGATATAATTCTTCTTCTTCTCGATAGCTCAGACAGGGACTCCGGAACTTCTGATGAAGTTTGCAGTACAGCGAAGACTCCACAGGTTGCCGAAGATCTTCTCCTGAACTGGTGTGTCCGCAGGCCATGTTTCTGCTCGTAGTTTCTGGTGGATTGGACAATGTTGGAGGAGGTGTTCCACTGTCATGTCTGCGATGCCACAGTGGCATACAGGCGTGTCTCGGACGATATAATTAAAAAGGGTACTATTACAGATACCTAAGTACCTTTCACTGAATCTATGAAGGCGCTGACAAAGGAACCTAGGATGAGTCTCTGTATGCTCTTATAAAGTCTGGGCGTGCTCATTGCAGCTGCACATATATTATTTTCCATTCTCGTTTCTAGAATCTAATTTCTGAAATCAGTTTCAGAAATCTGCACCAAATGCCTTTTCTGTTGTAAACACGCGCGCACGAGAAACACACACACACACACACACACACACACACACACACACACACACACACACGCGCGCGCGCGCACGAGAAACACACACACACACACACACACACACACACACACACACACACACTTGTCCCAAACACTGAAACTCAATCTAACTTGAGAAACGTTCTGATTTCTAACTACTAAGTTCCAATATTACACAAACTGTCACATACATTTTACGCCAAACATAACAAACAAAATTCGTGTCCTGCTTTCAAATGTTCACTGTGCACAGCATCCGCCTTAAAGGTGTCTTCCTTCTCATGTCACCCATCATGTCCACCAGTACAGATTTGTCCAGGTATTTACACGGGAAAATAGCATCTTTCCACGTGGACACATACTTAAACTCAGCTGTCTGGCTGCTTTCTGTATACAGCGGGATTCTTTTGCTGAATTATTGTTTTGGCTGACACCACTGTCAAACTGCGATACTGTTTAAAGGTGGTCGTCTACATTTTTGCTTTTTTTTCAATAATCTTATGGTTAGATTTGGCTAAAAATTTATGTCAGATGATGAATGAACCATGGGGAAAAAAGTTATAGAAAAAAAAATATATGTTAAAAAAAAGATTTTATTTTTGGGTAGCGTGACTCACGCTTCCAATATTTTGTTTTCTGAGAACATGTGCTTTGCCTAAAAAATACTGACCAATCAAATTCATGTCACTATGCTAAAAGCCACGCCCAAACAAGTGCAGCAACAGTTTGACACTGGAGCGCTGTCCACACTTTTTTTTTAAACGCACGAAATGCACGGGATTTGAGAGGAGTTTTGCGCTTGGTATTTTCCAAATAAGAATATCCTACTAAGAGTACTACGCTGGAATACTACAATGAATTTTCAAACGGCTACACTGGCTTCGTTTTTCCTGATCGAAAGGGGGTGTATTGTTGATATTTGTAGATAATAGTCTCTGCATTTTAATGGTCAAATGGCGATTTCGGTATAAAAATGTAGACAAGGACCTTTAAACAACAAAAATCCCACTCAGGCTGTTAATTGTTGGTATGTGTCCAAGTGGAAGGATGCTCTTATACTGTATGTAAATGACTCGACGGATCTGAGGTGGCTGACAAGATGACACACGACAAGACACGTGTATATTTGAACTTACAACAAAGATTTCTTGCAAACTTCTTACACGTACCTGTATGTACAATACACGCTGCCTTCAGACACCAGTTCACAAACACACAGGAGCACATATACTAAAGTGAAAGAAAAATAAGCTAAGTTGCCAATCTCGTCAACAAATCAGATCCTCACTAGATCTTTCGCAGGCAAGTGAAGGAGACTGGCTATCAAGACAAATTCATCTGACTCCAATCTCCAACAAACAGGAACATGAGTACACAGGGAAGGCAATCATTGCGGATGTCGCTTTGCTCCTCAAATACAGTCGTTCTACTTTCCTCCAATACATCCTTTTGCAACATTGCTGTGTCATCAAAGTCAAGTATCAGGCCACAGGACTTTCAAATACAAGATTTAGATCGTCATTCACGTGCGCACGAAAGCTCGTACGGACGCAAGTGAACACAGACACACGGATACAGACGGAAACACAAAGACACTGCGACAGGACACAGACAAAGCAACACTAATACGCGTTTCACGCACACACACGCGCACGCACCCACGCACATACACACACACACACACACACACACACACACACACACACACACACACGTAAACACACACACACACACACACACACACACACACACACACACACACACACACACACACACACACACACACAATCAAGAAGATTGAGTAGAAACTAGATATTTTAAAATGTTATTTTTGAAGAAGTTGCCTTTGGGAAAAAATGGCCGCTGGGTATGGTGTCAGTTACACGAGCAATCACATGTATCCTTCAAAACCAATCATCTGATAGGTTTTTTGCCGTTTCACAATAGACATATTGAGAAAAGTCACGTGAATTTTAACGTGCTACGAGGACTACTGAAATTCAGCGACTTCACCAATAGGCTACATGGTTATATCTACATCCTTTTATCAGAAGCAGAGTATATCTTTTTAAAAATGTGCCGTTTAAGCGTTGAAAGCAAACAAACACAATACACTTCACTGGTATACTAAACAATAGAGATTCAAATCTTCAAAATCTTGATCTTGAACACGGAAACTAATTCAGAGATCGTTGCAATTTTTCCTTGTCAGTTTTGAGTATTTTCTAAAGAGATCATGACAGAAACATCCGCACTGCTTTATACAAATATCACGTTCTCGTAGTGTCAGAACAAATGATAACACAAAAGGTATAGTTGTTGAGTAAAAACTTTGACATCCGCAACCGGTTAGTATGTCTAAACAGTCGTTTTATCAATAATCTACTGGCACAAAACAAAACAAAAAACAGATTCAGAAATACCCCCCGAAAACGGTGTATGGCTGCCTAAATGGCGGGGGAAATTCGGTCATACACGTAAAAACCCACCGTTGTGCAAAATCATGAGTGAACGTGGGGGTTTCAGCCGATGAACGAAGAAGAAGAAGAAGAAGAAGAAGAATATTCAGAATAAGCTCATCGTGGCGATCCTGAGGTACATGCAAACGATGATTTATTTAGGCGAGACTCTTCCTGACCTGTTACCTGATTCAGCGACGTAAAGAAATAACAGCCTTCGGCTCCAATCATTGTTTTCTTCGTTAAATCAACGTGAACACTCGTCCAAAGAATAACCTTATGAGAACAGAATATCCTTTCCTACGAGATTTAAGAGATTTCGTTTAAGCGACCTTTTGACAAAGAAGGGCAAAGAAATGACAGAAATCCGGGAAGTAGGGCAGTGACTCTCATTTAAATATCACGAAAGAGAAATAGGTCGTTTACCGGGAAAATCAAGAAACGTTTTGATCAAGAACAACACAATCTCTAAAAGAGCAAGACGAGGAAAAACAGAAATATCCTGGCAAGTGTCACATATTCGACCACGACCTTTGTATCTGATACGTCTTTCTTTACTTACTTTATTTGGTGTTTAACGTCGTTTTCAACCACGAAGGTCATATCGCGACGGGGAAAGGGGGGGGGGGGGGGGGATGGGATAGAGCCACCTGTTAATTGTTTCTTGTTCACAAAAGCACTAATCAAAAAATTGCTCCAGGGGCTTGCAACGTAGTACAATATATTACCTTACTGGGAGAATGCAAGTTTCCAGTACAAAGAGACTTAACATTTCTTACATACTGCTTGACTAAAATCTTTACAAACATTGACTATATTCTATACAAGAAACACTTAACAAGGGTAAAAGGAGAATCAGAATCCGTTTGTCGCCTCTTACGACATGCTGGGGAGCATCGGGTAAATTCTTCCCTAACCCGCGGGGGGGTGTATCTGATACGACATTTCCCCATCTTATTTGATCTCTCAGATCTAACAGAAACAGAACAAGTCGCGTAAGGCGAAAATACAACATTTAGTCAAGCTCAGTCGAACTCACAGAATGAAACTGAACGCATTGCATTTTTTCCGCAAGACCGTACACTCGTAGCATCGTCTGTCCACCGCTCGCGGCAAAGGCAGTGAAATTAACAATCTAGAAAAGCGCGGTAGCGGTTGCGCTGAGGAGGAGAGCACGCTTTTCTATATCTCTATTCTTTTTAACTCTCTGAACGTGTTTTTAATCCAAACATATCATATCTATATGTTTTTGGAATCAGGAACGGACAAGGAATAAGATGAAATTGTTTTTAAATCGATTTCGGAAATTTAATTTTAATCATAATTTTTATATTTTTAATTTTCAGAGCTTGTTTTTAATCCGAATATAACATATTTATATGTTTTTGGAATCAGAAAATGATGAAGAATAAGATAAACGTAATTTTGGATCGTTTTATAAAAAAATAATTTTAATTACAATTTTCAGATTTTTAATGACCAAAATCATTAATTAATTCTTAAGCCTCCAATCTGAAATGCAATACCAAAGTCCGGCCTTCGTCGAAGATTGCTTGGCCAAAATTTCAATCAATTTGATTGAAAAATGAGGGTGTGACCGTGCCGCCTCAACTTTTACAAAATGCCGGATATGACGTCATCAAAGACATTTATAAAAACAAAATGAAAAAAACATCTGGGGATATCATACCCAGGAACTCTCATGAAAAATGTCATAAAGATCGGTCCAGTAGTTTACTCTGAATCGCTCTACACACACACACACACACACACACACACACACACACACACACACACACCACGACCCTCGTCTCGATTCCCCCCTCTATGTTAAAACATTTAGTCAAAACTTGACTATATGTAAAAAGAGAAAATGAGAGAGAGAGAGACAGATATACAGATGCAGGTGAGAGAGAGAGAGAGAGAAAGAGAGAGAGAGAGAGAGAGAGAGGGAGGGAGAGAGAAAGAGAGAGAGAGAGAGAGAGAGAGAGAGAGAGAGAGAGAGAGAGAGAGAGAGAGAGAGAGAGAGAGAGATGGGCGGTTCACAATGCCCGCAGGCTACGATATTTCAAATACAAAAAAACGTTTTAAAGGCATGAAGAAACAAACAAACAAACAATGAACAAAACAAAAACAAGCACACGAAAAAACAAGTGTGAGGAAATCTACATACAAAAGAGCAAACGGTCGACTCTTTCGAGGAATTCATTTCTAGCACTGACAAATGTCCGACAACAGGATCGTCTTTCAAACCAAAAATGATTCTTTTAATTTTGGTATCCAACTACATTAACACACACTAATTTGCACGCCCTGTATTCTTTGAAGCATGTAAGAGTTAATTGCAAGGAAGAAACACTTCTTACCTGAGGTTGAAGGAGTCACCATCGTGTTTAATGCACAAGCCAATACAGTTCTGATCACTATCTGAGATAGGGCCAGGTTTTAATTAACATATGATTAGACCTTCCCTCCGGGCGGGGATGTAGCTCAGTCGGTAGCGCGCTGGATTTGTATCCAGTTGGCCGCTGTCAGCGTGAGTTCGTCCCCACGTTCGACGAGAGATTTATTTCTCGGAGTCAACTTTGTGTGCAGACTCTCCTCGGTGTCCGAACACCCCCGAGTGTACACGCAAGCACAAGACCAAGTGCGCACGAAAAAGATCCTGTAATCCATGTCAGAGTTCGGTGGGTTATAGAAACACGAAAATACCCAGCATGCTTCTTCCGAAAACGGCGTATGGCTGCCTAAATGGCGGGGTAAAAAACGGTCATACACGTAAAATTCCACTCGTGCAAAAAACACGAGTGTACGTGGGAGTTTCAGCCCACGAACGCAGAAAAAGAAGAAGAAGACATTCCCTCCACCTGGACACATGTATACCAACATCAACTGACTGTGCGCTTTCTGTTCGGAGTGAGACATGTCATCAGGGCGGTCGGGCAGAACAATAACTGCGTCGCTTATTTTCCCGTCTTGTTCAATCTCCCAAACAGAAACAGAGAATGAGAGCGAGATCGACGAAGAGAGAGAGAGAGAGAGAGAGAGAGGGGGTGGTAGAGAGAGAGAGAGGGGGGGTGGGGTGGTAGAGACAGAGAGTGAGAGAGGGTGGGAGAGAGAGAGAGGGTGGGAGAGAGAGAGAGGGTGGGAGAGAGAGTGAGTGCGAGAGAGATTGCATAACACCAATAACGGTTTACAATGCCCACAGACCACGACATTTCAACACAAAACAGTGTAAAAGTCAATAAGAAAAAAAAGTCATAAAAAATACACCTACAAAAGAGCGAACGATCGACTCTTACGAGGATTTTTTGTATGAGCACAACTCAGCCAACAATAGGATCGTCTTTTAAACTCAAAATGACTCCTTGACTGGTATTCAGCCATTGAACAAACACCAAATAGCACGTCCTTCTTTCACTGAAACGTGGAAGAGTTCATTGTTTGTTTGTTTGTTTGTTTGCTTAACCGCCCAGCCGACCACGAAGGGCCATATCAGGGCGGTGCTGCTTTGACATATAATTAACGTGCGCCACACACAAGACAGAAGTCGCAGCACAGGCTTCATGTCTCACCCAGTCACATTATTCTGACACCGGACCAACCAGTCCTAGCACTAACCCCATAATGCCAGACGCCAGGCGGAGCAGCCACTAGATTAAAGTCTTAGGTATGACCCGGCCGGGGCTCGGACCCACGACCTCCCGATCACGGGGCGGTCACTAGGCCAACCGTGCCGGCAGAGTTCATTGTAAGGACGAAACACTTATTAGCTTTCAAAGAGTCACCGGCGTGTTAAAGGCACGGTCCTTCTTGTAAAAACAATTCTGCTCAGCTCACCATCTGAGATCTGCCCAGGGTTGTACATGGGATAGGACCATCTCCCTACACTTGGACACATACCAAAACTCAACAGCCTGTGTGATTTCTGTTCGGAATAATGTTGTTTTTTTTAGCGCGGTCTCCCAGAACAATAACTGTGTAGGTCTGTGTCAATTTTGTTCAAAATAAAAATACTGTAAAATCCCTAGCAAACGCCCAGTATCTAGCAAACGCTCACCCTCCACTTTGGGCCAAAAGTTGTGCAGAGGGGTCACTACCTAGCAAACGCCCACCCCGGTTTTTTGGGTGTGTTTTTTCGGAAGAGAAACGAACACATTCCACCTCGCGTCCTTCCCCAGTTGAGAGTACCAGACAATGTGCGTTTGTATGCATCCACAAATGGATGGATGACGAGGAACACCATCCTGACCTGGATTCAACGTGTTCTTATGCCAGCAGACGAGCGTCGCCTCCTTCTTCTGGACTGCTACAGCACTCACAAGACCCAGCCGGAAGTCAGAGAAGCGCTTGCCGCACAGCAAGTTGACTTGGTCTTTGTGCCTGCAGCTTTAACACTATTGTGACTAGCACTGCCACGGCGTTAACGTCCTGCCTGCCCAAGCTTGCCACCAAGAAACTTCCCAAAAATCAGTAACTGTAAAGAAATCTGTCTAGCAAGCTTG
Source organism: Littorina saxatilis (assembly GCF_037325665.1). Lineage (NCBI taxonomy): Eukaryota > Metazoa > Mollusca > Gastropoda > Littorinimorpha > Littorinidae > Littorina > Littorina saxatilis. The sequence continues at coordinate 49,413,495 of NC_090261.1, read as the reverse complement.
AATTAAGTCCAATCACCACCAAATTTTGTGTACTAATTCAAAAATGGATGCCCCGTTCAGTCGTGCTATTTATAAGTTTGTCACGCGATTTGTTTTAGCAAAGGGGGGTGAAAGGGGGGTGAAAGGGGGATAATTTGTGTTTTTTAACGTTTTTTTGTGTGTGTTTTATTTTCCACTGCTTTTTTTAAAAGTTATTTTTTAACAGAAAGTATTATTAATAATGTTATAACCAAACAAGGTGTAAAACCTATGAATTAGCTGAAATATTGTTAACATTGTACACAGAAATAAGGAGACAGTACAAAGAAAAAAACAAGCAAATCACGCATTCACTCACAGCATCCTGACTCAAATGAAACAAAACTGTAACACTCACCAAATGATGTCTAGGTAATCCATATTGAATATAAGTCACATTTTCACAACAAAGTACCAACTGTCCACCTATGAACAATTCCAAAAGGATTTGAAGGCTCCAGCCATCCATTGTTATCAGTGCTGCCACGCCCCCATAGCTCCTGCACGATTCCGAGATACATGTTCGTCTAGCAGTATCACCCCCTACCACGTGTAGTTGCCGACTCGTACTAGCAACAACGGGACTGTTTCTTCCTCAATATCACTGCTATTATCGCTTTCTTGAGGCTAAAACGACACGATGTATCATGATCTACAGGATCCTCAAGATCCAACATCCGGAGAATCTCCTCCCGTGACAAGGCTCGCCTTCGATTCATTTTTTTTGTTCGAAAACACCACGCAAATCTGCATTAATTTGATCAAGCCGGAAGAGAAAACCACGTGTATCAAGGGAAACAACTCAATTTACTGCAAGCTTCAAAAACCGGGAAGCAATCACGAGTCGTGTACCTTGTATGTCTAATACTAAAATAGTCGCTTCCCGTCCGTGGGCGTTGCAGCGTTATTACTAATATAGTCGCCTCCCGTCACGAAAGTGTTAACCCAGCCAGTCGATGTCGGTTTCGCCAAACCTTTTCAAGATGGCATCAGAGACTGCTGGGTTGAGTGGACTGAGAGAAGCAAGACCACCGACAGCTGCTGGCAACCTCAAGCAGCCTAGAAGGCAAGACGTCATCAACTGGGTCAGCAGAGCGTGGGCGGAGAACATACGACCTGAAACGATCGTTACGTCCTTTCTCAGGTGCGCAATTTCAAACGCCATGGACGGTTCCCAAGATGATGAAATACTTGAGTGGTTTTCAGGTGAAATCGGCGCTATCCTGCCTTGCGATCACGGCAATGGAGATGCTCCAGAAGAAGCTGAGAGTGGAGACGACAGTGAAGACGATGATGTTGACTTCGAAGGACTAGAATGAGCCCATGATCATCAACCCTACCAGATCTCCAAACAAGAAACTGTTTGTGCTTACGTTATTCTGAGAATAAGAACAATCAAGGTCACTTGTGTTCTTTTTTTCTTTTTCTTTTTCTTTTTATCACAGATCGTTGATCTTTATTAGTGTAAACAAACGGTGTGTTTATTTTTCATTAGAATTGCATAAATCACATGGTTGTATAACTTTTTTTTCTCGTGAAAATGTGATGACACTTTATCTTGCAAAGGGGTGTATACCTAGCAAACGCCCACCCCCTACTTTTACCCGAAATATGTGCGGAGGTGGGGGGGTGGGCGTTTGCTAGGGATTTTACGGTAATGTATAATTAATGACAGTGCCATTTTCATCGCGGCTGCCGAAGGCTGGATAAAAAAAAGTAACTAATTGTTACAGCGGCGTGCGAGTATCACCCGCACTGTATCTTCACATCTGTGTGTTTATGATTTGAAACTTTGGTCACAAAAATAGAAGTCTTACAATCAGAACACTGGATTTGAAAATATAACAAATCTACATAACACACACACACACACACACACACACACACACACACACCTACGCACACACACACACACATACACACACACACACACCTACGCACGCACGCATTCACACACACACATACACACACACACACATACACACACCAACACCAACACCAACACCAACAACAACAAATCACACAAGCCATTATATATCTCAGAATCAACTCTTCTCCACGAATTGTGTGCAAGCGAGGGACAATACAAGGAGAGAACAGCGCAGTCTCCCAAATCCACAAAGATTCCACTGTGTTCGTGCCAACTCGCAATCAAAACAAACCAGCACTCAAGCCAGAACCGCACAATCGGATTTACCCTAAGTTCCCCCAAACCAGGAGCATTCCGTCTCGATATTGACCTTTTCACTGCGGCGCCTGCACTGTATGGACACAGTGAATTCAATTCAGCTTAGCAATCAATACTTCCGTTGTATGTCATTCATAAGCAAACTCTGACAGAAATTATAAGTTCTGCTAGCAATAGAGTCTTATTGTATGGGGAGATTTACATAGCGCTTGACGTTCTCTAAGCGCTTTACATATTAATATCACGGTTTTGTAAAGATATTGTAAGACGTCATGAATCCAAAACAAGGTTATTTTAGGGGACGTTTAAATCAATAAACAAGGCAAATCTAGTTTTAATCCCATCGATTAAAATTAATAATCTTTAAAGTTCACGAACAAGACAGACAACAGGCAGATACTAAATTAAGAAAAGACTGAATATCTACGGGAAGGAAAAAAGAAGAACAACAAAAACAACAAGAACAAGAACAAGAACAACATCAACAACAAGAACGTACATACATCTAACCCTATGTTTTCTGAATAAAATATGTTTAAAAGAATAAACAGCCGCATCAGTGAAGAAAACAATATTCTTATTTTTTTTCATGAAAACACTATACACGAGCACTTCTGAAGCAAGCGGTATGTCCACCAGGCCTTTGGTGTTGACCGTCTTGACTTGCACTGTCTGACGGATCTACTGTCCATCCCAGGAGGGTCAACGGTGGTCCAGTCTCGAGCAGGACCACTGCAAGTTGCTGCTGGTTTACCGACTCGCAGACCCATTCACTATTCCCGGTGAAATGACGGCATAAAACTTTTCATATACGTGTACAAGCACCAAATGCGATCATAACAAAAATCATAGTTGGGTTTGCATGCGGATTTCGGTCCCAACCAAAAACACTATGGTTGTAGAAAAGATTGGGACATATTCTCCTTCGACAAGGTGGACTTGGGTAACCTTGGAGGCATTCCTGTTTGCAATTTTCGATGACATGTCGGCATAAGACTTTTCATTGGTACAAGCACCAAATGCGATCATGACAAAAATCATAGGGTTTGCATGCGGATTTCGGTCCCGATCAAAAACACTATAATTGCAGGAAAGATTGGGACATATTCTCCTTCGACAAGGCGGACTTGTGTCACCATGGAGGCATTCTTGTTGGCAACCTGAGCAACATCCGAGAAGGGTTGTCCACTGAGTTATCCACAATACATGGAATTGTCAAAAGAAGTCGTTCAGTTTGGATCAATATTGACGACAGTGAGTGTTGACCAAAAATATCTGGGCTCATCTAAGATAACGTTGGTGTGTTATAATAAACTTATGACAAACCATTGTTGGATCGAAGTCGTTTAAAGGGCAACATTAATTTACAACCACGGAAAGGTCAGACTGACACGAAACTGCAGACGTTCAACTCACACACAGCCTGTACTGTGCGGCCCCGTTGATTTGAATGAAATAATTGTGTGATCGACAAGAAGAAGAAGAATGAAATAATCGTAAATCATCGTTTGTCTGTGGATCACCAACAGCAATGATCACGCTAACTATCGATTACAAAGCTAACACTAACGCTAACTATTGAAAGAGATTTGGGGAGGAAGGGGTGGCAGTGGGCCCGGGTAGGCCGGTGCTGTGTGTCAGGACAGAAGGTGGAAGCAAGGCGGAGTTGACAGGGCGACAAGGAAGGAAAGGGTGGATGGATGGAAATAACTAAATCAGGGGCAAGGGAGGTCAGATGCCCGTCACTTCGGTGGATCACTGACACACGAACAAATCCAAAACGAAAACAAAACGGACTATGACTGCGTGAATGGCGAGGAAAACGCCCATTCACGTAAGCCCACTCGCAACAACAACAACAACAACAACAACAACAACAACAACAACAACAACAACAACAACAACAACAACAACAACACAACATGGGTGCACACAGGAGTCGCTGCCAATGAACGCAGAGGAAAAAGATGAAGACGGTCGTCAAAACAAAGCTTGACGTTCAGGCGGGTCGATTTCCCGATAGATTCATTTTACGGTTGTCTTGCTACGAATGTCACCGTCCAAAATCAACCACAAGAGCAAATATGATTTTTTGGGTGGCTGAATCGGCCTGATTTTAGTGATATAATTTTGTCGATGCAGAATGAACTGCATTCAATAAAGAAGAGAAACCTAAAAAAATAAATAGAAAAGCTAAAAAATGATAATGAAGAATAACTGATGGCTCAAATTGCTCCAGTTTCCTTGATTTCTATCAAAATTGTCCGGGGGGGCAGGACCCCGGTACACCCCCCCCCCCCCCCCCCAGGAGCCGGCCGTTGTCTTCTAAGTAACGGTTTTGGAAAGTAGTTGTGTAATTTGTTGGTTCAGGTTGCACCAGATCGGTCAATTGTCCTTGTTTTGATCCAAATTTGTCTTCTTAAATTTCACTTTTTGGAAGGTTTATTAGGGGAAGTTTCTTTGCTCAGATTGCACCAGATTTGCTCCATTTTCCTTGATCAACATGTTCCAAGGGGCATGACCCCGGACCCCCCTATGAGGTTCGAACGCTTCGCATCCTCAACTAAACGCTTTGTGTCGTCGAATTGTCCCTATAAAAGAGAGAGAGAGAGAGAGAGAGAGAGAGAGAGAGAGAGAGAGAGAGAGAGAGAGAGAGTCACACACACACACACACACACACACACACACACACACACACACACACACACACACACACCCACACACACACACAACTAAAATCATAGTTTGAAGAATTTACCAGAGATTGATCAGTGTGCCTGTCTGTTCAATAAGACGCGTGATATTCAAAGGCTAGTGAACTTTTCATGTGACAGAAGAGTTGGAAAAATAAGAATGAATATTGGCAGAAAATCAAGAGAAGTCGGAGCAGGCAAAGGGTTATAGGGGAGACTTCAGTTCAAAGCAGAACTCCATATGTATAGCGCCTCATGTCAATATGATTGAATGTGATTTTGATGACTTGTATTATTTTCCTGCCCGCAGTGTGGATCAGAGTGCCAGAATTGTCGAGAGAGAGAGAGAGAGAGAGAGAGAGAGAGAGAGAGAGAGAGAGAGAGAGACAGAGAGACAGAGACAGAGAGACAGAGAGAGACAGAGACAGAGAGAGACAGAGAGACAGAGACAGAGACAGAGAGACACACACACACACACGCTGTCTCACCGAAGGTGCGTGTGTGTCATTGTCTGTCTGTGGATATCTACGTGACAAAAAGCATGTCGGTATAGTTAGACAATCAAATTTCCTAACAGCAGTGCAAAATTTATACAGCTATTAAAAAGAATGTGGCTTAAACAATTATACTGCTCAAGACAGGAACTGCCGTTTTATTGGGGTTGAATACGGGATAGATGAAAAGCCGCTTGAAAGTTTTCAAAGAAAATAGCATAGGCAAATTGCGATCATTCTGTAAAGATAGATTTCAAATAAAGAATCCAGTTTTATTTGTTAAACCAAACCACTGTATCATCTACAGCAATTTAAACACGCCTTATTACAATGGATTTATTTTTTTTGATACGGCTGCTTGGGAGTGCGGTATTTCGCTTTTGTTCAACAAGTTGAATCGATGAAATTGTAACACGAACTACACGTATCATTGAGGAGAACAGAAGAGGAAAGAACACCATCATCAAGGCTCTCTCTCTCTCTCTCTCTCTCTCTCTCTCTCTCTCTCTCTCTCTCTCTCTCTCTCTCTCTCTCTCTCTCTCTCTCTCTCTCTCTCTCTGTGCACTCTCTCTCTCTCTCTCTCGCTCTCTCTCTCTCTATCTCTCTCGCTCGGTGCACTCTCTCTCTCTCTCTCTCGGTGCTCTCTCTCTCTCTCGGTGCACTCTCTCTCTCTCGCTCTCTCTCTCTCTCTCTCTTCTCGGTCTCTCTCTCTCTCTCTCTCTCGGTCTTTCTCTCTCTCTCTCTCTCTCTCATTCCTGGCTGAAAATAAAAGATCTGATGAAATAATGTCAATCGGATTTCACACAATGGGTGCGGCAGACAGAGATGGAGATCATGCGCAAAACAATCTATTATCACCCGGGTAATAAAGGTCAGAACATCTCTTTACAATGTCCTTTCAAGTTGTCACTGGAACTTGACACTTTAAAAAAGTAGGGTGTTTATGTGAGTGTTTTTGCAACGTGTGAAGTGAAACAATCAGAACTGGTTTTTCATTGTTAGTTCATAGTCGCGTCTATACAACGCCGGCAAAACAGATAAACAGATCAGGTCATTATTTTTTTAACGCATTCTTTGAATTTGCAGAATTTGTTTTCTCATTTACAGGGTGGTCCAAAAAAAGCGCCCTATTATTATTGTTTTCATTTTTCATTTTTGACTGCGAAGAGAGATTTAGAAAAAAAATTCACCAAACAATAACAGAATAAAACTTAATATATTTTTTTTTAAATGACGATGACTTATTATTTGTTTTACGGATTCAATCTACTTTACTTCAGTTGCAAGAAAAAGGGAAACCAATGAGCGAAATGAAAAGAGCGCAAAAAAGTTAAAATTAACAAAACAAACGATGGGGGAAAATGAAAAACAAAATAATAAAAAGCAGAAAAGGAAAACAAGATACAAATAAACCAACCAAAAGAAGACAGATTTACCGACACTAACAAAAAGGTATATTGCTAAATATTGGACAGCGCCGCAGTATCGTGGACAGCTAAATCGCACAGGGCTCAGAGGCCAATCAATCTGCTGGCTGCAATGTTGTGTCACCGACCACCCGACACAAATAAATCAGCAGCCGGGAGAGCAATCTGTCTTGATTGTGTGCTGACCTGATTAGAGAAAAAAGCGAAATAAGAAAGAGAGAGCAAGAGAGAGCGAGAGGGGGGGGGGCGGGGAGAGGACAACAAAAATCATTGTAGGTGTGACTTTCCGCCGGCATCATCCCTTTCTGTCTCCATGCCATCAGTGCTGCTGATGGATTGCAGCATGCGACGAGCTATGGTGCGCGTGCAGAATTTGTCTCATGGGGAGAAGAAGGACAAACGACAGGGGGAAACTTGGACGTATTGTATTGTATAGGAATGAAGGCATGAAAAATAGGGGCAAATGTGCATCAACAGATGCTCGGCAATATTCCTTTGTCTGTCCGATATCATAAGGTCAGAACATGCAACGAGCACTGTCGGATGTTTGAGTTTTTGTCAGAGCGTATTTGGGAAGGGGGTCCAACAGCGAATAAGAACGAGTGGAGGAGGGTGGACAGACACACAAAGAGAGGACAACTACGCAGAAGCATCTCTTTCTTTGACCTTTGAATGAGGACGAATACGCTACATCTTCGCTTTCCGTCGGGACTATAAGGACTGCTGATGGAATGCAGCATTCAACGCTACTCGCTTAACATGCTTGGTTAAGTGTTATAGGAAGACCGACGATTACAAATTGACTCGGATAGACACATCTACATGCACCTTCATCGCTCTCCGTCTGTCCAGCGACATGAGGACAACTGAAAGAATGCAACATGCACAATAACCTGATTTGGGCGCCGGGATTTTGTCAAGAGAGAAAAAAAAGGGGGGGGGGGGGTAGGGTGTGTTGCAAGGGCGGATCTGGGGGGGGTTACACGGGTTACGTAACCCCCCCACCCCCCAAAAAAAGAGGTAATTTATTGGCTCAGGATGCACCAGATAGCTCTATTTTGCTTCTTTGGATAAAAAAAATTTCCGGTGGGGCATGCCCCCGGCCCCCCCCTAGAGGCTTAGGCGCCTTCGGCGCCGTCAACTTGTATCTTCGCAGTCATTTTGTAACCCCCCCCTCCAAAGTGAATTGATCCGCCCTTGTGTTGAGATGGGTATGATTTTGAATTGGATGTGGTGGGGTTGACGAGTGTAAATACAGAGACTCCCCAACTGGAGGGCGGATATGCAACATCCATTTCTCTGTTCAGCGTCATCAGGATTGCTAATGGAAAGCAACATGCAATATAGCCTGCTTCACGTGCCACGATTCTGTCAAGGGAAGAAGGACGAAAGAGGAGAGGGGTTGGTGGAGGATTAAGGAGACAGAGACCCCTAAACAGCAGGACAGATATTCGGCAGCATAGCTTTTTCTGTCTAGCATGATCATGGCTGCAGACAGACAGACGAATAAACACAGCTGAACTGAGGAACAGAATAAACAGAAAGAGGAACAAAACAACAACAACAAGTCGCGTAAGGCGAAATTACTACATTTAGTCAAGCTGTGGAACTCACAGAATGAAACTGAACGTAGTCCGCCGCTAGTGCAAAAGGCAGTGAAAGTGACGAGCCTGTTTGGCGCTGTAGCGGTTGCGCTGTGCTTCATAGCACGCTTCAAGTTACTGTACCTCTCTTCGTTTTAACTTTCTGAGCGTGTTTTTAATCCAAACATATCATATCTATATGTTTTTGGAATCAGGAACCGACAAGGAATAAGATGAAATAGTTTTTAAAACGATTTCGGAAATTTAATTTTGATCATAATTTTTATACTTTTAATTTTCAGAGCTTGTTTTTAATCCAAATATAACATATGTATATGTTTTTGGAATCAGAAAATGACGAAGAATAAGATGAAATTGTTTTTGGATCGTTTAATAAAAAAAAAAATTAATTACAAGTTTCCGATTTTTAATGACCAAACTCACTCATTTGTTTTTAAGCCACCAAGCTGAAATGCAATACCGAAGTCCGAGCTTCGTCGAAGATTACTTGACCAAAATTTCAACCAATTTGGTTGAAAAATGAGGGCGTGACAGTGCCGCCTCAACTTTCACAAAAAGCCGGATATGACGTCATCAAAGACATTTAGCAAAAAAATAAAAAAAACACGTATGGGGATTTCATACCCAGGAACTCTCATGTCAAATTTCATAAAGATCGGTCCAGTAGTTTGGTCTGAATCGCTCTACACGCACGCACGCACACACACACACACACACACACACACACACACACACACATACACACACACACACAGTCATACACCACGACCCTCGTCTCGATTCCCCCCTCTATGTTAAAAAATTTAGTCATAACTTGACTAAATGTAAAAACGAAGAAACAGAAAAAGACAGAAAAATGAAGAAAGAAAACTTGAAGACAGAATAATGAAAACACAGAAAGACACCATGTTGCTAACGATCCGTTAAAGTGCGTCTAAACCCTCCAAACAAAGTTTTGAGTATGTGAACAGGGTATCCAGTTATGGCATTTTTCGGCACTGAAACCGCTCAGCGCTTAGTCGTTCGCAAGGAAACGCCCACCGATATGCGAGCTAAATTTGCTGATCCGGACTTTGCCGAGAAAACCCGAGAACTACCGAAGCGCCAGCTGGTAACTTGTGACGTACTGAGGGGAACAGAGCGAAATGGCGGACACTCGTGGTGCAGGCAACTTGTGGAACAACAATCGCGTTGTACCGTATCAGTTCGAGCCTCCAGCACAGGAACATGAGAGGAATGTGGAGGAAAATAATCATTTTGCTGACAACAACGGCGTATATCGCCTTGGGAACACAGACTGGTGAGTAACGAATTCACGTTTACTGTGTAGATTGAGTAAGTCATACGATGATACGAAGGCGAAAGTCTCATTGTTTACGTTTCTAGCGGTGGTTTTTTTTTCTGAAGAGAGCAGTGGCAAGTTACATTTTTGGAATTAATCTTATTGTTTCTTTCAAGTGAAATCTAAGAATACTTCCCACATGTGCACATTCACAATTTACTTAGTCGAAGAATGGAGACGAATGATTCAAGTGAAGTTTGTGCTACTTTCAGGTGTGAATCATCAGAATGTGGCAACTGTGTGGTGATGAAGAAAGTGGAGGAATGCAACTGCTGCACTGAGTCTACTAAAATCATGGAGAAGCTGAACAGTCGCAGGTATGTATATCTTTTCACTTGGCATGTTATTGGTTTGGAAGAATGAGGCTATCATTATTTAATTTTATTATAACATGTTATGAAAAGAGCAAAGGGAAGGTGTGACTCTTTTGTAAATTTAATATAAATATATATAGATGTAGAGGTTAATGGCTATTCATTACTAGTACATGTACTAGTCTGTAAAGCCTTTAAACTTCATCGTGGCGTTCAGAAGTTTAATTCTTATACTTAATTTATAGTTAAAAATAAGTTATAACAATAGTGTTATATTTGCAGACCTCTCAAAAACCCTGACAGCATATTACCAGTACCGAGAGGAGCATGGCACTTTCCAGGCTACTCTTGAGGAGTAAGTGACAAATTTTATCTTTCGTTACCAAACATGTGCTTTTTAATTTCATGAGTTGGGATTAACGTTATTTCTACTTGTGACATTGTAAAAGCTATTCTGGAAATTCTAAAATTTTGTGGCAGACACTTCTAGGTTTGTTCCACATGACATACAAACATATTCATCCATTCATTCACACACCTGAAGAAGAAGGTGACAGAAGATTGTTTGTTTTAATTAGCAGGTGTAAAGCAATCCTTGATCTTCGTCTCTTAATAAATGACAAAGTTGGAAGTTGGTCAATTACAAAAAGAAGGACAACAACAATCAAATTATAAAACAAACAAACATGTGCAGAAATAGTATACACAACACTCAACAGTAAAAATAAAAATTGTATCCTGAGATCTTTCCACACTGAAGTCCACAAGTGAATCAGTGTTTATACTCTTTGTGTGAAACAAGATAAACTTAATGCTGGAAAGAAAACACCATTTTTGGAAATATCTTTATTAGTTTATAAACATAAGAAGTGAGGTAAAATTAAAGATTTACAGGGATCTTGTCATGAAAGACAATATCACACATACACAACCATGAAACAAGCCATTCCCTCATTAGTCAATCCTGTATACACAAGGAACAAGTGTTCCTCCCTCCACTCTCCACACATTTTGTAAAAACCCTCTGCTGGAGTACACAACAAACCCTTATGTCACAGATTCTTTTTTTTATTTTCCAGGAAGTACCGCTACATAGGATACCGACAGTTGGTGAGGTGGTGTCATGGTGTGCTAGAGAGGAAAGTCAGGATACCTCTACCTTCATGTGCGGTACGGGCCATCAAAAATGCATTTCCTTCCGAGGATACTTACAGAGGTTTTGAGTGGCCCGAGCTTCCATGAAAATAGTAAAATGAAAATGTATGTTTTAATTAGAATAAAATGCATCACTTATAAAATAAAACAGTAATCCCATTCAAGTGAATTTTGTTCTGTATGTGGTTGATGTCAACAGCAGTGGGAAAATGTGGGATCAGTTAATTAGGGTATCTTGTACTGTAGGTTGCAGCAGCTTTTTCTCTGAATGGGTGGTAATATGCAGCGGCCAAAGAGTCAGGTATGCCACGAAATTTCGCAGGGAGAGAAGTTTGTGAGTCCCCTGGATTCTCGGTCAGCTTCTCAGAGATGTTGACACAGTCTTGACACGTAACCTGTAAATGTAACGATGAATAGCTCAGGATGAGATAGTCGTGAAAAGACATTATCAGTACTGAACCAAGTTCAGTTTTTATGCTTGCAGAAATGCATAAACTAAGAAGAATGCTGCAGTTATAGGGGATACCCAACTGGGAAAATATTGATAGTCTGTAAATGTAATTGTAATCTTTCTCTCTGTGTCTTTTTCCCTCTGCAGTTGTGTGTGTGTGTGTGTTAGTATCTTTACTTGTGTGTGTGTGTGCTAAAAAACAGCAGTCTGTAGTTACCCTGTGTGTAACTTACCGTAAGTTGGTGGCCCTTTGAACTTTCTCACACTGTACTCTCCTTTCTTTGCTTTTGGGAATAATAATAATAATAATAATAATAATAAATGAGCATTTATATAGCGCAACATCATAACTTTACAATTATGCTTTTTGCGCTTGACACATTTAAAATTAAAACACAGTTATACAAATAAAACAATATGATATGCACTGATTCCTTTTCGTCTATAAAACTACCTCGTCGGTCAAGGCATATCAAAAACATGAATAAAAAAGGTAGTGAAAAACAAGGAAATACCAGCTGAATACCCTAAATGAAACAAAACATGTTATCAACAAAACTGAAAACAACCCTAGATGTTTATTTACATTATCACATGTGATGGACAACTTTGGATTTCCTTCCTCGATCATCAATCGCATCACCTATGTCCCTATTTTCATTGTAATTCAGAGCTGCAAGAAACAGCCTGAAAACACGACAACAATTCAAAAGCACTGAATCAATGACTTTCAGTCAGAATTCAAAACTATATATATATATATTTATACGTATGTATAACCTCATATATAAATAATGTACCATTTCTTCCCTCCTGTCTCTGATTCTCCCTCACCCTCTCTGTCTATTTCATACTTTCACCCATCTTTAGAGAAAAGCATTGTTTACCTGCAGTACATTCCCAAGTATGAGAAGGAGGTGTGTTTGGGGCACACACAAAAAATCGAGCCGCACTTGCCTTCATAACTTCTCGTTTCCGTCGCCTCTTTCTCCGGTTAGATTCTACGTCAACCGTCTCCACTGTCTTTTTTTGCTGCATTCAATCTCTTCTGAACATCGATGCACGTTAGTGGCATCACTGACGGGACAGCATCCTCCTTCTACCTCCGTTTTGGACGATAACCGAGTTCGAATTCGAACAAGGGTGCTGTGAACTGGTCTGCAAATGCATCGTCGGCAAAATGCTGTCCGCATACAACTTGGTAGTCTTTTGGTTGTGAAAAATCTTTTCTGGAAGTTTTCACAAAGTTAATCCAAGCTCTCCTTATGCGAGGGACTTTAGAAAACCCCTGAGTACTTTAATTATTCCTTGCTTGTTTGCCGAGGTAATATTACAGCCGTAAAAAACACAGAGTCTACCCATGCTGGCACTGGCAGCTTGATCCAAGACCAAGTGCTCGCTGCTGTGGCTGGTGGCTGCTCCCCTTACTACGTCATCAGTGGAGAAAATCTATTTTTAGCATCATCGTTTTGTTTCAGCAGAAGGCTGGCACGTTGCTAGCTTTGACGGGGTTTTCCCACTCGCTGCGTGGGCTACTCGCGTCTTTGGGCCTTTTGAGTGGTGGGGATGGAACACATATGAGTGTATGTTTGCATTGGTAATAAGAGTTTTTGTTTGAAAATTTGGGTTTAGATGCACTTTAAGCATCTGCAAAACAACAGGAAATGCAGAGCAGCTTGATGCCAATAGCCGTTGATTGAATATGTTCTGCGCGTTCTTAGAATCCGGTTTCACTCTAGAATGGACCGGGTCCAGGTTGGAATTCTAACCCTGCGCAAGTACAGGGGTGCCATTCTAGAATGAAACCCTTGTTGCTGGTCCATTCTAGAATCGGCCCTGCGCAAGGTTGGAATTTGGGTCCAAGTTGGAATAGTCATTTCAGTTAGACTATCACACAGCCAAAGCCACAAATGTGGATTTTCTGTTTGTTTTTGTTTTTTGTGTGTTTAGTTGGGGTTTTTTTCCGGGTTTTTTACACTTTACTCAAAGACATCGTGAATTGGGATTGTGATGTTCTGAAAGTGATTACGATTTTGAGAGACACTCAGCACTGATCGCTACGAACGGAAATTTCCGGACTGACAGTGTTTTGACGATCTCGCTTGTAACTGGATTTTCTGTTTGTTTTTGTTTTTTGTGTGTTTGGTTGGGGTTTTTTACACTGTACTCAAAGA
>NC_090261.1:49369635-49394635 GCF_037325665.1 Littorina saxatilis | reverse complement strand
GCATTTACATCTACATTCATAGTCAGCAACGCTTAATTAAAAGCATACACCATCAAACATACATTACCAAAAGATTCTTCCACTAATTAAGTAATAAAAACATGAATAAAATAGGTAGTGAAAACAAGGAAATACCAGCTGAACTTATACCCTTAATCAAACAGAACATGTTATCAACAATACTGAAAACAGCCCTAGATGTTTATATACATTTTAATATGTTCTTACTTCTGTTTATTCATAATCATGTAGAAGTAGTTTCATTTACTTGTTTATTCTTTATCCATTTTAGACTAGTCCCTCTTTAGGGCGAGGGCCAGATGTAAAAAAGCAGACCACTGCTTACTCTATTACCCTCGTTAAGGTTGAGATTAAGCCAATTAATACCTACGAAAGTTACAGTTTTCAATTGTTTCGTGCGTCTTTGTTTCTTGACCAGTACTCTTGATTTTGGTACCGTTGTGTTCCTAAGACTCTGCATTTTCCTTTGACATAAGGCTCACTGTGTATAACTGGATCAAACACGTGATAACCGCTAATGAATAAAGTAATTAGGTTTTTTCCGATTAAGGTACATACAGTGACTAATTGGAACCTGGCAGTGAGGATAGTATCACCGCAACAGTTGGTCTTCATCCTTATGTACCCGTCTACGTATGTTCGGTTTTGATTATCTGCTAGAGGAAGTAGAAATCGACAAATTATTCATTATGGCGGCCATTTGCATTTCATATTTTCCTAAATATCTGCACCCTCTTGCACATAATTTAAACCAAACATACGTAGACGGGTACATAAGGACATATTCCAACTGTTGCGGTGATACCCTTCACAGGAGGACAGGTTGTAAGATTAGGCTTTGCCTACTAGTAAAACCTCTATCCTTTTGTAATAAAGTTCAGTTTCAGTCTCTCTCTCTCTCTCTCTCTCTCTCTCTCTCTCTCTCTCTCTCTCTCTCTCTCTCTCTCTCTCGCTCGTGTGTTTGTGCGTCCCAAGGACAGAATGAAAGAAAAGGCCCTAAGCCTCAAATCTCAATCATTGTAAAATAAAGTTCGGTTCAGTTCTCTCTCTCTCTTTCTCTCTCTCTCTCTCCCCCTCCCCTCTCTCTCTCTCTGTCTCTCTCGTTCTCTCTCTCAACTGCACCCCCCTCTCCAGACAGACACCTCCAATCCGTATCTTTTCCCCGTCACATGCACACAAACACGACAGGGTCAGGACAACCTGTTTCAACCAGTGCAGTCATTCAGTGCGTCGCAAATTAATCCTGTCAGCTTGTCTGCAGGTCGTGTCACACACTCCGGTCATGAAACAAAACCTGCATCTTATCGTCGTGTATTTTCTCTTCTTGTTCCTCTTTATTCTTCTTTTCTTTCTTTTTTTTCTTTTTTGTTCTTTTCTTCTTCACTGATTCTTTCTTTCTTTCTGTCTTCCTTTCTGTACTTTCTTTCTTTCTTTCTTTCTTTCTTTCTTCTTTGCTTTCTTTCTTGCTGTCTTTCTTTCTTTCTTTCTTTCTTTCTTCTTTTATTTCTTGCTTTCGTTCTTCTTTGCTTTCTTTCCTACGTTATTTTCTTTTCTTTTGGTTTTTGAGTGCCCTAGATGCGACCTAAGGGGGACGTCAATGCGTTCAGAGTAATAAATTGTGTGCACATTATGCAATATCGCAATCCGAGGCATTATCGTTGAGTGATGGGGGTCTCTGTGTGGTGCGGATAGTAACATGAAGGGAATGCGTTGAATCAGAGATTACTCACCAGGTTAGAAACAGTCGGGCATACTTTATTTTCACAGTGCCGCCCCTCGTTTACAGCAGCAGTGGTTACCGGAAATTCAAGTTCCGGTAATAATATGAAAATGCCCGAAACGAAATTGGCAACCGGTCAGACCTACCCGTACCGGTTTATTTCTAATCTGAAGGATCTAACCCAAAAAAGTCTGATTCCTATTTGCTATTTCTTGATCTTGGACCATTTCAGTGCAGTGGCATATTGACCAACCAGGTTTTGTGGAAGCCAGGATTCGTACCTTTTATGAAATACCGGTTTGTATGATGACTAGCACAGTCACTGGCTACTCTCCTATGTTTCCTCTCTCCCTGGTAGTAAAAGTAAAATGTGAGCAAATTAAGGTTTAACATCGTGTAAACTATCATGTACATCACCATAGATTTGTATGATGACTAGCACAGTCACTGGCTACTCTCCTATGTTTCCTCTCTCCCTGGTAGTAAAAGTAAAATGTGAACAAATTGAGGTTTAACATCGTGTAAACCACCATGTACATCACCATAGATTTGTATGATGACTAGCACAGTCACTGGCTACTCTCCTATGTTTCCTCTCTCCCTGGTAGTAAAAGTAGAATGTGAACAAATTGAGGTTTAAACATCGTGTAAACCACCATGTACATCACCATAGATTTGTATGATGACTAGCACAGTCACTGGCTACTCTCCTATGTTTCCTCTCTCCCTGGTAGTAAAAGTAAAATGTGAGCAAATTAAGGTTTAACATCGTGTAAACCACCATGTACATCACCATAGATTTGTATGATGACTAGCACAGTCACTGGCTACTCTCCTATGTTTCCTCTCTCCCTGGTAGTAAAAGTAAAATGTGAGCAAATTAAGGTTTAACATCGTGTAAACCACCATGTACATCACGTAGATCTGTCCAGGCTTTTACATGGGATAACAGCAACATTCTAAGTGGACACATGTCAACATCCATGATAGTCTGGCCACTTCTTCTTCTGAATAGGATGCGTTTTTTGTGTGTTTTTCTGAACCTATTCTGTGACTGACACCTATGTCATATCTGTTTGGTAGTTTTTTTCTTTCTTCTCGACACCAGAGACAAATCGACTCCTGTCACCGGCTTCTCAGGCTGAAGACCCTAACGCTGGGGGCTCCTGAGAAAGATTACTGAGAACTTGAGAACTCTAATGTAATTGGCAACATTTTAGCCGCAGGCAGTGAAAGTAACTGACAGCCGTTAAGAAATGTAAATGTCCACTTGTCTCTATGGTGTGTGTGTGTGTGTGTGTGTGTGTGTGTGTGTGTGTATGTGTGTCAGTGTGTGTGTGCGTGCGTGCGTGTGTGCATGCATGCGTGCGAGCGTGCGTGCGTGCGTGCTTGCGTGCGTGCGTGCGTGTGTGTGTGAGTGTGTATTCTCTTGCTGTCGTTGTACCTTGCTATAGCCACAAGGCACGTCTGACACCTCAACTCCCAGCCCATCAGCCCTGAGTAATTTAAGGTCTTGTTCATGGGACACAAACAAGGCACACGAAGGGAGACAAGACCCAGGGAGAGAGACAGAAACAAGAACATGGACCTAAATGAAAAGGAACCGGGCCCACGCCCCCCCCCCTCCCCCCCATCCTCCTCCTTGTCGCCTCCCTCAACGCTGTCAGTTGCCACTGGACCAGATACAGGACACAGGCTGGTATGCACGAAAAAATTTCGAAGTGGTTAGGACCCAAGGGCTGGATCGGATTGGATGCAATTGATATTTGTGATGTTAACCAATCCGACCCCGCGGTTGCTTCTACTCAGCTGGGCACTTTCTTGCGCACACGACATCAGGAAAGCTCAAAAAAAAAAAGGGAAGGGAACACAAAAAGGGAAGGACCAGGAAAAGAAGTACCAGAAACAGGACACTATATGAGGAAAGCTCAACAAAAGAAGAAAAGACGAAAGAAGAAGTAAAAGCCAAGAAAAATAGAGGTGGTGAAATGGAGCTTCTCTTTGGTAGAGGCTATCCGCCTGTCTGTCATGCCAACCCCTTCTTGACATTACAAGACATGGGAAACGGCAACACGCCGGGCATTTTTGGACAATGAAACTGTCCTAGCCAAATGCGGACTTTTCTGTTCGAACGTTTTTACCATTCCAGAATACAGTTAACCTTCTACTCGCTACTCCTGCAGCCACAGACGGAGAGAAAATCAGAGGAAGCCCTCCTGCTCAAGGTATCTTCGAGTCCTTCACATTAAAGTCCAACATCGGCGAGCTGCAGATGAAGCTCTAGTTTCTCGTGCTGGCAACGCTAACTTTCGCTCTGTGGCATTCAAAACGCTTGGTCTCATGGAGACGGATGTTCGGCTTTAAATCCATTATGTCAGCCACCGCAGATCTCTCCATCGTTTTACATGGGATAATAAGATTATCCTCCCACTTAACACATTTCAACATTCACGCTTGGCGCTTTTCTGTTCAGATCGGTAATGTTGTTGTTGAATCAATGTCATAATTGACACTAATGTCAACATGTCAATTTTCATTGATCAAAACGTTCGAACAGAACGCAGCCAGGCTGCTGAGCTTAGTATCTGTTCAAATGGAAGGATGCTCTCACTCCGTGTAAACGCCTGGACCGTTTTGTGGCGTTTGTCATGATTGTTCATACAGGAAGGGATGTAACCCCCCCCCCCCCCCAAAAAAAAAAAAAAAAAAAAAAAAATCGAATAGAAGGCCAACAAAGGGGGTATATCAAAAGCTGCTGCCTACGTTTGACCGACACCACTTCGAGTCTTGCTCATCAAAGCAAGACTCTAGCGCAAAGCGATGAAATTAGAGAAAGCAGGATCGAGACTCTGACACAAAGGGGTCAAGACGCAAAAAGCAGCAAATCAGCGCGATGTCAGTGGCACAATTTCATGCCACTACGCGTGAGAACTGACCTAGCCTCCATTGATTATAATTATTAGATGCGTCAGCACAACGGCAGGATAAATCTTGACTGTTGATCAAACAGGAAGGAAAGAGGAGAAGACACAGCTGTCCACTGTTGGAGAAAGGATATGACGGCTTACTAGTGCCAAAACCTGGGGTTACCCATTATCACGTGATGATTACTAATTAACACTGTCAGTTACTGTTTTCACTCGTTAGTTACTCATTTTGACGGGATAATTAGTAATTTTCACGTGAAAATGACTAATTTTTAGTTTTGGCACTAGCAATCCGTCAGGAAGTGAGCCAAAACTAAAAATTAGTAATTAACAGGTGAAAGTTACTAATTTTCCCGGGACAATTAGTAATTAACACGTGAAAATGGTAATTATCAAGGGAAAATTACTAATTTTCCCTTGATAATTACAATTATGAGGTTTTGGCACTAGTAAGCCCTATGACGGCTTACTAGTGCCAAAACCTGGGGTTACCCATTATCACGTGATAATTACTAATTAACGCTGTCAGTTACTGTTTTCACCTGTTAGTTACTCATTTTCACGGGAAAATTACTAATTTTTAGTTTTGGCACTAGCAATCCGTCAGGAAGTGAGCCAAAACTAAAAAGGTGAAAGTTAATAATTATTCCGGGAAAATTAGTAATTTTCTCGGGAAAATTAGTAATAGACACGTGAATATGGTAATTATCAAGGGAAAATTACTAATTTTCCCTTGATAATTACAATTATGAGGTTTTGGCACTAGTAAGCCGTCATAAAAGGAGGCCGTCAGAACTTTACATCATGAAGGGAACACAAAGGAACACGATGATTGGGGCAAAAACTGTTAGGGCTGCTGATTGGTAGTGTGTGTGTGTGGGGGGGGGGGGGGTGAGTTTGTGGGTGGGTGTGAGTTAGAGAGACACAGACAGACATACAGACAGACAGACAGGTAGACAGACATAGAGGGGAGAAATGGAGAAACTGAGGTGCGGGGGGGGGGGGGGGGGGGGTTACCATCTTACAGGAAAGCGGCTATTGGAGCATTCAAGCAAGAGGACAAACACACCAAGCTAAGAAAGATGCTTGAAAGGAAGCGACATATCAACCCGGCACTGCCCAAGAAAACATTCATTCCTCACCCCAAGGTCGACCGATGCCCCCTGCACTGGTCCGCACAGCCCTATCGGCTGAAGGGACGTTAAAACACAACATCCATCCAAGCCTTCTGCACTGAGGCCATTCATTTTCAAACCACGACTTTTTCACGACAAAATGAAAAGCCCTTTCTCTCCACCAGCACTCGAGCAGTTTATCATTCCGTCATTTCTTTCTTTATTTGGTGTTTAACGTCGTTTTCAACCACGAAGAGTTATATCGCGACGGGGAAAGGGGGGAGGGAGAGGGGATAGAGCCACTTGTTAATGTTTCTTGTTCACAAAAGCACTAATCAAAAAAATTGCTCCAGGGGCTTGCAACGTAGTACAATATATGACCTTACTGGGAGAATGCAAGTTTCCAGTACAAAGGACTTAACATTTCTTACGCTTGACTAAAATCTTTACAAAAATTGACTATATTCTATACAAGAAACACTTAACAAGGGTAAAAGGAGAAACAGAATCCGTTAGTCGCCTCTTACGACATGCTGGGGAGCATCGGGTAAATTCTTCCCCCTAACCCGCGGGGGGAATCATTCCGTCAGAGAAGCCATGATCACACACAAAAAAGTCGCCAACAGCCCAGAATAGAATAAATCAAAAGGTTACACTGTCCGTCAAGAAAAAGGTTCCCATTGGACAAAACAGTGCGGCCCACCGTCTCAGATCTTGCCAGGCTTTTACATTTGATAAGACCATCCCTCCATCTTGACACATGAAAAAAAAAAAACATTAGCAGCCTGGATGCGCGCAGACCGCAGTGGGATTTTGTTGATGAATTAATTTTGTAATGCAACCAGTGGTTTTTAAGAAATGAATTAACAAACAAGTTTTGACTAAATGTTTTAACATAGAGGGGGGAATCGAGACGAGGGTCGTGGTGTATGCGTGTGTGTGTGTGTGTGTGTGTGTGTGTGTGTGTGTGTGTGTGTGTGTGTGTAGAGCGATTCAGAGTAAACTACTGGACCGATCTGTATGAAATTTTTCATGAGAGTTCCTGGGTATGATATCCCCAGACGATTTTTTTCATTTTTTCGATAAATGTCTTTGATGACGTCATATCCGGCATTTTGTAAAAGTTGAGGCGGCACTGTCACACCCTCATTTTTCAATAAAATTGATTGAAATTTTGGCCAAGCAATCTTCGACGAAGGCCGGACTTTGGTATTGCATTTCAGCTTGGAGGCTTAAAGGCACAGTAAGCCTCCCGTAAACCATCACAGAGCTCCCCGAGCGTCTACATACAGTACAAGCATACTTCCATTTGAACGCTCACCGAACGGGAACATCCTGGCTGCTTTCTGTCGAGCGTGAGAAATTTTCAAAGAATTTATTTTCGTAGACTTGGTCCTCTACAACAATGGCGCCTCGTTTTGGTGCTGGACGGCTGTTATGAATATTCAATACCGCCCGGACAGTAAGCCTCCCGTAAACCATCACAGATACTGTCAGGCTTTTACACACAGTACAAACACCCCTTCCATTTGAACGCTCACCAAACGGGAACATCCTAGGTGCCCTACGTAAAGAGCGAGCAATTTTTAAAGAATTAATTTTGCAGATTGTCTCGAACACTTTTTGGACCCATCCTGAACTCAGGTCAAAAATGAATTACTTCCCTTCGGGTCTCATTCTATCGATGTAAACTGGCCATAGCCGTGGATCGATGATTGTCAGAATGTTTTTGGACCGTGGTGCGTTTTTGCGCTAGACCTAACTTTTAAAATCAAAATAATAGATTGACAGCTTGTTACACAAACATTCTTTAATCATAAAAGAATTCTTTTTTCATCAAGACAAGATCAGTACAATTCGAAGTTGTGAAAGTTTAAAAAAAGAAAATCCCAGAAGCAGGGTCACGCAAGGGTCGTGGCAGACGACGGTTTATGCATATCGCCGTTCCTCTCAACAGTCAAAAGCCATCGCTAGAGTTCTTGTGAACCACAGCCGTTTGTTTCGTTCATAAAAACGTGCTATTGTCGATATATTGTAGATAAGCTCACATTCAAATGACTAACTGACGACTACATTGTGAAAAAGGGAAACTGGATCACACGGGTTCACAATGGCTCAGGGGTAAGATAAACCACGCAAAAATAAATTCTTTGAAAATTGTTCGCTCTTTACGGAGGGCACCTAGGATGTTCTCAATCGGTGAGTGTTTAAATGAAAGGGTGTTTGTACTGTGTGTAAAAGCCTGACCGTATCTGTGATGGTTTACGGGAGGCTTACTGTGCCTTTAAAATTTAATTGATGACTTTGGTCATTAAAAATCTGAAAATTGTAATTAAAATTATTTTTTTATAAAACGATCCAAAATTACGTTTATCGTATTCTTCATCATTTTCTGATTCTAAAAACATATAATTATGTTATAATCGGATTAAAAACAAGCTCTGAAAATTACAAATATAAAAATTATGATTAAAATTAAATTTCCGAAATCGATTTAAAAACTATTCCATCTTATTCCTTGTTGGTTCCGGATTCCAAAAACATGTAGATATGATATGTTTAGATTAAAACACGCTCAGAAAGTTAAAACGAAGAGAGGCACAGAAAAGCGTGCTATGCAGCACAGCGAAACCACTACCGCGCTAAACAGGCTCGTCAGTTTTGCACAAGCGGCGGACTACAGTCATTGTGAAAAAATGCAGTGCGTTCAGTTTCATTCTGTGAGTTCCACAGCTTCACTAAATGTAGTAATTTCGCCTTACGCGACCTGTTTGTCTTGGAATCTGTCCAAGGTGAGGGATGGTCTTATCCAATGTCACAGCCTGGTCGAGTCTGTGATGGTGAGCTGAACTATTTTCACGAGAAGGAGTGTGCCTTTAAAAGATGGTGTTGTAGGAACACTTACAATGTGTGTGTATTGTAATTCGACGCCTTCCTTTCGTTTGTGATACAAAGCAGGCACCCATGATTAGACCCCTCAGACGAGCATCGATCGATATTGAAACCGTCCTTTCTTTCAGTTTCAAAATTAGTTTGAAGAATGTATGCCATATCAATCAGTTTTACTATAAACCGTTTCAACAACGTGTAAAGGTAACACACAACGCAGAAACAAGTCATATCAGACCATTGGTCTTTTGTGATAGAATCTTCTTTCACGCAACAAAAACGCACCAGAAGCCTTTTGGATGATGAAGCATCTCTTGGCATGCAGAAGCCTCTCATCAAAAGCTCTGTGCAGACCTGTCCAATCGAGGAAGCCATCAGACGAGTTCCCTTCGATCCGTGACGGTGACTGTTCCTTCCGTAACGACAGGAGAAGGGGTAACGAGAGTGATTGATGGATGTTTCATGGGACTGTACAATAGACCAGCGGCCAAAACAACCATTTATTTCCTCTCCACACGATAAGAAAATGTTGGCTTTTTTAGAGGAGAAGGGGTAGTGAGATTGCTATGGCTGGGGATGCTCTTTTTCTCTCTTTATGCATGGGCGGGAGAAGATTAAACTGTGAAGATTACTGAGGTTGTGCCCTGCAGTTATTTTTGTCGTGTTATCTGGCTTGCGATTCCTGAGATTTTGAGAGAGGATGACCCTGTTTCTTTTTAATGGATGTGATCTGTAAAGTCAATCCGATTACATCGAATCAGCGGTACGGATTCTGTCTGTCGCTATCTCTGTCTCTGTCTCTGTCTCAGTCTCTATATCTCACACACACTCACACACACACACACACACACACACACACCCACCACACACACATACATCGTTCTTTCTCCGGCTTCAATCGAATCTCTACGGTGTGATTTTGCCAATCGGCTTGGGTTGGCCGGGACCACGTCAGTTTTAGCAGTAGGCCAACAAAAGTAACTCTGGTCCATGGCATGTGCGAAATTCATACACTACTTGCCATTACGCCTGTCCTTACTTGGGCGAAGTCGACTACCCGAAGCATACTTCGCGAAAATGGCCACACGGAGCCTTAGCACTGAGTTTTCCGTAAAAAGACTTCGCGTAGTCTTCGAAAAGTCGACTTCGGGCTCAATTAAGGACCGCCTTAAAGACCGTTCTTAATTGAGCCCGAAGTCGACTTCGCAGAGACTTTGCGAAGTCTTTTTACCGAAAACTTAGTGCTAAAGGTTCGTGCGGCCAGCTTCGCGAAGTATGTTTCGCGTTGTCTACTTCGCCCAGTTAAGGACAGGCTTTAGCGGATATATGAAGTCACATTCATGCACGCAATTGTGAAATACAACATTGTTCATTTCCATGTAAGCGATCTTTAGAAGAAAAGTGAAACGCAACGCAACACGCTGTTGGAATTCTAGTTCATATACATGTGGACGCGGCCCTATGCTCCACAGGGAGTCTACAGGAATAAGTCAAGTAAGTCATACATGTGGACATTCCTGCAGTCACTGTTGCGACATAAGGACAAGAGGGAACCGAAAAGAAAGAAAAGTGTAAGGCGACATGGTGGAACCTGCTCCTCCGAAGATCAGTTGGCACTTCAGAAAAAAACTAATCCTCCTCCACACACAAATCTTAGACAAAACTCTCTTTGTTCTCTCCCTACCGTAAGCTGATTATTTACATCGTGAAGAGAGGCAAGAAGCAAAATGTTGACGACTCTGACAAGAAATCCGGTCGAGTTGTATGAGGCTGTCTTAACAAACAAGATGGAGAGGAGAAGAAGCATACCCAGCAAAGACGTCAAAACTCTCTTTACGCCTTGTGTTATTCTTCAATCACCGAGAGGCTTCTCTGTGCTTTACGGTCTGCAATTGAACGGTTTCCGACCATACAGTTCTGAGACTTAGCGGCGTGGATGATGGTGAAAAAGGTGAAGGAAGGGGGGGGGGGGGGGGGGGGGGGGAGTGTTGACTCGTGTTTAGCTAAGGAACTGTCACTATTGAGGCGCTTCAGTTCCATACCGAAGATGGCTTTTTCATTCCTGAGTAAAATGTCCCGCGCTATTCAAAGCCATGCTCCTGATTTAAGCCCACATCGCCATGGGACTGTCATCGTAGTACTTCGAATTGGCGTCAGTTACGACAACCCTACAGCTATAGGGATGGTAAGATGTTTTCCTGAAGAGGTCGGCTGCTCAAGTCCATTTTCCACCGAGTTCATGTGTTTTGTGCAGAAGACACGACGAAAAAGACAAAATAATATGTATCGATTGGAGATTGGATTTCCCTTCTTTGAGTCATGTGACGTCAGAGGCCGACAAAACTTTATAATTTGGCTTTTCAGGTTGACCGAAACTTCAAAGGAACTACTTACTTCATATTTGGGACACGCGGATTAACCCACAGATCAAAACACACGTCTGCCAAACTGTAAAAATGAAGCGATTTGCAGATCTATCTCGGGAAGAAATTGAAAACAAAAGACGACTTTTAACTCCGACCACAACGCAAAAGGCTACAACATCAGCTGCCAAAGTGTTTCGGGATTATCTTGCTGAAAAAGGAAAGCCGGTCAGTTTTGAACAGTATGAAAAAAAGGAATTGGATGCCGCTCTGTCGTCGTTCTACATTGAAGCGAGAACACAAACAGGCGAGATTAGAGCCTGTGCCAAAACGTGGTCTGCCGAAAGAGCCGACATGTTCATGCATTACTGTTCATCAACCGCACTTTCAATCGCAAAAAGCACTGAACAGTTTGAAAGCATGTATGTTAAAGACATAGCAAAGACAGTTTCAGAAGCTTGCATGCATTACACCTACATGAAAAAAATAAAAATGTTAGCCGAAGCGAGCAAATCCGGCGACTTAAAAGTGGGACATTCCGTACATGGTGTTTTGTTCGTCCGCGGTCCAGAAATCTCCGTCGGCAAGTTAGAAACAGTGCCCATAATATTGATCAATGTACCCTAAATTACCACGAAAAGATGATGTCTACGAAAAAAAAGATGTTTATTGGCAAAATATTTGACGTCAAAAACGTCCATAGCGATCGTAACTCCCTGTGTCTCCAGCGAACTCACGATACGTCCCTCGATTTTCGAATCTACGAACGTCATTATCGCAACCGAAAGTTGTAAGCAGCAGTAAATAAAAAGTTTTATTTGATTTGCAAACAATTGATTTAAAATAAAAGTATTTTAAGTAGTTTTGAGAAGTTTTTAGGTTGAATGCAATTTTCATGTCTTTTTGTTACGATCGCTCAATATTCAATAACTTATTTTAAATGACCGCGGAAGTATCGGGGCTGCTGTTATAAATAGCAAAAACGTTACACGCACGCAGTTGGACTCCATTTTGCTACACGGATGGCCGACTTTCGCAGGGAAGGTAAGTTTTCGTTTCATGTCTCCTGTTTGATGAGCGTTACGATCGACATAAAGTTACGATCGACTCAAAATTCTTCAAGTTTTTTACTTATTCGCTGTGTTATAGCTAGTAGCAAAGAATATGTTCTGGGTGATTCTTCCTTTCATATTTTAAGCATTTGTCTGGACTGAAAAAGTTCGTTGAAGCACGCTGGTTGTTTTTTTGTTGAATTAAGACACAGGGACAGTTTGGGTCTTCGTTACGATCGACTGAACATTTTCACGGCTAGCAATAGCAACAGCAAACAATGGTTCCGCTTGGATTAGCAAGTAATGTATGAGTTTTCGGACTTGTTTTTACATTTAGTCAAGTTTTGACTAAATGTTTTAACATAGAGGGGGAATCGAAACGAGGGTCGTGGTGTATGTGTGTGTGTGAGTGTGTGCGTGCGTGCGTGTGTGTGTGCGTGCGTGTAGAGCGATTCAAACCAAACTACTGGACCGATCTTTATGAAATTTTACATGAAAGTTCCTGGGAATGATATCCCCGAACGTTTTTTTCTTTTTTTCGATAAATACCTTTGATGACGTCATATCCGGATTTTTGTAAAAGTTGAGGCGGCACTGTCACACCCTCATTTTTCAATCAAATTGATTGAAATTTTGGCCAAGCAATCTTCGACGAAGGCCGGACTTCGGTATTGCATTTCAGCTTGGTGGCTTAAAAATTAATTAATGACTTTGGTCATTAAAAATCTGAAAATTGTAAAAACAACAATTATTTTTATAAAACGATCCAAATTTACGTTCATCTTATTTTTCATCATTTTCTGATTCTAAAAACATATAAATATGTTATATTTAGATTAAAAACAAGCTCTGAAAATTAAAAATATAAAAATTATAATCAAAATTAAATTGTCGAAATCAATTTAAAAACACTTTCATCTTATTCCTTGTCGGTTCCTGATTCCAAAAACATATAGATATGATATGTTTGGATTAAAAACACGCTCAGAAAGTTCAAACGAAGAGTGGTACAGAAAAGCGTGCTATCCTTCTTAGCGCAACTACTACCCCGCTCTTCTTGTCAATTTCCCTGCCTTTGTCATGAGCGGTGGACTGACGATGCTACGAGTATACGGTCTTGCTGAAAAATGGCATTGCGTTCAGTTTCATTCTGTGAGTTCGACAGCTACTTGACTAAATGTTGTATTTTCGCCTTAAGCGACTTGTTCTTGGTTTGGTTGTGAAATACTTTTCGAGAAGGCCACTCGGGGATCTTCTTGCGTCAATCGTAACGCAAGACATGTAACTCTCACTGTGTCTCGGTTACGAATGACACAAAGTATTTTTGGACAGCTATGCATTTACATACGTATGCCTTTCTTTTCTATTTAAGGTCTGCGTTTTACTTTTAACTTTTGGAATTGAGATCGTCGCGATATAACCTTCGTGGTTGAAAACGACGTTAAACACCAAATAAAGAAAGAAAGAAAGAAAGAATGGAATTGAGAGTTTAGGGTTGTGGTTTTTTTTTTAATGTTTGTAGCTTTGATTTACGAGGAATGCATGTCGACCGTAACTTTTCTTGGGAAGGACACAGTATTGTTTTATGTCCTTTGTTACTTGTTTTTTTAGTTACCTCAATTACCAGCCTTGTAAATAAATGACTCTGCAGATGAAAGCATATCAATTTATGGTGATTGTGTCAACTTAGTCTTAGACACATCTCTTTGTAGGAAATCCAGTACAGTCTTAGTTCTTAGGACTGATGTTAGAAGTGGTATTGTTGCTCTTAAAAGTGAAATGTTACATTTATCTGGGAGAGGTAGAAGAGACAGGGGTCAGTGCTGTAGAAACTGCACTTGAACATGTCATTAAATTCTAGATGTGCTGTGGGCAAATATTTTTCTGTCTTGTACTTGAGCCTCATTTCTTTTTCGTGATTGTAAGGTCTGCGACTGCAAGTCAGATTGTCACCCCAGGCTGAACGAGTCCGGAAGCAGAACAACGAGCGATCCAAAGAGTACAGACAACGGCTAAAGCTGGACCCTGAACGCTACGATGTCTGCCATGAACGAACTTTGGAGAGGAACAGAAGACATGCTATTCTTACACAAACACGTTTGCACCCACGCGTATGGCTTTGCTTGCAAAGTACACCAACTTTTTGAAAAATACACTGAACGTTTTGGGAAAGTACTCTTGCCTCGGGTTTAGTGTAAACAGGTCTGCATCTGGTTTGGTCTGACTCCCTTCTGACAGTGACAGTCTGGCAAGTTTGCTGATCATGCATAGCCCGAGTAGATTAATTTATTTGATGGGGGAAGCCAATTTTACGAACTTTGCAGTTATCATTATCATATTATTTTACATGTAGGCATTGGCAGCTAAAGCTATGTGTGAAAGCTGATCTGTGATTTTCTCTAGTCTTGTACATTGTGGTACTTTGAATGCTTGTGTGTATTTATTGGTAGAGGTGCAAATTTTTTTTTAAATCTCTGATTACCAATTTGTGATTGATCAAGTCTTGTATTTACCTTTGTAGGGTGCTAGTGTGCCATGTGTTTCTTTGATTATGTGCATGACTATTTGAGAGTGCAAATGACGCTTAATGTGTGGATGTGGAGGATATTCATGAGATTGACATTTCCCTTGGGCGTTTGTAATTTTACCTTGTTTTCTCCATGAACTTGCGTTTTAATTTTTCATTTTTATTTAACCAGTTTTGAGTGCAAAATTGTTTGTTTAATGACTTTTGACTCGTTCAGACTGGAATGTAATGTTCACGAACATTAACTGCAGGAACTTTCTGTATAAGCTGATGGTGTAAATATACCACTATTTGGGAATGTTTTGGTTAGTTTTCTGTTGTGTTTTTGAGATTCTTGCCATCCATTTTCCAATGAATTTGTACATTTGAAGACATCTTATCCTTATTTTGCACTTCCTGCATGTAACACCTGGCATTTTGGCATTTCTTATTCTCTTGTCACATTACAGTGTGTGTTCCTGACTTTGTGTGTCAACCGGAACATGAGACACAGTGCCATTTTCATGTCTTCCTTGACCCCGTTACAGTTGACACAGCAGGGACTAGTTTTTCTACTTTGCTTTCTTTTTCATGTGATTTTGAGGTTTGTTTGAGTTGCAAATGATGGTTTTAATAAAATATTCTAGTCTTTGAAACATCTTCTCTGTTTTTAATATTTTTACAGGATTTCTTGTGACTGGAGTGTGTCAACTGTAACTCAGGACACAGTGATGGGTGTCTTATTTTTCAAAATACAAGGTCCATTTTAGAAGTTCCTCAATGAATCTCTTTTGGGATGTAAATTTTACTTGCTGAGTAAATTTGAAGCAAATCAGTTAAGAACTTATAAAGATACTTATGAAAATGCTGTGTCTCGCGTTATAGTTGACACACAGCTATGTTGATGCCTTTTTTTTGTTTTTTCGCAAAAAATAAAGCCCAAGTTATCTTTTTGGTTATGGAAATAGTTACACTATACACAGTCAATTAGTGTATAAAGATAAGACAGTATTATTTCCAGTTTGGTTTTCAACCCCAAATGTCCCATTTTGGCAAGCACGTTTTGGCACAGGCTCATATACAAAAAAACAAGTCTGGACGCAGTTCGGTACGGCATCAACCGTCACCTGAAAAGTTCTCCACAGAACAAGGACTTCGACATCCTCACAGACCCTAGCTTTGCCTCTTCTAATGAGATGTTCAAAGTCGCCGTGAGGGAGATCAAAGCACAGGGAAAAGCTGCCATCAACCACCACCCTCCTATGTCCGACATTGATCGCAACAAGCTGTACAACAGTATCTACCTCAGTCAGGCAACACCAAACGGGCTGTACAATAAGGTACAGTTTGACATAAGATATTACTTTTGCAGGCGGGGTGCCGAAAATATGCACACAATGACGAAGGACACATTCGAAGGACGCAAACACCGGCAGGCAATACCTGTACAAAAAAGACGAACTCACCAAGAACCACCGGGATGACAGCGAAGGATACACTGGATTCATGCCAGCAACAGGAACACACGACTGTCCAGTGTCTACTTTTCTCAAGTACATCGAGAAACTGCATCCAGAAAGCGAAAGGCTTTGGTGTTATCCGCGTGATTCCTTTCACGATGAAGACACAACGTGGTACACATGAAAACCGGTTGGAAAGCACGGTCTTCAACAGTTCTTGCCCAAGCTGAGCAAGCAGTGCGGTCTTTCGCAAATTTACACGAATCATTCGATTCGTGCAACAAGTGCTACTGTCCTCCACCGAGCTAGCCACGCTCCTGCTGCCATCCAGTCGGTAACAGGTCACAAATCACTGTCATCCCTTGCCATCTACCAACACACATCAGCTCAACAAAAGATGGACATGGGAGACACCCTCCATCAGCACATTGCAGGCAACACACAACTCCAAGTTTTGCCGCGACCAAATTCAAACCTCTCACACAGCTCTGTCGCACACACAGCCACCGGCCGAGTCGATATGCCCGGGGCAAGTAGTTTTGACATGTCCTTTGAAGATATGAATTTTTTCCTGAGTCCAGAAAATGAACCTGACATGCCACCATCCACGACAATGCAAGTTCTGCCTACTTTCCACAACTGTACCATAAACAACTTGAACATCACAATAACAAAATAAGACCAAATGTGTTGATTGTCTCTGCTGTTAACCCCACAAGCTAGCTCAATGAACTCGTCCAGTCTTGATCGCGAGACAGGGTGACGACAAGTGTGTACAACAGTTACTGACACTGACGTGCAAAGAGATGTAGCAATTTAATTGATGGTTTTTTTTATGTTCATGAATTTTCCGTTCCTTTGATTATGTTTTGAACAAAATGTTGCGATAATCAAATATTCTAATGTTAATTGAAGGAGTTAAATAAACTTTTGAAGTTGCACTATTTTGGTGGCGCATTGAAGTGTATGTGTTTGGTGTAAACAGGTGTTTTTGGTGTGTGTGTGTGTGTGTGTGTGTGTGTGTGTGTTTGATTGCATGTGTGTGTGCTCGTTCAATCGTCAAAACAACAACAAAGTCAGTACCTGAAAGGAATTCGATCGATACATAAATGTTATTTGCGTGTTTGACCAAAATATGACATTTTACACAGATCTCGACAGTCATTGTTCACCTCGACCGCTAGCGCGGTCTCGGAGAACAATGACTGTCTCGATCTGTGTAAAATGTCATATTTTGGTCAAACACGCAAATAACGTATAATGTATATTTTGATCGGTTGCAATCTGTAAATACCAGAAACAAAATCTGGTCCTGTTGATACTGAGTTGGACATTATCCACTCTATACCTGCTAATAAGTGCCTAATTCCATGTTGTTTAACGTTTTTGACTGACGTTTGTTTTATCGTTCCATTGTCGTTGTTTTCCTTTCTTTCTTTTTAGTGACAGACTGATCGGCTTCTGCAGCAGCCAAAACTTGTACTTGTAAAGAAATACTGGCTAGGAACACGACCAGCACAATCAATGCTGTATGAATGAGGCGGTGCACGGATGATGTCACAGACATTTACCAAATTACGAAGGTCATTAATAACTACGACCATGACACCAAGAACAATCACAAAAAAAGAAATCTTCAAAACCTTTCACACAAAAAGCAACCAATCCACACATCAATCTTCGACACAGTGCCATCCGTACGACCCTCCAGAAGTCCCTCAATCTCCAGAGCTGTCGCTGCCAATCGGTGTAACAGGCCAGAAAGACGGTCCCACTGAGACATCTCGGACACCA
The DNA here is from genome assembly GCF_037325665.1 of Littorina saxatilis. NCBI lineage: Eukaryota > Metazoa > Mollusca > Gastropoda > Littorinimorpha > Littorinidae > Littorina > Littorina saxatilis. The sequence continues at coordinate 49,376,788 of NC_090261.1, read as the reverse complement.
ATGGGTGTGCTCATCATTTTCTACCGATTCCGTTCCGAGCCGCCGCCGAGACATCCGAGGAAATCTACCCCTCCGGGACACCGTGGGTACCATTTGGGCGTCCTCATTTTCTACCGATTCTGTCCCCAGCCGCCGCCGTATCCAAACCCGTCGAGACATTCGAGGAAATCTAACCCTCGACCTGTCATAGTCAGGCTAAATAAATCTGGCTGAAAATATATCTGGCTGAATACGTCGAGCTGAATTCATCATGGCCCTTGTGCTGCATAATAAAGGCCGTTGGTATTATTCTAACGGTCCCAGTGGAATAATCATCTGGGCGCACAAGTCTTGGATTATTATCCAACGTGAATCTCTCAGATCAGCTCGAGATTATGCAGCTATAACAATATTACAATATTTCGTTCGCAGTTACATTTGAGATATATCGATCATGGATCGCAGTCCTAGGAAGAGGGCAAACAGCTACATTTGGCATGTGTTTCCTTTCGTTTTTGTAATGGGTTGATTTTTATTTGTTCGTTCAATAGCTTGCTTTGGATTTTGGTCTTCTTACTTTGTTTCAGATACTCTGGCAGTCCGATGTCATCTTCTACATTGCGGATAGGAAGGATCATGAGCCTTTTGGCGACATTAATTGCTTGGTTTTCATGCTAAGTGAAAGTGACAATTCACGTTTAGAACTAGAGCTTCACTTACACAGATCAGAGAACACAGCACAACTGTGACACAAAAGGCAACCAATATAATATAAACCAATTAAAAAAACAACGCTATCCAGAATTCCCAGTCAACTGATTTCGAGCAAAGCCCGATATCAAGCTGCCTCATCTGATCGTAAACGGAAGACGCTTGACAGACGGTTTGACATTTTCACTGCATTTTTTTTATCAGCTACTTCATGACTACATCACATCTGACAGGTCAGGTCAACAAATCAATCAACGAATTGATCAATCGTGTCTTGTGTCTGCTGAGTGTTAATTGTTTGTTTGTTTATTTGTTGCTTAACGTCCAGCCGACTACGCAGAGCCATATCAGGACGACTGAGTGTTAATACATTAGCGCTTTACAAACCTGCTTAAAGAGCCAATTGGGTATGCACACTATAGACACAGAAGAAGAAAAAATGGACTAAACAAAAGTCATATCAGCCATCAAAACCAACCTTTGAGCTGGAGGAGAACAAACTATCCCCGAAATAACCAAGGTAGACCTAAGTCCATGGAAACACAATACTTCCAGGCAAGTGTCAAGTGTCAAACAACGCTCATAAGATTGTATGATCTCATATTCTAAAGGACAATTGTTGAAAAAAAAATGAAAAAAAGAAGAAAAGCAAACAGGGAGTGCTGAAGTCCATACACACAGAATACTTTTACACAAACTTCAAATGTCAAACAACAATCAAAACGCTCATAAGATTCTATGATCTCTTATTCTAAAGGACATCGTATCCCCCCCCCCCCCCCCCCCCCAAAAAAAAAAAAAAAAAGAACAGAACAGAAGAGCAAACAGGGACTGCTGAATTCCATAAAAACAGAATACTTTTTAAAAAAAACCTTCAAGTTTGCTTAAAACTTTAAGCAAGTTTTTGTCTTTCTGTTTTTGGATTTGCAAACTTCAAGTGTCAAACAACAGTCTAAGATCCATCATAAGACTCTGTCATCTCGTATTGCTAAGGGCACTGTATAAAAACATCACCACAAAAACAAACAAGTCGCGTAAGGCGAAATTACTACATTTAGTCAAGCTGTGGAACTCACAGAATGAAACTGAACGCACTGCATTTTTTCACAACCGTAGTCCGCCGCTAGTGCAAAAGGCAGTGAAAGTGACGAGCCTGTTTAGCGCGGTAGCGGTTGCGCTGTGCTGCATAGCACGCTGTACTGTACCTCTCTTCGTTTTAACTTTCTGAGCGTGTTTTTAATCCAAACATATCATATCTATATGTTTTTGGAATCAAGAACCGACAAGGAATAAGATGAAATAGTTTTTAAAACGATTTCGGAAATTTAATTTTAATCATAACTTTTATATTTTTAATTTTCAGAGCTTGTTTTTAATCCGAATATAACATATTTATATGTTTTTGGAATCAGAACATGATGAAGAATAGAATAAAAGTAATTTTGGATCGTTTTATAAAAAAATAATTTTAATTACAATTTTCAGATTTTTAATCACCAAAGTTATTAATTAATTTTTAAGCCTCCATGCTGAAATGCAATACCGAAGTCCGGCCTTCGTCGAAGATTGCTTGGCCAAAATTTCAATCCATTTGATTGAAAAATAAAAGTGTGACAGTGCCGCCTCAACTTTTACAAAAAGCCAGATATGACGTCATAAAAGACATTTATCGAAAAAATGAAAAAAAACCGTCTGGGGATATCGTACCCAGGAACTCTCATTCATAAAGATCGGTCCAGTAGTTTACTCTGAATCGCTCTACACACACGCGCGCACGCACAGACACACACACACACACACACACACACACACACACACACACACACACACACACACACACACACACACACACACACACACACACACACAGACACACATACACCACGACCCTCGTCTCGATTCCCCCTCTATGTTAAAACATTGAGTCAAAACTTGACTAAATGCAAAAAGACAGCAAATAAGAACTGCTATAATGCAATCCAAAGTTGCCCAGAGGCAACGAACGCCTTAGTTATATGTGGTTCGCCCTCGGCTACTCACAATGTTCATAAAAGTAGGACAATGAAAGTGCTACACAAATATGCTTTGCATCGCGTTTTTACTGTGAGATTTACGACAAAGTCCACATTTCTTTATCTGCTCGTATGTGGCCTCGATTTTAAGTGTGTTAGTGAATGAGACGACGCTTTCATTGACCCATTGTCTGACTGTAGTAGTAGTAGTAGTAGTAGTAGCAGTAGTAATAGTAGTAGTGGTAGGGGTTGTAGTAGTAGTGGTAGTGTTAGTAGTAGTGTTAGTAGTAGTAGTAGTAGTGGTAGTGTTAGTAGTAGTAGTGTTAGTAGTAGTAGTAGTAGTAGTAGTAGTAGTAGGAGGAGGAGGAGGAGTAGTAGTAGTAGTAGTAGTAGTAGTAGGAGGAGTAGTAGTAGGAATGGGAATACGAGGAGGAGGAGCGGGAAGGGGGGGGGTGTTAGGAAGGGTTCGTAGACAGAATACTCACTTCCACTACTTTTGTTGTTGTTGTTGTTGTTGTTGTTGTTGTTGTTGTTGTTGTTGTTGTTGTTGTTGTTGTTGTTGTTGGTGGTGGTGGTGGTGGTGTTTCTGCATGTGCTGCTGCTTAGCACTTAGCAGTAAAGTCGCAAATGCTGCTGCAGTTTGTGTTGTAACAATAGTAGACGTACCATTTAGTTTAATAACTATAGTCGATGTTGTGCGTCAATTATCAAAAACTATCAGAGCAGCAGTATTTGTACTGGACTATACCGTCGAGATGACAGGTGAAAATGTAATCGTTTTATTTAATGAGTAAATGTTCGTTTATTTGTATGTATGTTTTGATTGCTTGCTTGCCAGTTTGGCGCTTTGTTTATAACCCTTGCTTCAAATCATCCCTAGACCGCAAGTCCAAAAACAAAACAAAAACATTAAATCACGAGAAAAAAAGTCATAAACAAGCCCACTTCTGCGTCGAAAGAAAGCAAGTATACTTGAAACAAGTTAATTAACTTTTTCACACCCACACTCCCAAACAGTGGCAACAATAAACTAAGCTGACAAAGCCGAATGTGCGTTGTAGCGCTACCAGGAAAACCCCATACTTTACAATGCAAAACATTGACACGGGGACACCATTTGTCTGCACCGTCAACAAAGCAAGTGTTGCAATGCAAACATGTTGGGTTCACGATAGATTGACACAACGTGATGTCCGCACTGTCTGTATTTGCCCCACAACGCTTTCTTCACTTCAGGCTGACTGTGGCGAGATAATGTTAACTTAACAGAGAGTGGAAAGTATTTTCAAGCACGGACTAACATGCTGTAACGAATTAAATATGTTCAGTTTTCCACGTTTAACTGTTTGGAGTAATCGCAAGCAAGGATGTCATTTATATAATTGTGGTCTGGGTGGCCGAGTGGTAAGCGCACTTGCCTCGGAAGCGAGAGGTTGCGAGTTCGACCCTGGGTCAGGGCGTTAGCAATTTTCGTCCCCCTTTCCTAACCTAGGTGGTGGGTTCAAGTGCTAGTCTTTCGGATGAGACGAAAAACCGAGGTCCCTTCGTGTACACTACATTGTAGTTAAAGATCCCACGATTGACAAAAGGGTCTTTCCTGGCAAAATTGTTCAGGCTTAAGATAACATGTCTGTGTCTTTCGCTTAAGATAAAAATGTCCACCAAATACCCGTGTGACTTGGAATAATAGGCCCTTGAAAGGTAAATATGCGCCGAAATGGCAGCGATCTACTGGCCTAAAAAATTCCATCTCACACGGCATTCTGTAAAGGGCCTAGAGCCATAGGGTTAGGCACTTAAAAATATCCAGTTATTATTATTATTATTATTATTATATATTTTGGGAGATTCAAAATCCAAGCTTTGGTCCTTTGCAGTTATCACAAACCGGCACGGTTGGCCTAGTGGTAAGGCGTCCGCCCCGTGATCGGGAGGTCGTGGGTTCGAACCCCGGCCGGGTCATACCTAAGACTTTAAAATTGGCAATCTAGTGGCTGCTCCGCCTGGCGTCTGGCATTATGGGGTTAGTGCTAGGACTGGTTGGTCCGGTGTCAGAATAATGTGACTGGGTGAGACACGAAGCCTGTGCTGCGACTTCTGTCTTGCGTGTGGCGCACGTTATATGTCAAAGCAGCACCGCCCTGATATGGCCCTTCGTGGTCGGCTGGGCGTTAAGCAAACAAACAAACAAACAAACAAACAAAGTTATCACAAGCCAGGGTGTGGTTTGAGACATTTTGAGAAATGTTGGGAAGAGCTGCTTGAAAAACAACAACAGACGCTTGTATGCTAACGCCACAACGATCGTGAATGAAACAAAATATCTAATCTTATCTTATCTTATCTCTTCTTTGTTTTTGTGGGTTTTCTAAAACTCGGGTCACCGCCCCTTTAAACAAAAAGACACTGCGCGGTTTGTTACAGCAATGAAATGTGAGGTTGAAGGTCTTGGTGACCCAGCTTGTCCCCACTTGACGACCTCAATACGAGGGGTGAACAAATAACAGTCACACTTTATCTTTTTAAGGCAGATACATAAAGAACTGCTGTTCTGTATAGGGACAGATATTATCAGTTAACACATAATGAGAATAGACAGAAATTTAAGTCAAGGTCAGGCAAGACAATTAAGCTATGTGCGATGCAACAATCCAACCCGTGAAACCAGTACATTCCGGTATTTTGTCGGTTGGGCTAAAATATGAAAATTCTCGAAACAGGTAAGACCTTCCGGCTGACATACTATGTTCACATGGGTTCTTCTCACAATTATAACACACACAACAGAAATTAGACGAGGGGCTACGACCCTTGACCATTATTAAACACACATTAATAAAGTCACACACACTTCTTCTTCTTCTTCTTGGCGTTCGCAGAGGTTACACAATCAGTCCAGCACTGGTGATAAATGTTGTCGTTTTCTCCAACTCCTGTCGACTGCCGTATAGTTTGGTCTGCAAGGGAGTTGGTGACGGCCACACTTCTTTTCGTTCCTCATCTAGTAAGGGACATCGCTGTAAGATGTGTTCCGCTGTTTGGTCCTCTTGACCGCAGGCACAGGTTGGTGATGGCGCCAGCTTGAACTTTCGGTTCATGTGAGCATTGAGCCTGTTGTGGCCAGTACGCAGCCTGATGAGGTTGACTTGCTGCTCTCTGGACATTGTGTGGTAGTCATCTCTGTTTGTCCTTGGCCTCATCAATGCCTTGATGATTGTCTTCTGCTCACTAAAGCTGACACTGTTTTCAGGTTGGTCTTCCACGGCTCCTTCTTTTGCCAGCTCATCTGCCCTTTCATTTCCTGGTATCCCACAGTGTGCTGGTATCCACTGGAGGACAACTCTTCTGGTTTGTCTGACCATCTGTAATGCTTTGGCCAGCTGTGGGAGTTTGTCGTTCTCTAGGGCCTGAAGGACTGAAAGGGCGTCCGAGAGGAAGACAACTTGGTAGCAAGGGTCTGCGGAATCCTGAACGAAGGAGGCGGCCTGCATGAGAGCTTCTGCTTCTGCTTTATAGTTTGTGCAGTGTTTGCCAGTGGCAACGCTGGATGTAGCTGTATGTCCCCCAGGGAACTGGATGAGAATGCCTGCACCTCCATTGAGCACGGCGTTAGTTGCTGATCCATCGGTGTATACATGGATCCACGCCTCTTTTGGGTACTGTTCGTCGATCAGGGCTAAGGTGAGTGCCTGTCGAGCTGTGTCATTCTGATCTTCTCCTGAGGTAACATGTGGAACACTGGTGCAGATCTGGATGCCTGGTTTCTCTGTTGCCTTGGGGGTTTCCTCTTCTTCTTGAGTCAGAGGTAGAGTGTTCTGTGGAAGGACTTCCCTGTACTGTCGAGAAAGTCTCTTGCTCTCATGTACAAAACTGCTCCGTTTAAGCCGGTTCTTGGTGAGGTTGCTCAGTCTGTGCTTCATGGGGTGGTCGGGTAGGCACTTGAGCTTCTCGGCCTGTACCATAGTCTTGGCTTCTCTTCTCTGACAGAGGGGTTGGATGGTGGTAAGCTTCTCCATTTCCTTGATGGGCGTGGATTTCATTGCACCGGTGATGAGTCGGAGGGCCTGGTTTTGCACACGGTCAAGGGTCTGCAGGTTTGTCTTGGCTGAGGTTGACCACGCTGTGGAGCCGTACTCGAGGTGGGGTCTGATTGTTCCCTGGTATACTGTCTTCAGTATCTTCTCGTTCGCTCCCCAGGTGGTACCTGCCAGCTTCCTGAGTATGGCTAGCTTGCGCCGGGCCTTCGTCTCTGCCTGTGCAATGTGTGGTTTCCAGGTCTGCCGTCTATCAAAGGTGACACCAAGGTATGTTGCTTCTTCATCCTCTCTCAGAGGAGTTCCACCAAGCCTAATGGTTCCGGCTTTCTGCTTTGGCGACAGTGTGAATAGGGTGGTGGAGGATTTCTCCTTGTTGATGGAGACGCACCAATCTTCTGCCCATGCGTTCAGCCT
>NC_090261.1:49337135-49364635 GCF_037325665.1 Littorina saxatilis | reverse complement strand
AGACTGACCTTCATATTTGAGCAAAACAGCACTCTCGTGTGTTGATACTGGAGTGGCCAATTACAACCCTTTTTTTCAAAAGCTATTCAAGAGAAGTCAGATTGTTCTCAAACCGTCTGCTGCCTGTGAACACACTGTAGTTATGGTTCCACAACAGTGGATTTAACTGTTCTTTTTGAATAATTTGTAAGCAAAAGGCTGTATTAAGATATCATTTTTTCCTATAACTCTCTGTCTCTTTTCATCACCAAACTATAGCGGTTCAAAAGACGACATAGGAGAGTCAAGAGACAGTAAGTCCATGGACATGACATCAAAGTTCCAGACAATAAACGAATCAAACCGGCATTTTTTGTTTGTTTGTTTGTTTGTTTGCTTAACGCCCAGTCCACCACGAACGGTGATATCAGGGCAGTGCTGCTTTGACATATAGCGTGCGCCACACACAAGACAGAAGTCGCAGCACAGGCTTCGTGTCTCACCCAGTCACATTATTCTGACACCGGACCAACCAGTCCTAGCACTAACCCCATAATGCCAGACGCCAGGCGGAGCAGCCACTAGATTGCCAATTTTAAAGTCTTAGGTATGACGCCTTACCACTAGGCCACCGTGCCGGTCCCATCAAACCGGCATTCCAGACAATCAAAATGCTAACAAATTAAAACAACCAAAGCACCAAACAATGCACATAGCCAAAGCACCCAAAAAATCCCAGACAATCGTCCCTGAAGAAAAGTAGATAAATGGTTTGTAAAAATTCCGGCCAAAAGACACAAGACTCCATGACAGATCCATACATCCCGCTGTAAATACAAAAAACACAGAGGGCGAGAGATATTGATTTCGGCCCAAGACATAGATCTCTTTACCCCCCATCTCCAATCCCCACTGATAAATGATAACATCGCTGGCCCGTAAGAGCCAGACTTCTTGTCGGCAGGCGACTACTCAGACGTCGCATCTATAAAGTGCGATCGGGCACAAAAAATGAAACGACTTTGACGGTGTCAGGAATATACCAAATGTGACAAAGCAATCGAGTTTACGGTGACAGGACAGGGTTTGAAAGATATTCAAATTGACAGAGTCTTCAAAGTTCTGATTTTAGTTATTAGCAGGAAAAGGCATCCAATCGGGCAATGTCTTTGCGCCGGTGAGCTCGGAGCAAAGATGTCACGAAGAGAGTCTGCTTGTTGTCTGTCAAACCCTCTATCAACAATGTACCAATGCGAACCACTACAGTGGAAAAGGGAAGAACTCTTTCTGAGAAAGTTTACTTCTTTAAGAGAAGCTGTCGGAGAGCTCGAAGAATCCCACTAGAGCGTGAGATTCCCTTGGGTGGGAAGGAGCAGCCGCCTTTTGGGAGCGGTTACCAAGTGTGCGAAGCTGAGTGTTGATGATAACCATTTAATTAGCGAGACCTCACCACAAACACCAGATAAACATGACACATCGGTTTGTTTTGAATTGCACGTTTTTAACCCAAGAATTTGTTTTTGAAATCGTGCATATTTATCACAAATTATATCTAGACACTGAAGACGGATTTTCCGACGACATTACGGCCACAACTTTGCGTTTTTCTCTGCGCTCTATTCAAACGTGTGGACAATTTATCATGGATACGAAATATGAGTTGCTTGACACTTGATCAATGTACCAACGAAAAGCAATTAGTGAAATAATCAAAACGCTAAGCGTAGAATTGATTCAGCAAACATTTCACCGACATAATGATTAATACAAAATGTCTCGCCAATCAAGTTACAATGTTACTGTATTGTCTGCTCCTCTTTACAAAAGGTGAGCAAATGTGTGAGTGATGGAGGTAAATTTCTCTCAACCTTTGCCACCTCACCCCCACCTCTTCTTTTTCTTCTTCTTCTTCTTCGTTCATGAGCTTAGACTCCCACGTTCACTCATGTTTTGAGCACGAGTGGATTTTTACGTGTATGACCGTTTTTACCCCGCCATTCAGGCTGCATACGCCGATTTTGGGAGAGGCGCATGCTGGGTATTTTTGTGTTTCTATAACCCACCGAACTCCGACATGGATTACAGGATCTTTTCCGTGCGCACTTGGTCTTGTGCTTGCGTGTACACACGAAGGGGGTTAAGTCACTAGCAGGTCTGCACATAAGTTGACCTGGGAGATCGGAAAAATCTCCACTCTTAACCCACCAGGCGGCAGCGACCGGGATTCGAACTCACGACCTCCCGATTAGGAGGCCGACGTCTTACCACCACGCCACTGCGCCCGTCTCACCCCCACCAACCTCTGGTTTCTACATGGACCAATGGCCACAAGCACAATACGCTATCCAACTGTCAGAGGGAAACAGTCTTGAAAAAGTAATATAAAGAATTTCCGAACGAAACGAACCAAATGTCAGACTGGCGCCTTCATTTAGTCCATATCATATCGATGCAAAAACTAAGTACATGCTACAATAAAATGTCGATGTGTTCCCCTGTCTTTACCTTGACAAAGTTGAACATCTATAAATCATGCTTTGTGTGTCACGGAATCCAATCAAGCTAATTAAAATTAACTGGACAAGTATTGTATCCGATCATTTTAATATGGTTATTTAGATTGTTTTGTTTTGGGCCTGCATATCCCAATACAACATAATTACGCTCTGCTTTTCCCCATTCAAACCAAAAATAAGAAGCAATCGAGATGTATAAATTGCCTGTAACCAGAAACTGATAATCACAAGCACACACAACAAATTGTCTGAGTCTTTTCCCTTGAGTTTAAGTTTCAATTCTTTCTTTGCTTTTTTACATACAAAGTTGGATAAAGTCGAGCAAAATGTTGCCAAACACGAAGGCCATGACAGTGCAAAAAGTTATGATACACCAATTGTCTTACTTTTTTGATTTGTTTTGTAAAGAAGAACTCCGCAGACATACGACTTCCTTTCTCGATCTGACCACACTAACAAAAGTCAGAAGAAAAACATCTACATTTCTGTCATGTTCTTTCTTTCTTTCTTTCTTTATTTGGTGTTTAACGTCGTTTTCAACCACGAAGGTTATATCGCGACGGGGAAAGGGGGGAGATGGGATAGTGCCACTTGTCAATTGTTTCTTGTTCACAAAAGCACTAATCAAAAATTTGCTCCAGGGGCTTGCAACGTAGTACAATGTATTACCTTACTGGGAGAATGCAAGTTTCCAGTACAAAGGACTTAACATTTCTTACATACTGCTTGACTAAAATCTTTACAAAAATTGACTATATTCTATACAAGAAACACTTAACAAGAGTAAAAAGAGAAACAGAATCCGTTAGTCGCCTCTTACGACATGCTGCGGAGCATCGGGTAAATTCTTCCCCCTAACCCGCGGGGTTTTTTCTGTCATGAATCAAAGAAGTACACTCAGATTGTAGGACAATAAGTGTGACTTTCATGTTTCGGCTTATTTTACCCCGCACACCGTGTATATAACTACCTTCCCCTTTAGTTCATGCAGCTGTAAATTCCAATGAAACAGTTTTTCGTTCTTGATTCCCCCTCTCTCTCCCTCTCCCTCTCCCTCCCCTCTCTCTCTCTCTCTCTCTCTCTCTCTCTCTTTCTCTCTCTCTCTCTCTCTTTCTCTCTCTCTCCCTATATTAGGGCGAGGGCTGGATGTAAAAAACCAATATTCTTGCTTATCTATTACCCTCGATCGATAATAAAGATTTTGTCTTGTCTTGTCTTGTCTTGTCTTGTCTCGCTCTCTCTCGCTCTCTCTCTCTCTTTCTCTCTCTCTCTCTCTCTCGCTCTCTCTCTCACTCTCTATCTCTCTCTCATTCTCTCTCTCGCTCTCTCTCTCTCTCTCTCTCTCTCTCTCTCTCTCTCTCTCTCTCTCTCTCTCTCTCTCTCTCTCCCCCCCCCCCCCATCCCGTCCTCCCTCACTGTCGTCTTCGAGGCAGTGCAGAATGGTGATTATCGATCACTGTTCCTCTTATTCGCACACTGACATGCTGCACAACTTCAAACATTTGTTTCGCTCTCCCAACACAAGCTAAGCGCAATCAGGCGACATCAGAATTTTCGCCATGAACGACAAGAGGGCAAAAAAGTCGCGAACGGACAACGTCTGGCAACTTTTTACTCTACCATTCATTATGCTACAATAAGATGTCGATGTGTTCCCCTGTCTTTACCTTGACAAAGTTGAACAAAGTTGAAAAAGAAAAACGCATTGTCCACGGGAGCTTGAAGTCGATCGAAGTACCCTGCTCCTTTATGCTTCCTGTAGTATTACTATATATCAGTAAGGAAAAGGATACTATGATCGACCGGCGATTCGATACAAGCTCCTGTGGCCATGTCCAGAAACTGCAATGGCCTGCTGTCTAACCTCTTGTTAAAAAGAATCAGCCGTGCGCAGTACAGCCAATTTTCACACAGACGCTGTCTGGATTTCCGTCTGCATTGATGGTGAGAAAGGAGAACACAAGCATTGCCCGTAGGCGACGTCATCTCCTCCGCTTGAGTGGTGTTACTCTAATTTTGCTGCTTATGATGCGCGGCTAATTGTGTATTGTAAAGAATACAAACGAAAATAAGAACCGAACTGACTGCGCATCTAAGAAATGACGGAAATGTAACTGGCATCGGATCATACAAACCAGTTGGTATTTTGTTTGAACAGTCTCTTACTGACACAGTACAACGCAATCGCAGTGTTTTTCACTTTGTCAGACTGGATTGCGTCATGTCACTGAGTAACCGGTCCCTGAGAGTCAGGTTTGGTACTTGTACAGAAATGCTGGTCTTGAGAATGGCTCGGCCATCATATCACTGTCTGTACGTGTTCAGTTGCAAGTGCTTTACGTGTTCAGTTCAGTGGAACAAATGTTAGAAGAGTCCTTCTGATGAGAAGAGTCCTTCTAATGTGATAAAATCCCAAATCAGTAAAACACACACACACACACACACACACAAACACACACATACACACACACACACACACACACACACACACACACACACACACACACACACACACACACACACACACACACACACACTGGGAAGTAACCGTAATGCACCCACAAAAACAACATTTGAAACGGAAAAAACAAGCATGCTCACATGAAAATCCACCCACGCCTCAGACTATTTAAAGATACCCCCTCGATGCAGTTAAATGTGGCTGCACAAAAATCGAACGAGCAAATACGTTGTTTACAGGAAACGCCGCACACGCCCGCAGTCTTCTTCGCGCATGTATACGGAAAGGGACAAAAAATCCCTCTCAAAGAGAAACGACTGGGGATTTGTGAACATTATGATACAGAATAGCTTGTCTCACTGAGAGTTGACGTGCAGGGTTTAAGACGAAGATGTACGATTGTAATAGCTCTCTTTTTCTCTCTCTCCTTCTCTCTCTAACACACACACACACACACACACACACACACACACACACACACACACACACACACACGCACACACACACACAACACACACACACACACACCTACACACACACACACAAACCCCACACACACACATGTACATACACACACACAAACACACTTACACACACACATATACACTAACCCCCCCTCCACACACACACACACACACACGCACACACACACACAAACACACACTCATACCCCTCCCACCCACCTACACACAACCACCACCACCACCTCCACCACCACACCCACAGCGGAAGACCCACATCACTGTGCATGGGCCAAGACAAGTCGATCACATGCCAATCGTCACGTCCACAGGCAGTCATTCTGTCACGATCAACAGGGCAGACCGGTTGGTCGTGGGGGTGGGGATGTGAAAAGTTCATCATGAGAGACCTCAGGGGCGATGAAGGGAAGGGCCAGCAGACATGTGATCCAACCCCCCTCATGGCAGCACTGTCTGAGATCTGTTGTTATATAATATACTAAGTAGACATGAACTGTTCCTTGAAGTACGCCTAGCAATTGTGCAATTCTTTCTTTATTTATTTGGTGTTTAACGTCGTTTTCAACCATTCAAGGTTATATCGCGACGGGGAAAGGGGGGAGATGGGATAGGGGAAAGGGGGGAGATGGGATAGACTTGTTAAATGTTTCTTGTTCACAAAAGCACCAATCAAAAAATTGCTCCAGGGGCTTGCAACGTAGTACAATATATGACCTTACTGGGAGAATGCAAGTTTCCAGTACAAAGGGCTTAACATTTCTTACATACTGCTTGACTAAAATCTTTACAAACATTGACTATATTCTATACAAGAAACACTTAACAAGGGTAAAAGGAGAAACAGAACCGTTAGTCGCCTCTTACGACATGCTGGGTAGCATCGGGTAAATTCTTTCTCGTCCCAACCAATATGGGACTCCCCCTAACCCGCGGGGGGTATTGTGCAATTGCACAAGACGAGAAGAAGTAGATCGAAGTAGTTAACATCGTAAGGTTGGAACAATCTCGTGTAACTTATAACGAAAGAAGAATAAAAACAAAACAATTCTTGAACATTAGCAGTCTATATTTTTTTTCGATTTTTAGAACGAAGAAGAACATCATTGTCAGGAACGAAGAAGACGAAGAACCAGGGATGTGGTTTTGGCGTTGGCAGTCAACGAAACGCCAAAACCGACTTCTTTCAACATCGCGGAAACGTTAAGGGCAGAATATATCTGCGCAGTTTCAGCGGCACAGACGACGCACTGCATATTATTGATGCTGCGATGGGGATTATGACGAGTACTTTGCCTGCTTTCCTTTCACGCAACGTGAAACGGGCTGGGATAATCTGCAGTGCGTCGTCTGTCCTGCTGAAGTTACATAGGTCTTGCCAGGCCTTACCGTCATTTACGCAGCATGAACTAACTTTTTAACGCTAGGGGGAAGGTAACGCCAAGGACTTTCATGGCCTTCACGGCGAAATTGTCCGAGAAATAAAATCCAAGCAACTTCCCTGAAAACAACAACAAACAGATTAACTTGACAACCACACCACCACAAAAATAACCAATCAGCAGAATCCCAAGAACACAAAAACAAATCACCCCACGCAAAGACTACAAATAACCAACACATACAATCCCGGCGATTATTTAGCCTTGAAGCTATTAAAACACCAATCTTGTAATGAGTCTGATTCGACAAGTCCGCCAAATGATTTTCTTTTTCTTTTTCTTTTTCTTTTTTAAAACAACACAGCCCACGCAGAGACAAATAACAAAACAACACATTATACAATCCGACCATGTGGCCTTGTAACTGTTGAAACGTTACTCTTCAGGTGGTGTTGAATAGACAAGCCAGCCAAATGGATTTTTCGCAGGCAACTTTGCCTCATTCATACGCACGCGTCTGCGCGGTATTCGAGCGTTACAAATAATTATAAAGGCAGAGTTACAAATCTGACAGCTCCCTCGATATCTCCTCCAGGGTGGTCGCTAATATAATAGCAGGCCAAGTTAGATCAATAGCAATTGTGACGCCTTTTCGTTCGGCATTAATCGAATCAGCGAATTCTATACTGTAGGGGTTCATTAGTTAAGACGGAATTATTGGCAAATGACTGACACGTTTTGTTGCGGAATAATTAAGATAGGAATCGAGACATGGTGGGTTGTGTCTATAAAAACACCTTCGGGGAAATGTGCTGCTTCATTAGATGTTCAGAACTGATAAGATAACGTTCGCTCGACTTGTTTTCTGACAGACAAAAGACTAACCGACAACATAATCATTGTCCATATTGCGCGCATCGACGGACACACAGACACGTACACACGCACACGCCGTCGTTTTTCACTGTGTCGACCAAGGTATTTGATTCGATCGATAGAAAGGTTTAGAGGAGAGTGTGTGCACGCGCCCGTCAGTGTGTGTGTGTGTGTGTGTGTGTGTGTGTGTGTGTGTGTGTGTGTGTCAGTGTGTGTGTGTGTGTGTGTGTCTGTGTGTTTGTGTCTGTGTGAGTGTGTGTGTCTGTGTGTGTCTGTGTGTGTCTGTGTGTGTGTGTGTGTCTGTGTGTGTCTGTGTGTGTGTCTGTGTGTGTCTGTGTTTATGGTTATAAGCTCTTCTCTCTGCACACACACACACACACACACACACACACACACGCACACACACACACACACACACACACACACACACACACACACACACACACACACTGCAAGGATAACATGTGTTTAACAAGTTCAAAATGTCATATAAAACAGCAGTTTCTTTAGCTACTACCATTCGCTCGCAATCAAAGAGCGCTGTGGGAGAGCAAAAGGCAGCCATCCAGAGATCACCGACATCTATAACTGTCTCACAAACAGCGCTTCCATTTCCCTATTCAAGGGCTACACGAAATGCTTAAAGGTGCATTTATTCTCCTGTTAGCGATCATGTTCATCATCAAAGATCTTCTCAAGCATTTTTTTTGTGGACAGGACAAGAGCGTCCTTCAACTAATACAACTAATACAACTAATACAAATGCTAAATATCAACAGCTGGCTGATTCCTTGGCAGAACGGACATTTTAGTTGAATTAATTTTGCAGGTTGACGTAGGTATCACTTACGCAATGTTTTTATGTGTAAAAAGAAGAAGGCCAAGGAGAAACTTGCTTCATGGCAAAAACGACAACGTCATTTCTGATTCTTCCTTTAAACTTTCAAGTAGGGACGATTTCGTTACTGCATGATGTATCACGTTTGTAAGAAAAAGAAAAAGAACAAATAAACAAATGAGCAAACAAGCAAACTAGCAAACAGAATTCAAATAAACGGTCATTTTCATTATTACAGACTTTTCGTCGCTAACCAGAGATCTGTTCACACATACCAACAAAGAACACCAAAACTGAGAGCGCCAAACCTGGAAAAGCACCAAAGCTGAAGGAAAGGAAACAAGTCGCGTAAGGCGAAAATACAATATTTAGTCAAGTAGCTGCCATTTTTCAGCAAGACCGTATACTCGTAGCATCGTCAGTCCACCGCTCATGGCAAAGGCAGTGAAATTGACAAGAAGAGCGGGGTAGTAGTTGCGCTAAGAAGGATAGCACGCTTTTCTGTACCTCTCTTTGTTTTAACTTTCTGAGCGTGTTTTTAATCCAAACATATCATATCTATATGTTTTTGGAATCAGGAACCGACAAGGAATAAGATGAAAGTGTTTTTAAATTGATTTGGACAATTTAATTTTGATAATAATTTTTATATATTTAATTTTCAGAGCTTGTTTTTAATCCGAATATAACATATTTATATGTTTTTGGAATCACCAAATGATGGAGAATAAGATAAACGTAAATTTGGATCGTTTTATAAATTTTTATTTTTTTTTACAATTTTCAGATTCTTAATGACCAAAGTCATTAAATAATTTTTAAGCCACCAAGCTGAAATGCAATACCGAACCCCGGGCTTCGTCGAAGATTACTTGACCAAAATTTCAACCAATTTGGTTGAAAAATGAGGGCGTGACAGTGCCGCCTCAACTTTCACGAAAAGCCGGATATGACGTCATCAAAGACATTTATCCAAAAAATGAAAAAAACGTTCGGGGATTTCATACCCAGGAACTCTCATGTCAAATTTCATAAAGATCGGTCCAGTAGTTTAGTCTGAATCGCTCTACACACACACACACACACACAGACACACACACGCACACACGCACATACACCACGACCCTCGTTTCGATTCCCCCTCGATGTTAAAATATTTAGTCAAAACTTGACTAAATATAAAAACCACGCACAACCAACTGTTTTCGGGCTACCAGTCAGAAATCACGCTGTTCATTAAAAAACCGCAAACGTACAAAACGAAGCGACGACGTCGAAGACATAAAGCTTTCACCTGTACCATAAATCTTTCAAACGGCCCAAATCGACTTACTGCTTGCGCAACTAGTAGTTCGAGGACCCCCTTAACCCTTTCCCTTCCCCCCTTTTTCCCCAATGGAAAGAAAACAGCGCAGCGGTGAATACTACAGTTTCATTACGTCTTTTTCTGGTGATCTCTGCTAGAAGAGAACTTGGGTATTTCAATCACCGAAACACTGGGAGACTGCATTAGTTGTCTTTTTTTCTTCTTGGAAAATGTCCAAAAATTGTTGTATGTCCTCTGTCATTCTCAAAGGCACATACAGATCGTTCGCTTTCGTAATCTTCAGGAGATCTGCATTCGTTGTACCAACGAGGTCATGAAAAGATCGAGAAACATTTCCCCCTCGTTGCCAGCAGATGGTTTTGTACTCTACATTTCAACAAATAATTTGATTTCAATTCCCACAGTCGCATTTTTTGGGTAAGAAAGCGTATTGGATTTGTACCAAAGAGTTCATGAAAATCACATGAAGCATTCATCTTCGGGACTAAAAGATGGTTTTACCCTCCAGAGTTCAGCACTAAATTCGATTTCAATTTTCCCTCAGTCGCATTTTTGGGTCTAAAAAACTGTTAAACATTTGTGTTTGTTTGTATCGCAGAAAAATGTATTAAAGCAGATCAACGGATTTATTCTCACTTGAAGAAAAGACAGTTGCCGTTTTCTACATCCCAAAAAGATGTGAGGTATCATAATTCTTGGCAGTGAAAACAAGGGGTTTGCGTTTCCTTCCTGAAGGAAATGTCAAGGTAATTATTTTAAATGAGCCAAATGGTCGTAAAAAAACTCCACTACGACTTTCCGACCTTGACATTGTAGTGGGGGTCAAGTGGGCGTCGGCATCATTGTCCAATCAGAAATTTTGATGCGCTTCCGCTTCCTGTCCCGCCCAGTCTGCGCAAAAGAAATGGCGCAAAACTGTTTGCGCGGAAAAAGGTGATGAAAAAAAGAACACAACCTGGTTTGATAACCAAATGATTGCGATCTTGCATTCTAGCATCATTTAATGTGGAACAACGACACATCTGATAAACAAATAGCCAGTTTGTTACCAACATGAGAAACTAGGGTTTAGAATCGATGCGGTAAACCCGGACGTATACGTAAATCCGGAGAAGCTATCGAAGTAGGTGACATGTCGTTTCACTCCGAGTGTGCCAGCACCGGCCCTCTTCTCGCCAAACCCCCACTAGGCAGGGAAAGTGGTTCGACCTTGCATGAATGCAGGGCAAGTTCGAGTTTGCTAGCTAAAATTGCTGCTAGTGCTTGCCTTGTCTAGATCTGGAACTTTTTCAATTGGATTTTTTCTCTCTATTATACTGGAATAAGTGGGTGCTTTTCTAGATCTAAGCATCGACAGAATAGACTTGACCCACAAGTCAGCAGCGAATGTGATAAACGGGTTATCTCCCCTGAAAAGCGAAGCAAGCTTCGAAGATGGCGACGATGGAAAAGAGAAGAACTGTGAGCGAACTGCGAAAGGTGTGTGTGGGTGTGTGTGTGTGATGTGTGTCAGTGTGTGTGTATATGCGCGTGCTGTGTGTGATGTGTGTCAGTGTGTGTGTATGCGCGTGCTGTGTGTGTGTGTGGCTGTGCTTGCGTGAGCTTGTGTGTGTGTGTGAGAGAGAGAGAGCGATAGTGAGAGTAGGGTATGGTTGTTGGTGAAAGTTGAGTTGGACGCTGGGGTTGGGCGGGTGTGTGTGTCAGAGAGGGTTGTGTGTGTGTGTGGGGGGGGTGGACTGCGAGTGTGTGTTTATTTGTGTGTGTGAGGGTTGTGTGTGTGTGGGGGGGGGGGGGGTTGACCGCGTGTGTGGGTTTATTTGTGTGTGTGAGGGTTGTGTGTGTGTGTGTGTGTGTGTGTGACTGCGTGTGTGTGGTTATTTGTGTGTGGTGTGTGTGTGCCTTTCGCCTTGTATTGAGGAAATTAAACTGCGTTTGCGTATTATGTGTGTGTTTGCAAGCGTCCGTGTATGTTAGGCATATCTCAGTAGGTGTGTGTATGTGCGCGTACGTGCAATGTGTGTGCGTGCGCGCGTGTGTTTGTGTATGTATGTATGTATGTGTGTGTGTGTGTGTGTGTGTGTGTGTGTGTGTGTGTGTGTGTGTGTGTGTGTGAGAGAGAGAGAGAGAGAGAGAGAGAGAGAGAGAGAGAGAGAGCGATAGTGAGAGTAGGGTATGGTTGTTGGTGAAAGTTGAGTTGGACGCTGGGGTTGGGCGGGTGTGTGTGTCAGAGAGGGTTGTGTGTATGTGTGGGGGGGGGGGGGGCTGGACTGCGTGTGTGTGTTTATTTGTGTGTGTGAGGGTTGTGTGTGGGGGGGGGGGTTGACCGCGTGTGTGGGTTTATTTGTGTGTGTGAGGGTTGTGTGTGTGTGTGTGTGTGTGTGTGGGACTGCGTGTGTGTGTTTATTTGTGTGTGGTGTGTGTGTGCCTTTCGCCTTGTATTGAGGAAATTAAACTGCGTTTGCGTATTATGTGTGTGTTTGCAAGCGTGCGTGTATGTTAGGCATATCTCAGTAGGTGTACGTGTGTGTATGTGCGCGTACGTGCAATGTGTGTGCGTGCGCGCGTGTGTTTGTGTATGTATGTATGTATGTGTGTGTGTGTGTGTGTGTGTGTGTGTGTGTGTGTGTGTGTGTGTGTGTGTGTGTGTGTGTGAGAGATAAACAAACTATCAAGAACAAAACAAAACTGAACAAACGAAATGTTTTCCCCCCAACTCTGATTATTGCTTGTTTCGGAGACGACTGTGATTTTGACTTTTTGAGTAAGCCTACACGAACACACAAGCTCAATACAGCCGGCAACAAGTTCGCCGGTCGGGGCAGTGAAATACTATTTCAAATAGATCTATTTCACTAAGAATGTCAATGGATATAGGGCAACATACTTGTTTTTTAAATCAGTGATTGATTAGATCGTCATATTTTTGTGACACTGAGACCAAACCATCAAAAAATTAGCAATAGGCCTTGAATCAAAGTCGTGCGAGATCTGACCTTGCTGCAAATGTACGTGTACGACTTGATTGTGTTGACGTTCAACTGGTAAGCTGGGCGATTGCAGGCTTTTAAGTTTTATCCAGCGAAGGCAGCGATCTAGATGGTACAGATGCTTTCCCGGTTTCACAAATGGGATGAATTTCACGCCAACACAGCGTTCAGGATACCTATCATCCGTTTTACATTGTCCCCAAGCACAGCGCTTGTTAGCAGCATTTGTGTGTGTTTGCTTCCTAAAACAAGGGAAGTAACTCCCAGAGTCTCGATATGTGGATATGGTTAATTAGATAATGATGTTCCTTGCATTGCATTCTCCTAAATCTGTTATTCTAACCAGTTTGTTTAAGAATATAATTGTTCGTTTTTTGTTGATAAGCTTACAAGATTTTTTCTTTTTTAAGTAAGTGGTTTCACACGTACAACATGAGACCCACATGCACTAGACAATGGAAGTTGAGGTCCTCGTTCAATACCACAAATGCCAGTATTATACTTCAGACTCCTTTTGGAGGAATGTTTGGGTGTTGAACTTGAAGTGGCAGATTGTTTGCACAGGTATGTACGTTCGTACGTGCACGCATGTATGCAGGCATTTGTTTGTCAAGCAGGAACATGCAACATTTTGTTGACCGTATGTGAGTGCGTGTGTAATAAAACCAACGACAAACAATACAAAAAGCTCCAGCTCTGCTTCTTCACCAGTCACAGACGCATTGCGTTGTTCAGCTTTCCAGAAATATATTAACTCGGTCAGAACCGGCTTCATGAATATTTTATTTCAGGAAAAAGTCAATCGAATCTACACAAAAAAAGGTTATTGCGTTGTTCTGTCTTTGAGACTGTACCACGTAATATTGAGCTTCTAGAAGAAACATGTCTGTGGCATAGTTTGACCCAACAGATAGAGAAGTCAACAGAGGTATTCTGCCGTCAGCAGCTTTATTGCTGTTTTGAATTTGATCTTGCATAATTTTATTACATAATTTTGCAACACACAAAGAAATCGTAATTGAATATTTTACGCAAAATTGAATAATTCGCAAACATGTTTGTATGAACAAATATTATTTTAAGAAAATATGAGTGTGAGGATGGACGTATTTTGAGTGAAGTAGCAGAAATTCTTTTTAAGTTCTTTAGCTACATGCACACGTTCTGTTAATTACGTTCTTAGCAGGGAGATCCAGATTAATAATACTGCTGTGACAGGTTGTGGTTTCCATACACACTTTGAATACAGGAAAACAAAAACAAAAACACAGTTAAAAAAAAATGTGCACATAGGATTAAAATATTAAAGTGTACAGAATAAAAGCAACATATGTACAAAAACAAATCTCGTGGTTCTCTTGTCAAACCCACTGTAGTAAGCACAGAATAGGAGAGAAGATTTTGGAGAAGGTGGCTTTACCTACTGAAGTAAATGATCAAGAGGATTCTAAGCATCCAGTGCTAAAGCTCTCAAATCACAAGACATACACACTTGTTGTGGCTATCCGAACTGTTGATTTAAAAAAAAACATACCTACAAATTGAAAACATCTATTACAAAATTATATATATTGTATGGATCTGTCTTTGTAAAATATACTGTACAGAAAATTTTAAATAATCTGCACAAATCTCGTGGTTCTCTTGTCAAGTAGTAGGCACAGAAAAAAACCCTGTGTTTTGTCTTGTAAATAATACTTTACTAAATGTGTACAGTATTCTAAAAAAAAAAAATTCTTCCTTTTTATCATATCAATTGCCTCCCTTGAATTTTATTTGTAAAATAATTCTGAGAAAAAAAGCTTTCTACTTAAAAGCAGTGCAATCAAGAAAATGGGTACAACCTGTGTGTATACCTTTATTCCTTATTCTTTTTATTTAATTGAGGATGTCACTACGCAGTTTTACTGATTTAAAAAAAAATTCGCTTCAAATTATCTCCCTTGAACAAACACTTCTTTTTACAATTAAATTTTGTTTACACGAAGAGGTAGTTTTAAGGGTATATATACAAAAAAAACAATATTGCAACCTTAGATGTATTTACATTTGGACTAATTCCATTAAAAAAAAATTCAAACTATAAATGATAAATCAAAATAAAACAGATTTTGGGGCTGTACACAAGCTAATAGGATTAAACACGAAAGTCGTACCCAAGAATCGTCAAATACTTTTGCTAACAGCTATACTTAAACATAAGAAAATATGATCTGCATCTCTTGTTATGAAGATGATGGCACTGGTCCACCGAAGTGCATGCCATATATGCTTTACTGTGCGCTCTCCCTCTCAATGGTCTTTCTCTGGCTGACTCGATTCTGAGGAGATAAAAGAAAACACATTCAGTACAAGCTGTAAAAAATAACAACAAAACTAGTATTACTTAAAGTAGCTGCTGGTTTCTGAGTATTTGATTGAAGGCCCAATCCGACTTGTAAGAAGTTTGCCCGACTGTCGCAGATTTGGTCAGGTATGGAGTAAAATCATGCCTCAATTTGGTAACATACAAACTGCAATATTCTAAGGCTGTGAGTGTGAGAATACATCGATGCCACTTTTTAAAAACTTTCTTTTTGTGTGTGCGCATGTTTTAGTGCCAAAAATGAAGAGGCCGAGTGCTCTCTCTGCAAAACTTGTGTGAAGCTTCAGAGCTCTATCAATGGTTTGAAAGAAAAAACATACTTTTCCATTTTTGACGTTCTTGTTCCCTTCCCTGTGAAATTTACTGTCCGTAGGTTACCGGATTTTGTTAATGTCCGTGAAAACCTTAACTATTCATTGCTGAGTGCCTAGTGATAGCTATCCCCCCAACGACCTAGCACTGCTGAATCCTGATTCTTCCCATTGTTTGATTCTGTAATGAAATTGTGTAGTTGGTAGTTATGTGAGCTTCTTCTTGGAGGGGTGGGGGGGGGGGGGGGGGGGGTGCTGGTTGGTTGGGTTTTTGGGGGTTATTAAACCATCAGATTAAAAAGTAAGACTTCATTGTAATGTGCAGATATTTGTTCAGGTGCCCACCATTTTCTATGTGAAAACATGTTGCTAACTAACATGAACCCAACCATAAAACGTGATGTAGGTGAGTAGCCCATCTAGAAAAAAGAACCTGTTCTAATTCGGAATTAGAACAGGTTCGTTTTTCTAGATGGGCTACTCACCTACATCACGTTTCATGGTTGGGTTCATGTTAGTTAGCAACATGTTTTCAAATTCTCATCAGGCAATCACGGCTGACACTAAACACAGAACAGGTGGGAGAGACATAATTCAATTTACTCACCTTCCTTGCATTGTGAGACTGGCCATATGAATCTGCTGAAGTAGTTCCTGCACATATTTAATCAAATATTCATCTTAATAACGTGTTAATATCGCTTGTTCTAGCAAATCAGACTTGACAGTTTTCTGATGGCTTGCACAATTTAAGAGCTTGCCTGTCCCCAATCATTACAATAAGAAACAACATCTAGTATGCAAGTATTTTCAGGGTATGAAGGTTTTAATATAATGTCGGTTCTTCTGGGGGCATGGAGAAACACCTTACACAAAGTAGAACATACACAACAAATTTCAAACAATTGAGGTCACACCATAGTTTTACTCACAAACAAACAACAGCAATACAATAAACAGTCTGCAAACGCCTACATGTTGTCTACACTAGGTATAAAGAAACAAAGAAGCACATGAAGACGGGCTTTGTCAAGTAGACCATTATAGCGAATGAGCAACAGCTGATGATCCAGACCACCAAATTGACATGATTTCCCCTTATTCAGTTTGTGATTGTAGTCATATTGACGATGCATGACTTCAATTTTTCAAAGTAAGTCTCTTGGTGCGTTTACGGATACATTCATTGTCACAATTACGACATGCTAATGTCTAACCTGGGTAAACTTCAATTCATGACGTAAACTTCAATTCATGACTTTTTTCAAACTGGCATAGAAATTATGAGCATACCAGAATTATTTTCCTGTTAGACTGTCTTCTTCTTTTTCTTCTTCTGCGTTTGATATTCAATTCATGGCTGTCATATCGTCAGGTCAGTGGCTGCCATGAAGTCAGCAGTCTTCAGTGTCGGACTGTCAAATTAGATGATATTGTAAAGAAAGTAAGTAACATCTCATGATATTCTAACTTCAATTACATCACCTGTCTCACAGTCTGCCTCTTTAAAAATTAATGAATAATTTCAGTAACATAATTTTTGGGTAAAAAATAAAAAGGTATGAGAAATAATCCTTACCTTTTGTGTAATAACCCTCACCACCAATTGTTTTATTTCATTTCCATTTTAACAGATTTAGCACCTCTCCGAAAGCCAGAAATACACTTTAAATCCCACGCCCCCCCCCCCCCTCGGCCCCCCCTACATAAACTAATTAAATAACTAATTAAGGAAAAACATCCTTACATCATAAAAAGTCAGAACCACCAAAACCACCCCCCCCCCCCCCACCCATCCAATAAAACCTGAATACAAAAACACTTCAAAATAAAAAATGAAAACATTTAATTCCACTTACAAAATATAAAAGTTGTTATGCTTTATTTTCATTATCTGTTTACAAACACATAAATTGCTGTGCAAATCTTTTTAAAAACATCAATGCCTGAGACACCAGTAACCTGTTTATATTGTTGACCTTGTAGCTTTTCAGTTTAAGAGGCTGTTCTGGAATCTGCACTAAAGTCAAACATAACCATGAATACCGTTGGAAAAATATTACATCACCAAGACCGAAAACATAACACCAACCGACACTCCTCACCCTTATTTCACCCACTATGCCAACCCAAAGACTGGAAAATAATAATCAAATACAGAATGAACAAAAATGCTTGATTTCATTTCTTCAATGATAAGTTAAAAATCTTCATTCTTCATAATAATGTTATTGGCATAATGTGTAATTGCCACAATTTACAGAGTTTGATTAAAAAAAATGATGCGATAAAAATCAAAGTGAAAACATTTGTTTTTATACTGATACCTTATTTACCTTGTGGCTTGTGTGCCTCAGGTTTAGGAGCGGCTCAAACGTCCTCTGCTCCTCAGTCTGCAAGAAATTAAGCGATGGCCTGAAGGAGAATAGAAAAAGATCCTTTGTCAGCACCCTGTGTATGTGTGTGGGTGGGTGTGTTAGATAAATAGGCGGGGGGGGGGGGGGGGGGAGGTGCAATAGCTACCACGCCTAATGCAGTCTGCAAAACAAGTGCAACACTTCTACAGAGCTTTTATGATACAAAGCTTCAAATAAGAAACACATTACAATCAAATGAAAGCTGAGCCTGTCATTGCAAAATAAGGAATATACAACAATCCAGTGGCATGTAAAATATTGTTCCTTCAGAAAGATGGCTCTGACAGCAGAAACAATTTAACTTGAAGTTTGAGTCCAAAATTATTTCTCTACATTAGTGAACGTACTTGCAGTAATACCCCTCACACATGAACTATTCACAGACTGAATAACAGTGTGTTCCCAATGTTGCTTCCGTGTATCGGTTAGATCCATCTCGGTTAGATCCATCTGCAGAGTACGGATTGTCATCCGTTTAATATTAAAAAGGAAAAACAATCAGAACTTGTCATCAGTGATCAACCTACCTTGCAAGAGTGGGGTGAAACACTCACTTCCTGCCAACATGTCTGCAAAAAAAAGAGGAAACAATACCAATGGAAGCTTAAAATGGTTCTTTTGTTCAATATGTGTACACGTGCTTCATTTCTGGGGTGAAAGTGTAAAATATATTGATGGATTGATAGAACAATATTGCCTCAAGTTCACCGCACCAAAAAATACTTATCAATCAACATTGTCATCACTCGATCAGCTATTCCATCTCTTTCATAAGTGTGTGTGTGATGGTGTGAGCGTGTGTGTGTTTGTGTACGTGTGTGTGTGTTTGTGAACAAGCGTTGAAAAACGTATGTTTACCTTGCTCTAGATCTACCGACTTTCGTAGGCGGAGACTTCTCTGCCGTGACAGCGGCTTCGTTTCCCTGGCAGAATTCAACATCTTGTACAGATCTGCTGGTGATTTTCATTTCCTCCGCTTCTAGAGTCACTTGATCCACAGATTTAACGAACATTGAATGTTCTTTTAGTTCTTGTGACGGAAGTAAAATCAAGGAATTAAGTGGGCATTCCTGAGCCCTCTGCTGGCTTCATGTCCACAAAGTAAATCGCACAAACTTGCAAGGTTTGGGGGGTAGTTTATTACTTTGAAGAAGAACAGCTAGTCGTCGCTGCCCGTTCAGCATTCTTCGCGCGACTTTTGTTTTGCAGAGGAAGGCATATATGCAGTTTTTTTCCTGATGAGTGTTGCCAGGGTGCACAAACTGAGAAAGCATTCCCGATTTTCCACAATTTTCTACTTCTTTACAGTCTTTTGCACAACATGATTTATAACTGCCGGTGTACGTCTAATTCATGATGCCAACCAGCTGGGTCAAAAGTTACGTTCCAGAAAATACTCGTTGAACTAAGTTCCAAACGAATGTCAAGGCCAGTTCTTGACTGGTTTTGAACTGAAGTTGGGCTCCAAATGAAAATAAACACTTCCTCCAGCTGCGCGACCCATTGATAACAACAGTTGGAACTGGTAGGAAGATGAACAGGTCTTGCGAACTGGCTACACACTGTTACGGTTCAAGTTTAAGTTCAAAGTAAACACTCAACTGAGGTTGCAGGTAATGGCGGACTTGACTTCCTTCATAACCAAATATCACTCTTCTGACAAAAAAAACGCAAATGCTATGTTAAACCGGAAAATACGTAAACCGGAAAAGGAAGCGCATCAAAACCAAAATGGCAGCCCCCATGAAATCCGAAAGGTCACGGAAAAAAGTCGTGAATACTGTAGGATCTTAATAATAGTATATTATTATTACTGTAGGACCTTCATCAGTTTACGAAGGCGGATCACAACAACTGCATACACTATGCGCAGCATTCATTTCTGGACATAAATCCGAAAAGTAGTGAGTGCTCATGGTTCACATTATGTGCGTGCGACAGTGAGTGCGTGTGTATATGCGAGTCTACATGATCCGTGTGTGGAGCCAACTTTGACAAGTCAAGTCAAGTCAAGTCAAATTTTATTTCTAGAAACCCCATGGGGGTACATGAAAAAAAAAAATTATTAAAAAATACAAAAATACAAAGAAATACAAGAACATATAAAGAGAGGAATGCAGGTTGTTCAATCAATGTATACACATAAACTCGTTCCGTTGAAAAAAAATAAAATATAAAATAACTTGTTTTACAATGTGGAAATCAAATCTCCAAAATAATCGTTCTCAGTCAATGCGTAACATTTATATGTGGGAATAAAGAACCCTACAATCAGCTGTTTAAATCGTTATTTTTATTATTTTATTTTTATTTTTTCCCTATCAACACCTGTTTAAAAATTCTTTTGAAATACCTTTTATCAAGTGAATTAAATTTAACAATATTTTTTTTAATTGTTGTTGAAAATAAAAGTTGAAATTTTATTACATTTGGATTTTTGGGATACTTGAGTGGGATAATTTTTTTTCTTAATTCTTCTTCTTGTCGTTCGCTGTTAGATCGTCAGTCCGGACTGCAGGGCGAAACGTGCTGTCCTCTCCAAGTCCTCTTTGGGACCGTATAGCTTCTTTTGTAGCGCTGTCTCCTCTGGCCAGGTGGTGTCCCTCAGAGCACTGTGGTATGGACAAGCCTGCAGGATTTGCTCTGCTGTCTGATTCTTGCCACACGGACATAGGGGGTAGGGAACTAGCTTCAGCTTTCGTTAAAGAAGCTGCAGTTAAACACATAGTGGAATTCGTCCCCAATATCGCCATTATTGCACTTTGTACACACTCTTTCCTTCTGTATTATATTTATAAATCTTCCTGTCTGAATTGGCAGCTTGTGGTTTAGCGTTCTAAAGCGCAAAAATGTTATTCCCAAATTGTGTGGAAGTACTCTTAGATAATTTTCGAACATTATAAACATTGTAAAGCCGATAATTATAAAACATCTCACTGGAATTTAAATCGGAAAACCACATCTGTACATATTGGTCTTTCAAACATTGTAAAGTTTTTAGTTTGAACCAATGGCTAGAACAACTCAGCTTCCACTGGTTTATCCACATTCCACTTAGGCCAAGGTTATTCCACGTTGTTTCTATACAATTCAAATATGGTGATTTATAAATATTTTCTACATACTGGCGATACAAAAAACGGTATACTATACTGAAAAACTTAAAGTTGCAATTAACATTCAACAGCTTAAACCAAAAATTTAACATTCTATTTATCGCCTGAATTTCCAGTGGGTACATTCCAGTTTCACCATAGACCATTTTGCTGGGAGTTGACTTACCCAACTTCAAAACAATTTTATAGAATCTTAATTGCAGCTTTGAAGCTAGATTTAGCATACCAGGACACCATACTTCACATCCATACAATAAAATTGGCACAATCATCCTGTCAAACAATTCTAACTGGATATCTAAGGGTAACATTACCTTCTTACATTTTTTCAAAAGGCCAAACATAGCCCTTGAGGCTATTACATACAAACATTTTTGGGCTACATTAAACTTATTATCATAATTCATATTATATACAATCCTAAATACCGATAGCCAAAAACCACTTCTAATTTCTGACCCGCACAAACGAATGTGGGAATATTTCGTATTTTCCCTCGAGACTTGACTTGACTTGACTTGACTCGACTAATACTTTTGTTTTTCCTGAATTCAGACGTAAATCCCAATGTTCGCAATATTCAGAAAGAGTATTTAACGAGTTCCCCGGCCTAGTTCCCGGACTTCCTGATCCAATTAGTGTCAGTTCTCTTGTTCCATGACCTTGCAAAGGTTTCAAGAGTTCTTGTTATGGTCAAAATAATAATATTATGTTGGTTTGTGCTGCGTTCCTGTTTATTCCTATTCCTCGGTGTAACAGTTTTTGTAGCCGCCGGCTATTTATAGCCCGGCTATACTTAGGTTTCGCGGTGTTGACTATCTGAAATAAGGTCTCGGCGACGACTGTTGTTGTTAATCTGTTACTTTTGATGCCGACAGCTCTGTCTGTCTGTCTGTCTGTCTGTCTGTCATTCTGTCTCTCTCTCCCCCCCTCTCTCTCTCTCTCTCTCTCTCTCTCTCTCTCTCTCTCTCTCTCGCTCTCTCTCTCGCTCTCTCTCAGTATGGGTTGAAACTGTTAAGCGTGACTTAAGATCGCGGATTAGGTCACAGGTCAACTGTTTGTGCAGAGACGGTATCCATGTCCTACCCCCGTGTCACCACGGGCGGCTATTTTGTCCGTTAAGATCAATGCTTGTTATGTACACTTTCGTGTTTCCATTCTTGACTATTGATATGTTGTTTATGTGCAGTGTGCTTACGTGTTTGTGATTCTGTAAGGAAGTATACATATACTCAAGCTCAGCCCTTTTCTCTGGTCCTGTTCGTACTTTTTTCCCTGTGCTTTCTGATCGTTTTTCTGTCAGTTCGGGAACGCACAAGAAGAAGTTTCCGTGAGGGTGGTTGGAGATCGCTTGCGTAACATTCTGCTTCACGAAAATTGGGTAATTAGAACACAAGGAAAAGCGTTCACAAAAAACAAATAACAACTTTCTCATTATACCACCACGGAGCCGCAACGGTTCGCCTAACATATTCCCCAATTGTTTTTCCTAATGTTGGCTTGGTCGTATAACAGCGACCATTACAGACGATTTACGTTTCGTGCAGAATAGTTATTAATGCTGAGAGGTAAGGGAGTTAGCAAGCCGTCCTTTCGGCAGAATTTACCAGTGTTTGGTCCCAAGTTATTCTTATGGCCTCCGTTATGGCCCGTCGACTGGGCCATATTTTATTACCACGGGACCTTCCACTCCAAGCGACAGCCTTTGCCATAACTGCAGTCTGGGGATATGAAGAATATCTTGTCGTCTGAACTTGAAGCTCAAAGTAAGACTGAAAGAAAATAACGCTGATTTTTTTTCGAGACAGACTGAGCTATTGCCGAACTCTAGGGATATGAGGAAAATCATGTCCTCTGAACTTAAAACTTAAAGTAAGGCTGAAAGAGAAAATAACGCTGATTTTTGCGAGACTGAGCTTAGCTGTAGTCTAGGGATATGAGGAAAATCCGATTCTGTCTGTAGAAAAAAACACCAGGGTTAAAACAATATAAATCTGATTTTTAATGTGCAAAACTGCTTCAGTGCAGTATTGAGATATGAGGCAAACCTGGCTATTGATTAGACGTCAAAATAAGGTTGAAACACTATATCATGCAACACTTATTTTTGCGTGAAAGCTTCAACTATATATATAATGAGCGCAGTCTCTGGATACCCTGTCGAAAATTGTCCGGGTAGCACTGATTTTCGTCGTTTGGTATAATCGGCTACAGCATTAAACATTTTACGAGGACAACTATAACATGAGAAGCAATTGTTGGCGTCCGACATGCAAAGCAATCCAGGGGCGTCAGCACGCGCTTTAATCCCCAACATGTCTGTCTGCTGACGAAACTACACGAGATGGATCTGCAAGCAATTCAGTGGCGTCAACATTGGGGTCTGCATATTCTCGATGCCCCTACAGGTCTTGCTGCTCTAGATACATGAAATAGATCGGCAATTAATCGTTAGCGTCAGAATTGGGAAGCTATCAAGGGGGGGTCTGCATAACCCCTATTCCACTACTTCTCTAGACACAACATACCATGGATCGACAATTTATCGTTGGCGTCAAAATTGGGAATCAATCGATGGTTTTAGCATTGGGAAGTGATCTAGACAATCAGTAAGTCCTCCATACCCTTGACGCTACACGGGATGGTTTGGCAAGCACTCACTGGCGTTAAAATCCGGAAGCTTTCGATGGTATTAGAATGCGACATAGATCGGCAAGCAATCGTTGGCGTGAAAAGTTAGGAATCTATCGATGTTTCTAGAATGCTGAAACAATGAAAGGAGCAAGCATGTCGTCCTTTCCCTACATGACTTGCTGCTATAGTTGCTTCTTTCGATGGATCAGTAAGCAGTCGTTGACGTTAAAATTGGGGAGCAATCGATGGTGTTAGACTGCTGAAGCAATCAAGAGCGCAAGCATGTCTTCCTTTTACCCACACGTCTTGCTGCTTCAGACGCTACTTGCGATGAATTGAAAAGCAATCTTTGGTAAAACAATAAGAAGCTATCGACGATGTTATAATTCTAAAGCAATCAAGCTTGTCAAAATCGGGAAGCTATCGACGGTGTAATAATTCTAAAGCAATCAAGCTTGTCAGAATCGGGAAGCAATCGATGAATTTAGAATTCTGCAGCAATCAAATGCACAAGCATGTAACTTATTGTCATACAGGTCTTGCTCTTCTAGACGCAACACGACACGGATCGGAAAGCATTCGTTGGCGTTCG
The DNA here is from genome assembly GCF_037325665.1 of Littorina saxatilis. Taxonomy (NCBI): domain Eukaryota; kingdom Metazoa; phylum Mollusca; class Gastropoda; order Littorinimorpha; family Littorinidae; genus Littorina; species Littorina saxatilis. The sequence goes on along the minus strand of NC_090261.1, from coordinate 49,340,355 downwards.
AGTTGCGAAACAGTCGATGGTTTTATCAATTTGAAGCAATCAAGATTGTAGACAGGTCCTCTATTCCTCTCCAGGTTTTGCTGCTATAGACGCTGCGTAAGATGGATCGGTGAGCAATCGATGTTGATGAGGGGGGGGGGGGGAGGGGGGGTTGTTGTAATCGATGGGCCTCACGCCTATCTTGTGCCAACAAAGACCCCTGCGTTGCTTCTAATGCCATTGATCTCCTTCACTTCTTGAGAGGCTGAGAGATGTCAACCGCACTTGCAAGCGCCTTCTTGTCCTCCTTTCCTCTCTGTCTCTGTCTCTGTCTCTCTCTGTCTCTGTCTCTCTCTCTGTCTCTCTCTGTCTCTGCCTCTCTGTCTCTGTCTCTCTGTCTCTCTCTCTGTCTCTCTCTCTCTCCCTCCATTCTCTCTCTCTCTCGCTCTGTCGCTCGCTCTCTTGCCTTCGCTTGCTGCCTTTGCTCGCTGCCCCCCCCCCCCCCCACCCCCCAGCTTTCTTTCTTTTTTTCCATTTTGTGTGTGCTTTTTGTGTGTTTTTGGCTATTTTTGTGTGTTTTTTAATAAGCCTGAATAAAAAGTATCAATTCAAATTTGAAGAACTGACAAGCGAAAGGATCACTTATCGCGAGGTTTGGCACAATAAAGAAAACAATTACGAACACAGGCCCTTACATTCTGCATGTTGTGGCTGAGAATCGCGCATAACTCATCAGAATTCTCCCAACAGATATATGCTGGAATAAAGCCGCTTCAAGCTAAAGGATGTTCGTTTGTGAACAAAAAAACATTAATCGAGCTAAAAGAGCCAACACTGACAATTTGATCTGCTTTACAATTCAAGGAAAGAAGGTGTGTTTTGTTTAACCCGAGCGAAATATACACAAATGTCGTACTTGAAAGGACATTAAAAACCAACAACCAACCAACCAAACCCAGAAGCTCAACTCTGGGACAACCAAAAAAGAACCAGGCAATGCCAGATATAGTCCCTAAGGGGTAAATGTTCAACTTTAATGCAAGACCATAAGATAGCAGAAAGCGCTTTTCTGAAAACAAAAATAGCCCACACAAGCGTCTGGCGTGCGCGGAGTAAATAAAACCAAAGAACAATATAAACAGGAAAAAAGAAACACACAATGTGAGCAGCATTATATTGACCTCTTTCCCCCGCCGCCCGTTGGGATCGTGGTCATGCGGGTGATTTAGACAGTCCAGAAATATGGGCAAAACAGAAACATTAAGCCTTGGCTTAAGACAGGAATAAAATAATGAGAAGAATCTGAACTTCTGTCTATGGCCATGTAGCTCTTACAATCACCAGCATTGGGCTATAACTTCGCGGAGGTACGTGATTATCCTGCAGAAAAAGCAGTTTAAAAGAGCCTCACTTCTTTCTTTTTATACAAATAAAAGTTTTGGAAAAACGATGCGCAATAATGCCTCTGATGCTGATGACGACGACGTCGACAACAACGACGATTGAGGACAACGCCAATGATGTTATTGACATGACCGCTGCTGCTGATGACATCGACAACAGAAAGTCCCAAAAGTACTACACCAGCAGACTTCTCCACTTCTAGTCGTCTTTGTTCTTCGCTCAGATCCTCTCCGGAAGACGTGCCAAAAAGAAAGGCGACAGCTAGATCCAGCAAAGCTCTCTGATTCCATCGATTTCTCCAAGGACAAAAAACCGCAGTACCCACCATTCAAATGTACCCCTCAAGACTTCCTTCTGCTTTCCCTTTACCATGAAGACCGCAGACACTATTCACAAAGCTGAGCTTTCACTTCGGTGGTTTGGGTCTTGTGTATGTGTGTGCGTGTGTGTGTGTGGAAGGAAGTCTTTTGTGAGTGTGTGTATGAGGAGAGATATAGCCTTTGTGTGGAGGGGGGGTGAGTGTGTGTGTGTGTGTGTGTGTGTGTGTGTGTGTGTGTGTGTATGTGTGTGTGTGTGTGTGTGTGTGTGTGTGTGTGTGTGTGTGTGAGTGTGTGTGTGTGTGTGTGTGTGTGTGTGTGTGTGTGTGTCTGTGTGTGACTGCACACTCATCTATAACTCCATGTCTTCTGGTCTTTGTGCATGTGTGTCCGTGTGTCAATGTCCACGTGCGTGTGCCCGTGCCCGGCAATTTCTCTCAATCTCTATTAGAATCGAGGGTTAAGACGGTGCAAGCTCCACGTATGCGATTTTTCTATTCCAAGCAGCTGTTTTTCTTAAAGCAGCTGGTGCTCCGAATCTTTTGAAATTATTAATTGGTAATTTCGCGCTGGTCGCAAGAACTGTCGGTGCTGAGCAAGCATCGCTGCATTCAGCCATGTTTTTGAATGGCAAAACTTCACGAGTGCCTGAAAAAAACAGTCATCAAACCTGTGGTCGTGTCGACCGGACACTACCGGTATTTTTCCAAAAATGAACATACCGGTTGTGACTGTATCTGTCTCTTCCGAGGAAAAACAAAGCGGTTATTGCTTCTTCTTGTATGCACCATCGTCTAAACCATCAAAGATCCCCCAAAAAACTTGTATATACAATTATAAAACCACTCTTGCAAATTCCATATACCAAGAAAACCACAATAAAGCTCGCCCTGAAACAACTGTCAAGCTGAATTTTGCTGTTTTGAATTCAGGAACACCTTTGGTTTAATAAACATGTCTACATTCTCCGTGTCCAAAGAGCTGCTCGATGGAAGGGCTAAATTTATTTTCATTTTCATATTTGATACTTTTTCACACACAAAACAGCTTTAACGTTGAATTGTTGACAAACCGAAATATTTTATTATAAATACTTTATTATTACCTTTTCTTTCAAAGAAATATTAACTACTTACTTTGTTTGCACTTTTTATACTTTCTACAGTTTAAACTTCCGTGCGATCATGTTTCATGACGGGTATTCCGTCTCCTGGTGTGACTAAGAAGTTCTTCGGCGTTTAGCAAAGCAATATTCCACCAGAAGGCGTAACCCAAGCTTTGCGTTCTGTAAGAGATGGATGGGCCTTCGGGGGTTATAGATTTTTTCAGCCAGCATCCATGATGCCATCAGGCTGCACGGAAGGCGTTTTGTGTCTCTGTGTTATGGGACGTCCCTTTGTGTTTGTGAAGCCATAGTCACATCATGTCCTTAAGACACGCACATGCGCGCATGTATGTACAAACATGCGCATGCACACACACACGGACACACACACACGGACACACACACACACACACAC
>NC_090261.1:49317135-49332135 GCF_037325665.1 Littorina saxatilis | reverse complement strand
CCCTAAATAAAGCATGCAAATCAGCAAATTGGAAGTACTATGGTTCAAAGACGTATATCATACCCGCAGTCTTATTGTTAGTGTTGGTAACTGAACGTATCACTGATAATTCACGTGTGAAATCTATCTGTCTGTCAGTCTGTCTGTAAGTCTCTCCTGCATTATTTGACGAAAATAATTGCAGATTGGCCGACTTCGACAGTGATCTCCGTTCTGTTCTTCACAGTTATGATAAAGACATCGTTCTAAGGTCAAAACAAGTCGAAATTTTGGGACTGCTGCCGGAAGGAGACCGTAATATATGGTTGCATCACTACAGAAACAAGAAGAGCAAACGCTCGATCGAGTCACTTTCGCAGTTCTGAATATTATATGAGGCATCAGATGGACAGGAAGAAATTGCTATTCACAACACAATACAGATGTAAATAATTTGATGTAAAGAATAATCCTATAAAGTTTGAATCAAATCCGATGAATAGTTTCAGAGATATGATATTTCAATTTTTTTCCTTCAAGACATACCTGTGACCTTGAAAAAGGTCAAAGGTCACCAAAGCAGACGTCAAAGTGTAGAGGTCACTGGGAGTCACGTTCACATAAAATTTGAGCCCGGTCACTTTTATAGTTTCCGAGAAAAGCCCAACGTTAAGTTGTGTGTTGCCGAACAGAAAAGGCTAGTTATCTCCCTTGTTTTTCTGATAACGTTCGTAAAAGGCTACAGATGTAAATACTTTGATGTAAAGAATAATCCTACAAAGTTTCAATCACATCCGATGAACTTTGTCAAAGATATAAAATGTCTAATTTTTCCTTTGACGCTGACCTGTGACCTTGAAAAAGGTCAAAGGTCAACGAAACCATCGTTAAAGTGTAGAGGTCATTGGAGGTCACGACTAAACAAAATATGAGCCGGATCGCTTTGATAGTTTCCGAGAAAAGTCCAACGTTAAGGTGGTGTCTACGGACGGCCGGACGGACGGCCGGCCGGACGGCCGGCCGGACAGACTAACACTGACCGATTACATAGAGTCACTTTTTCTCAAGTGACTCAAAAATCGTCTGCTTCAGCGAACGCCGAAACCAAACGGTTGATTATCACGTGACACTTTTGCCATATTTAGAGTTGTTTGCACAGTAAATACAGCCGCGAAAAAATAGCTCCCTTGAAACTGTCTTGATTCCTTTGTGATTTAAAAATTACACAACACCATGAAAAATAATTATTGTCGATCGCGAATCTGCTTATATCAATAATACATTACAAAAATCTCTAAATATGTAAAAAAAAAATAAAAAAAAAAAAATCGGTTTCCTTGCCAGACAAGGAAACTCAAGGCATCCTGTCAGAGAGAGAATGAGCCGAACTCATTTTGAACTGAGGTCAGGATGTGTGAAGCTATGTTGCATTCGCAAGACATGCCTGGGCAAATAACCAGATACGGATCACGGGAAATGGTGGACTATATGTACATGGCCTTGAGAATATTGCGGAAGCACGTCTCTCGTAGTTTCCTTTGGTAGAATGTTTGTATCTTGCTTTGAGGGTAGTATTGCGGAAAGACACTTCTGTTAGCTCACTTTGGCAGAAAGTTATCTTGTCAAAGCAGCGGAATGAATGTATTTAGAATTAGAAATACAATGAATTGTTGAAACAAATCCATCACTTGAAGTTTCCTCCCGCAGAACGGAAACGTGTATCTAGCATTGCCAATGCATCCAAAACGGCTCTCCGTTAGTTCTCGTTGGCAAAGGCTTCTCAAGCATAATACCGTGACACGTCTCTGTTGAGTACAATTCATCTGATAGTTAGCCTTGAGAATACTGTCGAACTCTTCGACAGAACGTTTCTCTTAACCAATTTAACAGATTGAATTAAGCCTTGCAAATACCGACACCGCACATCCCTGTTAGGTTTTTTTTCAACAACAACCTCTTGTCCACTGGTCCATGCACGCGCAGCTGATGTCTTTCAGCACTTGGCGTCTGGAATTACCTGCTCATTATAGTTGCTGCAGAGCGTATTTGCATGTATACAGACATATTGAAGAGGTTTCGGAAACGAAACGGAGATGAAATCGCTATCTCCCCTTAAACTGCCGATGTAACACACGTTCGATTCCCTACAGAACGCCTGAGGTTCGTTGTTGATGAGGCCAGCACGCACAGAAATAATACATTCGTGACAACTGACAAGAATTTATCTCTACAAAAACAATTGGGCAGCTGGAAAATGTATGAAATCTCGTTCAATGTCTATGCCTTTGAATGGCAGTACTCTCATTACTACCGTATTCCGTTACAAGCGAACGTGTCTCAATTAAGGGAGAGTGAATGCTAACAACTCCTTAAATACAAAGTACACCAGAAAACATTTCCCCTGGACACAAAAGCCCTTTTACAACACTCAAAGACAATAGACTTCAAGGTTATAGTTAATCAACCGGTCGGTCCAGCGGTAAAGGCATTCCTTGCCGCAGGCTTAGACAAGGGTCAAGCTCGCGCCACTAATGAAGCCATCAGCGCTGAGCATCCTATGATGACCAGAGGGCAAAAGAGCCGCATGCCTGTCATGCTGTCTGGATGACCAGGCGGAATGTCCGAGCGGAACAAATGGACATGACTCGTCTCTGAGGTTAATGAGGTAAAGCCGTCGCCTCACTATAGCTGAATAAGACGAACTGTGTATTTGTGCACGTGCTTTGTTTCTTGGTCTTTAGGCGGAACGAGACACACAAAAAGATTGTTGTTTTTTCGCCCCGGGTTGTGTTACCATAAACTTGAAGGCAATGAAGAACGCGTATAATAATAATAATAATAATAATAATAAATGAGCATTTATATAGCGCAACATCATAACTTTACAATTATGCTCTTTGCGCTTGACACATCTAAAATTAAAACACAGTTATACAAGCATTTACATCTACATCCTTAGTCAACAACGCTTAATTAAAAGCATACACCTTCAAACATACATTACAAAAGATTCTTCCACTAACTAAGTAATAAAAACATGAATAAAATAGGTGGTGAAAAATCACTAAAACAACAAATAACACTACATGTAGCCTACTGATGGACTGAGAAAACAAAATCAGGGGTTGTATTTCCTGAAGAGGTGCGTTTTAAGTGCTCGTTTGAATGCTTGGGGTGACTGAGAGTGGCGGATGTGAAAGGGGAGAGAATTCCATTGTGTGGGTGCGCAGAAAGTAAAAGTGCGTTGTCCGTATGTTTTGGTTTTGGTGTGTGGAATGGTAAAGATGCGACAGTCAGAAGAGGAACGGCTCGGAGTTGTCTTGCTGGAGAATAGACGGTGAGGAGTTCAGAGAAGTAAGCAGGAGACGAACCAGAAAAGAAGTTAAAGCAGAGGGTGGACAGTTTGTAGTCAATGCGGGCTTGAATAGGTAACTGCAGTGTGTGAAGACTGAGTGGTGTTGCGTGATCTCGTTTTCGTGCTTTGAGAATGAGGCGTGCTGCCGAGTTTTGGACTTTTTGTAGTTTATGCAGGAGGTACAGAGGACAGCCAGAGAGAAGAGAGTTGCAGTAGTCAAGTTTAGAAAGAACTCTTGCCCCCCCCCCCACACACACATACACCCCAACCTCAATGCTCCAGGAACGTGGCAAGTGAGTCGTACTACACACGCGCTCACCCACCTATCTACAATGCTGGAATGTTGAGAGAGACGGAGAGAAAGGGAGCGGGGGAGGGAAGGGGACGAGAGAGAGAGAGAGAGAGAGAGAGAGAGAGAGAGAGAAAGAGTGTGTGTGTGTCAGTCGAAGGGCCTGGGCTCTGTAGTGTTCGTGTGGACGCCGGAATTTTCTTGAATCTGTAGCACATGATGAAATAGTGACAGTGTCCAATGACGTCCATTCGGTAAACTCGTGATCATGAAGATACACATTTATCAACGACAAAACCTATCACAAGACACCAAACACACACACACACACAAACCAAGATTCTCAAAATAAGCACAAACCCAACAAACCAAATTAAAATCTAGCGCATCAAGGAACACAACAAGCACTGAACGTAATGAGAAGGCTCCACCAGAACATACTCTAAACACTGCACGTCTACACGGTTGACTAGAGAGGATATTGACTGTTTGACTTCATCTTTGTCATGTCGCTGTCCCCGACAGAAACCCATTATTCTGACCCGTGCCTGGAATGACGGCTATGGTACTTAACTAATCGACTTCTTGGAGCTATATAGCAACACATATGGCAAATACACGCTTGGCGAGTTGCATATGGCGAACGTTCGCAAATGTAACGCTTGGCAAAATAATGTGCCTCACAGTACAATAATTATGCAATTAGACCATTATTCTGACCCGTGCCTGGAATGACGGTTTCGATCGAGTTCTTAGAGCTACGAGCGTGTCAATCTTGAAGTTATCTGGCAACATTTATAGGGATTTCACGTTTTGTGAGTTGCATGCGGCGAACGTTCGTGAACTTTTAGTGGAAGATTGTCTGAACAAGCCACAACTCCCTAAAGACAAGGTTGATATAACACCCTTAAAAATGCAATATATTCAAGGTCTTTGCTCAGATAAAACCAATAGAGAACTGAGGGCTCTACTGATCCTTCAAATATGTTTGCTTCTCGTTCAAACTATTAAACATGCGTGCACATCATGAAACATTTGTACAGGGTGTTTTCTGTTTGTTTTGTTTTTATAATCATTAAGTATAAATACTAACGGCGTCTTCCAACTTTAACAAAGTGTTACTGTGAGTGTGTGTGTGTGTGTGTGTTTGTATGTGTATGTGTGTGTGTATGTATGTGTGTGTGTGTGTGTGTGTGTGTAAGAGAGTGTGTGTGTGTGTGTGTGTGTATGTGTGTGTGAGTGTGATCGTGTGTGTGTGCGTGTGTGTGTGTGTGTGCGTGTGATTTATTAGGACGGCAACGTTAACACTTTTTCAAACTATTCCAAAGCGCTTTCCACCTGCTCAAGTCTTATCATCTTCCGCAAATACAAAATGTATCTTTAAAAAAAAAATCTTGGGAAACAATTTTGATTGATCGTTTTTCGTGTTTTACACCTCGTTTCACATTCACAAACAAGGTTGTCGAGTATGTACCTGATTGAAAAACCACACTTACTTACCCCTGAAGGAAAATGCGTTTGAATTTCACAACCTAAAACTACTTTATTGCTGTTTGTAGTGTGGGGGGGGGGGGGGCAGGGGGGTGATTCAAGTAAAATAGGTCTCCTGGACTTAGTTGACAGCGATAAATCGTCACTAACGATGAATGAGGGCTAACGAGGACTTGGAATTATAAAATGAGACTCTCTCTCTCTCTCTCTCTCTCTCTCTCTCTCTCTCTCTCTCTCTCTCTTCTTCTCTCTCTTTCTCTCTCTCTCTCTCTCTCTCTCTCTCTCTCTCTCTCTCTCTCTCTCTTACCTCACTGTTACCTCCCCGATATGTTTATAATACGAACGGCGAAACAGACCGCAACCTAATTTTACGCAAGGTTTTCTGCATCCATTATGAGTTGACAAACGCAAGTAGCGGAGGACGCAGAAAAGTGCTGACAAACGATTTCATTGGACTGCATAGCGTACTATTTATTCCTTCTGACTGAAGGTCGTTTTTGGCGTACGGCCACTGGAATGCTGTTATCGTTAAATCTGTACTGAACAAAATGTCTGAAACGCGCACGCACATATATACAGACACACAGACAGAACACACACACACACACACACACACACACACACACACACACACAAAGAGGCAATTCTTAAAAATGCATAAATTCGCAAAAATAGCTGATATTTGCGTCTATACACATTCCGTCCGGATTGAAACTCTATCTGTGGCAATGAGCGCTGAAAGTCCAATAAAAATTAATGATGTACTCGCCTTTGGTTAGTTTTTCTGAAAATGTACTAGCCAGAAAGCAAACTTTACTAGCCAAACCAATAATTTGTTTCAGCAACTTTACCCGCACTTGGCGAGTAGATGAACATTTCTACTCGCCAGTTACATGTTTCTACTCGACATTCAGGCCTGGGCAATCGGAAATGCCAGTGATAAATAAAGCATGTGTATGACAACATAAAACAGTGGGCAGCATTACATATAATGGGCTATTAAAAGTCACGTTCGTCAGTCCTATCATCACCAGTGATGACTAACTGCTAATAGGGTGGTGTCATGGGATGCAGCTCACTATAGCTGGGGAGTGATGTTTCAGTTATGTGTGTGTGTGTGTGTGTGTGTGTGTGTGTGTGTGTGTGTGCGTGCGTGCGTGTTTGCGTGCGTGCGTGTGTGCTTGCGTGCGTGCGTGCGTGCGTGCGTGCGTGCGTGCGTGTGTGTGTGCTTGGTGCCAATAGGCAAAATGTTGCCATTACGCTTAATACACGTCTACCATAATTATGCAAAAAGAAGGAACCAAGGTAAGAGGCAACATTTTGCCATTTTTCATTTTTAAGATTTAGAATCAATGCAACAGTTTTCTTCATGCATCGAGTCTAATAAACACAAAATAAACAAGGACATTTCTTCCATACTTTTCGCATTCACAATCCCATCGTCGCGTATGACCATTTTATTTCAAACAACTTCATTGAATGAAATAGACAAAGTGAAGAAAACAAACTCACTATCAATTCTAAGATTTATATAGAACCTCTGCCACAGATTTCTTCTTGATTCGAGTCCAACGGACAACGAAAAGAAGGAAGATTCTACCATTTCTCTTGAATTCACAATCCCATCGTCCGGTGACAATTTTATTTTCAAACACTGCCAACGATGCCTGCCTGGACAGATAATGGCAACCGGGAGAGAAATGTCCCCGGGGAGCAACTAAACTCAGCACCGGTGGGAACCGGTAACCACAGATATTCCCTCTCCCCCCATAATGATGATAAATCTGTCTTCTCTCCTGCTGCAGCATACCAGGCCTCCCTGGCTCCTTTGTCATATTTTCCCCCCAGAAAACAACTTGTGGCGAGACTGGCTGGGTAAGTTGAGTAGGGATGTAGAGAGGCAGAGGAATCACAGAGAGAGAAGGTAGAATAACATCGTTTCTGTCATAGCGTGACACAGTGCGGATAGGATTCGTGACGAAAGGTTGCAGAACAAAGACATACTGATTTTACCATGCTAGTCTTTTTCCCTTGTTTTGTTTTGTCGTTTGAGGCATGTATCCGTTATGCTGAAAATGCAATACGTTTTGTTGTTTTCGTCTTCTTCCCCGTCGTTAAAAATGCGACAACAGGCTTCACGTAATCACAAAATAAATCAGTACCAAAGCTGAAAATAGATAAATGTCAAGTTAAAGTAATTAATCAGGAACAGCCAATTACATCCATTCCAGTTAAGCCCTTCATCGGAATACCAGTATAAATGAAAAATAAATATACAGAAACTTCGAAGCATCATCCCTACTGAGAGAGAGAGAGAGAGAGAGAGAGAGAGAGAGAGAGAGAGAGAGAGAGAGAGAGAGAGAGAGAGAGAGAGAGAGAGAGAGAAGAGAGAGAGAGAAGAGACAGAGAGAGACAGAGAGAGACAGAGAGAGAAGAGAGAGAGAGAGAAGAGAGAGAGAGAGAGAGAGAAGAGAGAGAGAGAGAGAAGAGTGAGAGAGAGACAGAGAGAGAGACAGAGAGAGAGAGAGTGAGAGAGAGAGAGAGAGAGACAGACAGACAGAGAGAGAGAGTGCAAGAAAGAGAGAGAGAGACATACATACAGAGAGAGAGAGAGAGAGAGAGTGAGAGAAAGGGTGAGAGTCATAGACACAGAGACACATAGTGTGTGTGAATCGGAATCGGTGCATGTGTGTGTGTGTGTGTGTGTGAGTGTTCGCAAAACCAAAGTTCTGGCAAGCTGTCAAATGCTATTGTATTATTCAAATACAATCGCGAACACTGTCCCGCATTATCTATGCCCACAAACAAAGACCGAAGAGAATTATTTCGAACTGTGTCGTCGTTTTCTATGCATGGATCGCAGCAGGCAATGCATCCTCACTAGGCGCTCCCCCCCCCCTCCCACCCCACCTCTCTCTCTCTCTCTCTCTCTCTCTCTCTCTCTCTCTCTCTCTCTCTGTGAGCAAACAGAATTCAATTGCAACACTACATATATTTCTCCGTCTTTATCTACAATCAAAACAACATTACCTGCAAGAAAACAACAATCAACAACGTACCAGTAAATTCCTCTCGCGACAGGTGCAAATATCAACAGCAGCAAAGTTCAACAGCCACTCCACTCAATTACCCCAAACACTCTTGGCGTAAAGTTTTTGTGCAATACACAACAACAACAAAACACACACACAAAACTCCTTCAACGGCCTTTCACAGGTCGGAAGTTTGTGTGTGCAAACAGCTTGTTTACTTTCTCAGCGAAGTCTTTCACAATCACAATGCGTCGCAACGATCCAGTAAGGGGATCGCTGGCACCCGTAACTTCAACCTACCCGGTTATGTTCTGCGAGAGATCTTCATGCGGTGCTGCCTATCTTTGACGCCTCCTTGCACATATTCTACAAGAGCCATCGGGGATACCCAACAAACAAAAAGGAAGGATCGTCGATGGCGCAGCGGTGTCCCATGCGTGATGTTTTACGTTCAGTCTGTCGGCCTTGACTTGAACCACTAAAACCTTTACAAGCGTGTTCGTGTTCTCACCCTCTTAAAATGTACACGCTAGTATAATTTACTTCAAGACAGCTTGTAGTCATTTATTATTTTTTAACCTTGAACCAGTGACACCTCTTAAACGTTCACAGGCGTTTAAATCTTCTCATTCCCTTTAAGTTTACATTGTAGTATAATTTACTGCAGAACAACCGCTTTATATCTTTTCACAGAGGCTCAATACTTCCTGAATGGGTTTAGTCTAAAAGCAGCAGGGCAGCGATGCAATATTTAAACACAACATACATGACCCTTCACAAAATGTTCTTCCTTATTACTTAGGCCCTTTGCTTCTGTAACGTTGTTTGTTTTCTTGGCAGGGGTGTTGGCCCTACGCAAACCTCTGAACGAGGTGGTCCAAATTTGTCTGACCTCTATCCTATCCTTCGACCTGTCCAGCATTGGTGACCCTACCAGGAGCTGAAGCTCCCGCTGGCATAGCTCTCCGGGTTACTGAGGCACGCAAGCCATCACACCACGACAAGGAATGGACCGTGTGACAAAATGTTCTCCTTGTGATTAATTGTGAGGGCCTTGGACCTTGTTTAGCTTTTAGAGATTTGCATAGGTGTTCACAGTTTCACATTAAGAGAAAACGGCAGTAGTGAAACACGTGGTATAAGAAACGCCCATGAAAATATACTGGCTTTGTATTCAAGCACGCGGTATTGTGAGAGATAATAAAGCGCTTCACAACTTGAATTCTAAACGTTTACTGGTTTCCGGTGTTGCATATCATGTTCAGTTTCACATTATTGCTTGAACTTTTTAGAAGTTGCACTGAACCATGCAAACTTGTAATCGATATTAAAACTCGGTTTCACAAAATGTTAGTGTTCAGCGGTTTTGAATTTCACAGTGAGATTCAACGGAAGTGTTGAAACACATGGAAGGACTTGGTATGTGCCCAGACATGCACCGCAAGCACTGCCAATGCACCGTTCGGTGGTAGTGGGTGCACGGAGAGAGAGACCGAGTGCTGACTTGACGGCCTCGGCACTGACAAGCATGCTGTTTGTCTCTATGTGCACATTTTTGGCCTTAATGTGATTGATGTTTTCTGTCTATGTGCATGGTGTTTTGGCTTCACTGTGACTGCGTTAGTGGTGGCCTTAGTGAGAGTGCATTAGTGCGCTTTGCCTCCGTCGTGCCACACAAAACTGTGACCTACACACTCGCTGACGAAGTTTGTTGCAGTTTTTGTTGCTGTGCTTCAAAGGGAATATTAAACATTCAATTCTAAAGCTGGCTTTTTCATCATTGATTTGTCAGTCAAAAACAAGAACTTGCTATTTAAAATTCGATTAACCGACATTCATTGATAATTGATTGACTGATTGATTGATTGATTGATGGATGGATGGATGGATGGATGGATGGATGGATGGATGGATATTGGATGAGTGAATAGATGGATTGGTTAACTGTGTTTGGTCAAAATCAATGATGCAGTACCACAACAAAAATACAAACACAAGTAAACGAACGTCTAAAGATCGAATTCACCAAAAACAATCCGCGAATTCGCCCAGTAAACCAGCAGCTTGTCCACGTCCTCATAAGTGACACCTATGTCAATCAAACAACAACAAAATCCACTCTTCACACACACACAAAACAACCAGGCCGTTGATTTTGTGCACGTGTCCAAGTGGAGGTGTGCTCCTACCACCATTACAACCGGCACGGTTGGCCTAGTGGTAAAGCGTCCGCCCTATGATCGGGAGGTCGTGGGTTCGAACCCCGGCCGGGTCATACCTAAGACTTTAAAATTGGCAATCTAGTGGCTGCTCCGCCTGGCGTCTGGCATTATGGGGTTAGTGCTAGGACTGGTTGGTCCGGTGTCAGAATAATGTGACTGGGTGAGACATGAAGCCTGTGCTGCGACTTCTGTCTTGTGTGTGGCGCACGTTAATTAAATGTCAAAGCAGCACCGCCCTGATATGGCCCTTCGTGGTCGGGGCAAACAAACAAACAAACAAACCACCATTACAAAGGTTGGACGGACATGTTGTGGTTTACACGATAGTTTACACAGGAAGGCAGGTTTATTTATTGACGAGATTGGACTCATACGCAAACATCCACTGTCCTGAAAGGCAGGAGGAAGAAGCAGAGATGAAAGCTGATGTTTGAAATTAGGAAAATATTCCTGAAGATCAGATAGCTCTGTCTTTTTCAATATTTGCTCTGTGATTTCGACAACCTCCCTGAACAGTCTAAATATCGGGTGGGGGTGGGGGGTGGGGGGGCACCAGAACATAATTTCTTATATCAGTAAATCTTGGTTTCTGCATGGGAATGTTTATCCTTGCAACTGACTACTTTTTTTTCAAGAATTTGGACCGTCAACTGACCTCAACCGAAAGTCAGCCAGGACAGGCTTGGACTGCATAAGGAGACCGCAGTCGATACTGACTCAGTATTAATCTGAAAAGGTAGGCCTACAACCGTTTTCCGGCTTCTCCATTCCCAGCAAAACCCATACATGTGCGATGAAGCCGACCAATAACGAAAACACGCCCTTGACATTTACACAAAACAAACCCAGACATCACATTCATCTGCGACGGATTAAAACAGGAAATAGAACGGGAGCGTCTACTTGAAAAGGCCGAGCAGGAAATGGAAGCACCATTCTGTACCAACCAATCGCGCCTCGTGTGACAACGCCATTCATCCGGATGCCGGGGGCCCTCACCTGTTTATCTATGCAGTTGCCGGGCCTCTCACTATGGAGGTCGCGTCTGGGACCAGACAGATGTATACGAGGGAACTGTCACGACCAGACACGAGAAGGTCGTCTGATGGCCGGTGTGGGGAAATCGGCATGAACGTGGGGCACCTAACCATTTACCAATTCACTCGGATTATTTGCTCACTAGTTCCATCAGCGATCATATCAGTTCACAAGTGATTTGCACTGATGGCGACCCAGGGTATTTGACAAGGGTCAGAAGAGTACAAGAAAAGTTATCGTCCTCCCCGCGGTGTGCAAGACCATGTTCATCTCCACATATCTGCCCAGGCTTTCACTTCAAACATGAGCATCCTTTCGCTTGGACTTATAGCAACATTCATTTGCTTGGCTGCATTTTGTGCTGAGTGGGAGCTTTGTGCTGAATTTAGTTAGCACACAGGCACTTGTGTTAACACGATTAATTCGGCAAAACATATTAACTCTGCCAGGGAAACTGTGAGCCTGTTGCTTTTTTGCGTGTGTTTAAGTTGAAGGATGCACTTATCCAGTGTAACAGCACGAACAGATCTGTGATAGTGAACATGATCGCTTACATGAGAAAGAATCTACCTTTAGTTGTATCACACTTGGAGGTAGAAAGTTCCACGACGGTCATACTGCATCTTCCACTAACCAGGCTTACACCAGGCGTCGTTCGCTGACGCATACAAATTTGAAATGTCTGGATGAATCTGCATTGATACAGTATTCGCATACGTACAAATATCTCATCATTCAGAGTGAGAGACATTGACTGATTGGATCTGATGCCGGTCGAGAGCGGTATAATTTCCTCCACAGATTCTGAAAGCGATCCACCGATATTATGATCAGTGAAGTGGTCAAATGATCTTCTTTGTGTTGATTCGGGTCTTATCCCTTGAAGGTACCATCATTCTCGTGTAAATGATCATGTACACCGCCCCACATCTGTCCAGCCTTTGCATGTGTTAAGAGCACCCTTTTACCTGGACACATCCAGTATCTTTTACACGATTTATGTAAAGAGTTGGATATAGTGCTGAATGAATTTCGCAAGTGAAAACTGAGGGTATGTCGATCTGCAAAATCAATTCAGCAACAATTTCTCGCTCTGTGCCGGAAGTAGCCAGACGGCTGATTTTTGCTGTGGGTCCAAATAAAAAGGTGCTCTTACCCAATGCAAAAGCCGGGACATGCGCGGGAGGAAAAGTATTTTCTACCAAGATCGTCTCTTTCTGAATTATTGTAAGTCCAGGCAACCACTGTCCTTGGAATTCTTTTTAAACGTTTGTATTTGAATGCTTATGATGTATTAGTACTTTGTGTTTTTGTGTGTGTTCTGCACCACCACTTTCGTTTTTCATGTTTTAGATATTCAAACTTAACTAGGCTTCCAGTTTGCCTTTGACCTTTCTCTAGCGGTCTCGAAGCTTTCTCTTGGCGCAAGCAGTTTTGTTTTTGATTATTGTGTCATGTCCTTTTAAGCACATTCCCAAGTAGCAGCAATGGGGCGGGGATATAGCTCAGTTGGTAGCGCGCTGGATTTGTATTCAGTTGGCCGCTGTCAGCGCGAGTTCGATCCCAGGTTCGGCGGAAATTTATTTCACAGAGTCAACTTTGCGTGCAGACTCTCTTCGGTGTCCGAGCCACCCCCCGTGTATACTACATTGGGTGTGCACGTTAAAGATCCCACGATTGACAAAAGGGTCTTTCCTGGCAAAATTGCTTAGGCACAGTTAATAATTGTCTACCTTACCCGTGTGACTTGGAATAAGGCCGTGAAAGGTAAATATGCGCTGACATGGCTGCAATCTACTGGCCGTATAAAATTTCATCTCACACGGCATCACTGCAGAGCGCCTAGAACTGTACCCACGGAATATGCGCGATATAAGCTTCATTGATTGATTGATTGGACTGGGAAATAAAAAGGAAAACAACCAATAAGTACAAAACGCACTAGAAAAAAAAATGTTGAAACCACTCATTATCAATAAACAACCCAAATATGCTAACAAATTACAGACTAACGCAGTTAATGAAAGAAATAAGAACAAATAAAGCAAACAAACCAGTTGGGATTGGTGTGGCACAAGACAGATGGGCCCAAAATCCAATCATGCAAATTTTATTCAGTTATATAACGACGCACAAAAAAATAGCATGCGACTGACGAAGAAAACTTTCAAATTATGGAGTGTTCCCTCCCTCTGTCCCTCATCCCTCTTTCTCCTTGCACAAAGAATGGGGAACCGCTACATATAACCTGCAAGCTCCCAGAGAGAGGGAGTGACAGAGATAACAGACTGACTGAATTTTTTTTTTTTTTTTTTTTTTTTTTTG
This sequence comes from Littorina saxatilis, assembly GCF_037325665.1. NCBI lineage: Eukaryota > Metazoa > Mollusca > Gastropoda > Littorinimorpha > Littorinidae > Littorina > Littorina saxatilis. Next base: position 49,318,404 of record NC_090261.1, on the reverse strand, counting down.
GGGGGGGGGGGGGGGGGTTTGAGGGGGATTAGGATATTTGTCTCCCTTTGCGTGGGGAGATCGAAAGTTAGAACGAACGAATGTTTTATTGAGCTGGGCCTTAAAAAAAAGTATCAAAAAAGCAAAAAGAGGAAACAACAAGTCGCGTAAGGGGAAAATACAACATTTAGTCAAGCTGTCGAACTCACAGAATGAAACTGAACGCAGTGCAATTTTTCAGCAAGACCGTATACTCGTAGCATCGTCAGTCCACCGCTCATGGCAAAGGCAGTGAAATTGACAAGAAGAGCGGGGTAGTAGTTGCGCTGAGAAGGATAGCACGCTTTTCTGGTTTAAACAATGTTTTATTAAATCAAACATGGTACAACAATACAACGATAAACAATAGGGACACGAACTCAAGCGAACGCTTATATTACGCGCCCTACGTAGTTACAAATTAACAAAAATATGATGTCGGACAAACATTACTTATAAACTAATGGAACTATCTAGGTAAACAGCATAGTTGAAGCAAACCAAAAAGAACAAGAGAAAGCTAGCAGGAGGAAGAGGGGGAGGGTGGAGGTGGGACGAAAGAATGGTAGGTACATATGAAAGATGAAGGTGGTTAGCGCATACAAAAAGAATATACATAGTACATTGTAAACTGTAATCCAGTGGCAAATAAGCAGTAGTTCGCTGAATATATAATTGAAAAATGTATATAGAATACATGGCATGGATATGCGTACTGAGTCAAATTAACAAAAACGACCAGATTTACAGATAAACGATTGGACACTTTCAAAAATAAGCTTGTTGGTGCGAAGAGAAAGGTTTTCGCTACCATTTAACAATATTTCAACATGTCTGTAATGTACAGGTAGTGCATTTATTGTAGATAGGCGAGCGTCTACGTACAGAGGGCAATGTATCAAGTAATGGTCAGCTGTTTCGTGCAGGTAGCCGCAAGCGCACTGCGGATTATCCTGTAAGTGGCGTTTGCACAGGTCAGAGTTCAAGTTACTCATGTTTAGGCGCATTCTGCAGTGATGAATCTCTTCCAATCGTTTACCACAGTAGTAATAGGCAGGTACGTTATAATCAGGAATAGTTAGATAGTGTTTGAATTCGCTGATTGAGTTAGTTGTTTTGATGTTGTCTGGCAAGTTGTTCCAAAGGACAGTGGTAGATGGTATAAAAGATCGACGGTATAATTCAGTTTTGCAAGTGGGAACTCTTCTTTCTGATGGTCTTCTTCGGTGATAGGGGTTAACATCAGAAGTT
>NC_090261.1:49268718-49316935 GCF_037325665.1 Littorina saxatilis | reverse complement strand
GTGTGTGTGTGTGTGTGTGTGTGACTGTCTCTGTGTCTGTCTCTGTCTGTCTGTCTCTTTCATGGCTATCTGACTGCCTGGCTCTCTGCCTGTCGCTCTGCTTGACCCAGTAGCTGATAGGACGTGACGCAGTCAACAATCAATGTATGTCTGCGTCTGTATTTGCATACCCACGCATACCACCACTGACCCTCCTTTTAAATGCCCCAGTAAAACCTTTTCATCATGGCTAAAAAAAATCTTTCGTCCTTCTATCACAATGACCGGCTTACAAGACCTAACATCCGCAACACAAACGTTTCACTTCGGATTACTGCACTAGAAAAACGAAATTCAACGACCGAAAACGTTGTATTCTTTCCGACAAACGACCCATAAAACGAAAAGCAGTCGGAGACAATAGGAAAGCCAATACCCTCAGCGTCAAAGATCGCATGACATCTAAACGTTTCACATTCAAGCGGTGAATTCGATTTCAATTTTCTTCGCCAATGTACAAGCACTTTCCACGACAAATCAATTACCTACCAGAGCGAAAGAGTTCTCGGCGGAGCAGCATTTTGTGGAACTGCTGTCTGAAGGGACCACTTGAATGATAAACTACTTTTTCTCGATTACACAACCTTTTAAACATACAAATTAACCACATACCAAAATATAAACAGCCTGGGTGTTCTCTGTGCACATTGGGAATTTCTTGATGAATTACCGTATAATCCCTAGCAAATGCCCACCCTTCCTCCGCACAGATTTCGGGTACAAGTAGGGGGTGGGCGTTTGCTAGGTATACACCCCTTTGCAAGATAAAGTGTCATCACATTTTCACGAGAGAAAAAAAGTGATACAACATGTGATTTATGCAATTTTAATGAAAAATAAACACACCCGTTTACCCAAAGAAAGATCAACGTTCTGTGATAGAAAAAAAAGAAGAAGAAAAAACCAGCGAACCATCGAACAGTGTGCACAAATCGTAGATAAAGGAAGCCGACTGTCTTAAAACAAATGTTTTTAAAAGCAAAAAAAGGGGTGGGCGTTTGCTAGGTAGTAACCCCTCTGCACAACGTTTGGCCAATAGTGGTGGGTGGGCGTTTGCTAGATACTGGGCGTTTGCTAAGGATTTTACGGTAATATCTCAAAAGCCACTAGTATACGGAATGAATTGAGTTTTAAAGTCAAAGTTATTCCTTTTAGTCACGATTTTACGCCACTTTCAACGCACGGCCACGTTTCCCGGGGCAGTAAATTTTGGTACCTCACAACAACTTCCTTGAATAAGGGACACAGTATCAGAATGTTACCTTTGTTGTTGTTGTTGTTTGTTTGTTTGTTTGTTTGTTTGTGGTTTTTGTGTGTGTCTCTCTTTCTTTGACGAGAGGGTCTTATGTTGAACACTTACCTGTGTCGTACTTTGAGTACAGAGAATAGACTGTGGTTCAAGATCCATCGACATACCTACAGCGCAGGGTAGAAATGGAACGGAACAGAATCAAGGCAATGGCAGCCACTTTCTTCTCCTACTTCCGGTGGAGAGCGAAACTGCAATCCCACAATCATTGCGACCGGAAGCGCTTCCCGCAGACAGTTCCGGACATGCGCCCTGGCGGCCATTAAGCACGCAATCTGGCCACGCCGTGATCGATGAATGATTTATTGAACAATCTCTGCCATTATTGCGTCCCAACACCCCGCAGTCAAACTCTCTCTCTCTCTCTCTCTCTCTCTCTCTCTCTCTCTCTCTCTCTCTCTCTCTCTCTCTCTCTCTCTCTCTCTGTTTGCTTATTTTTTTTCATTTTTTTTTCCTTTGCTTATTTTGTCGTTGTGCTTGTTTGTTCGTGTGTTTGCTTATTTGTCCGTTTTGTGTACATGTTTATCATTTATTGGAATTTTGTATTAGATTTAAGGACAGGCTGTAAGAAAAGGCGTAGCCTTAAACCTTAAACCTTAAACCTATCCTTGAAAAATACAGTTCCATCATCATCATCGTCATTTCTCTCTCTCCCTCTTTCTCTGTCTCTCTCTCTTTCTCTCTGTCTCGGATTGAATATTACCTTCTCTCTTTGTTTCTTGTCCTGCTTCTTCTTTCTCTGTATTTTTCTCTCTTTATATTTAGTCAAGTTTTGACTAAATATTTTAACATCGAGGGGGAATCGAAACGAGGGTCGTGGTGTATGTGTGTGCGTGTGTGCGTGCGTGTGTGTGTGTGTGTGTGTGTGTGTGTGTGTGTGTGTGTAGAGCGATTCAGACTAAACTACTGGACCGATCTTTATGAAATTTGACATGAGAGTTCCTGGGTATGAAATCCCTGAACGTTTTTTTCATTTTTTTGATAAATGTCTTTGATGACGTCATATCCGGCTTTTCGTGAAAGTTGAGGCGGCACTGTCACGCCCTCATTTTTCAACCAAATTGGTTGAAATTTTGGTCAAGTACTCTTCGACGAAGCCCGGGGTTCGGTATTGCATTTCAGCTTGGTGGCTTAAAAATTAATTAATGACTTTGGTCATTAAAAATCTGAAAATTGTAAAAAAAAATAAAAATTTATAAAACGATCCAAATTTATGTTTATCTTATTCTCCATCATTTGCTGATTCCAAAAACATATAAATATGTTATATTCGGATTAAAAACAAGCTCTGAAAATTAAATATATAAAAATTATGATCAAAATTTTTTTTTCGAAATCAATTTAAAAACACTTTCATCTTATTCCTTGTCGGTTCCTGATTCCAAAAATATATAGATATGATATGTTTGGATTAAAAACACGCTCAGAAAGTTAAAACGAAGAGAGGTACAGAAAAGCGTGCTATGCAGCATAGCGTAACCACTACCCCGCTCTTCTTGTCAATTTCACTGCCTATGCCGTGAGCGGTGGACCACGAGTATACGGTCTTGCTGCGTTGCATTGCGTTCAGTTTCATTCTGTGAGTTCGACAGCTACTTGACTAAATATTGTATTTTCGCCTTACGCGACTTGTTTCTTTTGTCCCCTCGGGGAGAAAAGGGGAGGGGGTCTATTTGCAAGCAATGCGAAGGAAACAGAAAACAATCTATTGATTCCAAACGCTATATGCTTTCTCTCTATTTTTATTGTGTGTGTCTGCAAGCAATTCAACAAAAAACTTTCCCTGTTTCCAAATACTATGTTTTCTGTAATTGGATTTCGTGTCAGGGGAATATTATTATTGCTGGGTCGTTCAAAAGGCACAATAACTGTAGAAAATGATACGAGTTGCACTGGTCCTGTGTCGGGTGTTCTGCAAGGGCGGTTCATTGACACACACAGTCGGCTATACTGCACTCTCGCTGTCTGTATGTCTGTCGTTGTTAGACAAGGGTTATGTCCTCTTGTCTGACGTTTTCAAACAAAAAGGGCAATGACAAATCAAAAGGACGAAATTCAAAAATAGGACAAAGACAAACCGAAATTCGACAATCAGGTTTTCAAATCACATAAATTAATATCCGCGCTGTAGTTTATATTAATATTGGTTCCTTCCTTTTGTCGACACGTGAACTGCACAGTTATCCTTTAATTACTGCATGTTTGTTTCCTTTGACAAGTTGGTAATGATTAAAAAGGTTGAACTAGGTACCAGAACAAAAGGGACAAACACAAACCAAGTTTAAACAACTAAGGTTATGAAAGAAATCATATCATAGCTGTCATTCATACAGTGTACTTTATATTGCTTCGGCTTCTTTCAAGTTAAAGGCTGCCCTATTCGTGGCGTTCATTAATTAATTAATATCGTTTACATGTGCCAATAATGTTATAAAACTGTACCTAAGGGGATATAATAACGATTGGCTGTAGCTTTCGAACACAGAAAAAAATATTTCAGTATTGCAAAATGGTGTTGATAGTGTCGAATGTAAACAGAACAGTCTCAAAGTGAAAGTGGATGTTTTCCGGAAATTGCGCAGGCGGAAATATACGATCTCTCACAGCGCATATTCGCAAGAATAAGGCCACAGGCTTCAGCTGACAAGCTACAAGTACATCTAATTTTTTAATAGGCCTATGTACTCACGTGTCCAGCAAAACTTTGGCGAGTTCAGTATCCCCTTTGTACTTGGTTCTCAATATGAAGCGATGGGCCTCTGACGAAAACAATCTTTCTTTCAGCGCGACCCAGCGCTGGTGTTGCGTGGTGATGAAGCAAGGAGTCCACTTTCTCTTCTCATCAGATTTAGTGGCCTTGACAGCTTTAGACGGGTTTACTTCTATCTTTTTTGCCATTGTAAGTAACTACGCTTTGACTGTCTCCGACGCCATCTTTGGTTTACGAAACGTCACGAAGTGACGTCAACGGTCTAAAAATAGCCCAAGTCCTGGAGAACTGTTGCTAAACAATGCAATAAAGAATTAATTATTTCTCGTAATTGGTAAGAATTTCAAACCTAAAACTTTGCAGGAAGCTTAATTTATACATCCCCGCAACGATGGGAAAAGCCCTGGAAGTAATTAAACTAATTAAATAGGACTATATGTCAGCCTTTAACGACGTCGACGATAGCACTGAACGAAAGGTATGTTGAAAGAAAGGACAACCAGGTACTGAAAACAAGTATCAGACACTTGTTAAATTGGCACCGTGGGTTTTATTGTATCAAAATGTGTGAACAGCGCAAAATGTATCCGCAATCTATAAGAGCTTTTATGTTGCAGATTAGATACGTTTGTCTTTCAGAGGTAATACAACGTAACACTGGACATGGGGGGGGAGGTGATGTTCTTTTTGCTTTACTTTTTTTTTTTTCCTCCAGCAATTCAAGCAAAATCAAGTGATATGCCATTAACGTATGTCAGAGAGTTACGTATATGCCAAACATACCCGTATCTCCCCCTCCCATCACGCCCACCTCCCCCCTCCCCACCCAACTTCCAAACCTCCCAAACAAATGCACTTATACTCAATTTTGCCCATCCGAGTAGTTGCTGCTGTTGTTGTTGTTGTTGTTGTTGTTGTTGTTGTTGTTGTTGTTTTTGTTGTTGTTGTTGTTGTTGTTGTTGTTGTTGTTGTTGTGGTTGTTGTTTGTTGTTGTTGCTGCTGTTGTTTTTGTTGTTGTTGGTGGTGGTGTTGGTGGTACTGCTGTTATTGTTGTGGTGGTGGTGGTAGTGTGGTTGAGGTTTTTGTTCTCGTCTCAATAACACGGTTTACAATTTACAACTATACTCCACTCGTTTGTTTTTTTAGAACCCGCTTCATTTAATAACTATCGTTACAGAGGCATTTTAATTAAATAGATGCGTTGCAAGTGCATTAAAAAAAGAGCAACCAACTGCAATACATGAGACAAAAACACATTTTCACAACATCCATCCTGGCTGACAAAAACAAAACGTACATCGAAAGCCAAAACTAAACATAACAGAAAGCCACACATCGATTTTTCCATTCCAGTAAAAGCAGCTAAAATTTCTCACCGGAATTTTTGACAGACGGCAGCACTTCCTCAAACAAACAAACGGAGTGAAATGAATCAGGGTTTTCAGATGTATCAATCTTAAAGGTCAAAGGAAATTAATCTATCAAAGCATACAATCCCTGTTTTGAAGAGATCCGAAAAACACAGTTCTTCTGACATGGCTTAACGCGACCACGTTATTTGTGAATGTTCTAATGTTTCGCGCACACACACACACGCACGCACGCACGCACGCACGCACGCACGCACGCACGCACACACACACACACACACACACACACACACACACACACACACACACACACACACACTCGAACGCACTGACACACACACACACACCCATACAAACGCTATGCATTTTGTTTCGTATCTCTTCTTCTTCTTGTCGATCACATTTGTGTGTTTCGTATCTCAAACATTACTCATAAGCCAAAGCGACATTTGCGTATAAACACCAAAAGCTTTAATATTCATTGCTGCTAAACAAATCAAATGACTTCTCTGACTGCAAGTATCGATCTTCTGTTGTCTCGAGTGCAAACTGGACATAATGCAAAGAAATCTCACAGGTCTATTTTTCAATCTTCTTATTTTTTAATCTTCGAATTTTGCTGTCAATTATTGGTATTGTTGTCCTGAAAAAACATTCTACATGTAGATCTGATTACTTATTACTCAATCAACACTTCACATTCTTATAGCGGCAATATACAAATGTATCACAATCCCAATTCTATGGCATTCCGTTTGTCAAATAATTATTTGAATACTTTTTCATGTTTTTTTCACCAGTTTTAGCTAAATAATCATTATTTAGAAGCTCATGTGCTAAATAAGTAATTGTTTATAAACAATGTAAAACAATTCTAAATAATTTTTTATTTACGTAAACCATTCATTATTTACCTAAACAATTCATTGTTTACGTAAATAATTCATTGTTTACGTAAATAATGATTTATTTACGTAAACAATATATTATTTAGACTTATATTACATTGTTTATAAACAATCAGCAATGTTTCTAAATAAATCATTATTTACGTAAACAATGAATTATTTACGTAAATAATTCATTGTTTACGTAAATAATGATTTATTTACGTAAACAATATATTATTTAGACTTATATTACATTGTTTATAAACAATGAGCAATGTTTCTAAATAAATCATTATTTACGTAAACAATGAATTATTTACGTAAACAATTCATTGTTTAGGGAAAGCAGTTTTCATTATTTAGGGGAATCAAGAATTGACTTTTAAGCTTCATTTTTTTTCTTTGTGTATATACTATAATTCAATACAAGGTATCTCCAAACATTATTTATCAGAAAATGTTCGTAAATTTGTTTATTTTACAAGCTGAAATTGCCGTACGAAAAGAACTGAATGCGAAAACAAACAAAAGGTCAAGGTCATGACCGGGAGTGTTTAGTGTTTGCATTCTCTCCCTGGAAGTTGTTGAAAAAAAGTTTTCCGTCCTAAGTGTTCTGTTCTGTCTCAACAAAAACTGTTTGTTTCTCTTTCCATTTCTCTTACTGCATGATTAAACTTTTTGTTATCTGTAGGTTACACAACACACCACAACTTGGTATGAGCTCTGACGCGATGACGTCACACAGTCGTGTGCAGAGTTGTCCGGCCTTGCCCCATGCATTCCGGCGGAACTCGCGAGAAGGCAACACGCGAAATCTGCACTCTGAATCTCTCGCATTTATCGACATGGTCTCTAGTTGTAGTGTTAAACATTGCCATAACAGACAAGATAGAGATAGGGACAGAAGATTCTTTTCTTTGTTGTCAACGGAAAGGACAAAGAGATAAGGGATTTGACTGCACGACGCCGGCGAGAATGGTTGGCACAGCTTCAGCTGAAGAATTTCAACTTTGAATCAACAGCTAGGAGATCTATTACGTGTGCTCTGATCATTTTGTCAATGGTAAGTACTCATGCTTTTGTTCACCTGCCTTGGTTAGTCTGTGTTTGATGCAAGCTGTGTTGTAATGGTAGTGTGCGGACAGTCGGTCAGTCCTGCACCGAGTGCAGTCTATGACTGAGTGAGTCAGTCTTACACTTACTCTCAGTGTAACAACTTATCATGGTTGCCCAAAACCATGACTTGTGAGAATGCCATATGCAGGGTTCGTACAGGTGCTTGAAATCCTGGAAAGTGCTTGAATTTGGAGGGGTCAGTTTCAAGGGCCTTGAAAGTGCTTAAAAAATTGACAAGATCCTTGAAAGTCCTTGAAAACTGATTCTGCAAACTGATTACACAATAATCAACCAAAATAAACAATTGCAATGTTTTATTTTTTTCATAACCTCAAGGAAAAAGTTGAACAGTAACCCACAGTCCCTTTAGAGTCTGTCGGCTCATTAAATCATTAATTTTTTTACATCCAGTGTTTTAAATCAGTGTGCAAGACGGGGGTATATAATTATATAATTACCAGCGAGTGACCCATTACGGCAAACCTTGAAGCCTCGAAGGTGAGAGGGTGCTTGATTTTCTCTTCAGAACGTCTTGAAAGTCCTTGAAAAGTCCTTGAATTTTAGAACAAAAAACCTGTACGAACCCTGCATATGTGTGAAATACTTGGATTTGATAATCAGAATTTATTTGAACACTAAATGGTCATTGTTGATACAACTTCATAGTTCAGTTTTAAAGGGTAGATCTGTGTCGAGATTTACTCATTCATTTTGTTTGGGCGACTTATTTTTAAAATAACTCCCAATCCATAATTTACAATACATTTGCCTTTGATTTTTTCTGCAGGGCAACCATCTGTGGGAAGTAAACAGTCCGAGCTGGACACCTACTTTGAAACTTGGGTATGGTGCAGGGACACAGCCTGACAGCCAACAAGGACAGTACCAGAGACTCAAGGACTGAAGGAGAGGAAGAAGCTTGTGGGGAGTGAGTCAACTCCTTGTCCTTCTCACCCTAATTTAGCAGAGGATGCTGGTGATGGCGACGGTGAAGGTACTGCGGATACAGCAGAACTGGCTGCTCCTCTTCCCGAATGACAATTTTGCCTGGATTTCTAAAGATGAAGAAAAGCAGCTACGGGATGAACTTAACAGGCTGGTGCTAGAAACTCGGGAACTTAAAGACGAACTTGCCAAGAAAAAAATGACACTTGAATCTTTGAGGGACAATGACGATACTGAACGATATTTTACTGGGATTTCTAATTTCTTCACACTTGTTACATTATTTGATTTTCAATCAATCAATCAATGAGGCTTATATCGCGCATATTCCGTGGGTACAGTTCTAGGCGCTCTGCAGTGATGCCGTGTGAGATGAAATTTTATACGGCCAGTAGATTGCAGCCATTTCGGCGCATATTTACCTTTCACGGCCTATTATTCCAAGTCACACGGGTATAGGTAGACAATTATTAAATGTGCCTAAGCAATTTTGCCAGGAAAGACCCTTTTGTCAATCGTGGGATCTTTAACGTGCACACCCAATGTAGTGTACAAGGGGGGGGGGGGGGGGGGAGTTCGGACACCGAAGAGAGTCTGCACACAAAGTTGACTCTGAAATAAATTTCCGCCGAACCTGGGATCGAACTCGCGCTGACAACGGCCAACTGAATACAAATCCAGCACGCTACCAACTGAGCTATATCCCCGATTTTCTTGCATCGCATTTGCCAACACACTCGCGCAGAGCACTGACACAGTTTCAAGCTCTCATTCATGCATATATACGCCTTAACACACCTCTGCAACACCTGGCATACATCTTTTCTGTGTCAAGAACATCTGCCAGCAAAGTTTTTCACGAGACTGTGCATATCATGTACCACTACCACAGACTGCAGCCACTTGTTTTCTGGCCAGACAGGCAAAGTATAAAGACAAGTATACCGCCACAGTTCCTTCCCTATCCATGGAACAGAGTAGTGTCCATTATTGACTGTTTTGAAATATATTCATTGAGAGACCCTCCAGTGTTGATGCTATAGCGCTAGTGCACTCACCTGGTCTAACTACAAGCACAACAATACAATTAATATGGTGCGCCAAATTGATATTACTATCGTTAACTGTTATGTAGAGTTTCGAAACTATCGTTATCTGTTATATAGAGTTTCAGAAACTCTATATAACAGCTAACGATAGTTTTATCAAAAGCGCGTTGGTATCGTTCCCAAATGGGAAAACCCTGAAATGCCATTGCAAAACTGTCTTTTTGCTACGAAATGTACATTTTAACTAGAAACATAATTTAAACAAGAAGAGCAAACGCTCGATCGAGTCACTTTCGCAGTTCTGAATATTATATGAGGCATCAGATGGACAGGAAGAAATTGCTATTCACAACACAATGAGTCACGTTCACATAAAATTTGAGCCCGGTCACTTTTATAGTTTCCGAGAAAAGCCCAACGTTAAGTTGTGTGTTGCCGAACAGAAAAGGCTAGTTATCTCCCTTGTTTTTCTGATAACGTTCGTAAAAGGCTACAGATGTAAATACTTTGATGTAAAGAATAATCCTACAAAGTTTCAATCACATCCGATGAACTTTGTCAAAGATATAAAATGTCTAATTTTTCCTTTGACGCTGACCTGTGACCTTGAAAAAGGTCAAAGGTCAACGAAACCATCGTTAAAGTGTAGAGGTCATTGGAGGTCACGACTAAACAAAATATGAGCCCGATCGCTTTGATAGTTTCCGAGAAAAGTCCAACGTTAAGGTGGTGTCTACGGACGGCCGGCCGGACGGACGGCCGGCCGGACGGCCGGCCGGACAGACTAACACTGACCGATTACATAGAGTCACTTTTTCTCAAGTGACTCAAAAACTACAACATTATTTAGTTAGTGACCGTTCTTCTGTTGTCGTCTTCTCAAATCATTGTTGAGTTTGTTTAATATTAGCTTTATCATTTGTACTTTCGGCCGTACCGTTTTCCACGTGTGCGGTTTGAAGACGGTAGGCCTACTGAATATTCGCGGAAAAGACCATGACGCATTACACAAAACAGTGGGTTTTTTTCAAAACAAACACAAAACAACGTGTTTCCCGAGTGACATCCCCCAAGGCGCGTTTTGGAAAACACTGCATGCTTTCGCATCGTGTACCGTTGCCCACTGCATGCATGCCAGCCGTATGTGTACAAACTGACCCGCACACAGCGCGGTAGCTAGAACGGGTCAAGCTGACACTGACCAATATTTCTGTGAAAACAGGAAGCGTCCTAGCTGTAACGAAGATTTGATTACTTGATTAAACGAAGCAGCGAAATGATGGACTTATCAGACGACAGTTAGTTGAATATGATCTACCAGGGATCGCGCTAGCTTTTTAAAAAACGCGTAAGTCATACGCAACGAAACGAAAAAAACGCGTCACGGACCAATATTTTTGCGTACTACGAAAACACGTACAGACACAAACAAAACACGCACGAAAGACTTAAAGACACTCCTTACCTAAATTCGGCGAGTTTTCCTGTCAAACTCCGAACACCCCTGCTGTCTCCAACCTTCGGGCCTTGCGAGTTTGTTTCCCGCTCTAATACGACTAGACACACTTTCCGCCTTTTGGAAGCGCGAGATGGGAGAGCAGCTAATGTCTGTTTCATTATCCGACAAGACATTATCTGGTAATACCCTCGTTACGTTCGTTTGCGATACTTCGATGCAAAAAGAAACGGACTTTAGTTTTGACGCGCAGATTTCATGTGTGTCGTCACTTCTCGAGCCCTATAGTCAGTTTCAGGATCGGGTGATTATTAAGTCAGAGCAAAAGCGCTGCGTGAAGACAAGAAAAAGTTACAATATTTTTGCGTATGGCTTACGCGGCGCGGCGAAAAAAACGCGCCAACGACTTTTAAAATGCGTCAAATACGCAAAAATCGTGCGTAAACGCGATCCCTGATCTACTAAATCATGTTGTAGTAATTTAGTGCAAATTCGCTCGAACCAGAGACATGTCTCTGCTCGAACGAAACGTTCAGCAGCCATTTTGCCGGCATCAAAACATCCGACCACGCCATCGCTATTTTTAGAAACTCTATATAACAGTTAACGATAGTAATATCACTTGCGCGCACCATGCCGCCGTTTTGCGAAACCCTCGTTATCTGTTATTCATAGTTTTAGCAATAGCGCGCACAAACGCGCTATTGATATATTATAACTCTAAATAACAGTTAACGATAGTTTCGAAACTCTATTTAACAGTTAACGATAGTTTTGAAACTCTATATAACAGATAACGATAGTTTCAAAACTCTATATAACAGTTAACGATAGTTTCAAAACTCTATTTAACAGTTAACGATAGTTTTGAAACTATATAACAGATAACGATAGTTTTGAAACTCTATATATAAGTATAACAGTTAACGATAGTTTTAAAACCCTGTATAACTGTTAACGATAGTAATACCAATTTTGTGCACCATAAATTAAATACCTAATATCAATTACACCTCAAGGCCATATTTCTTTTATTTCTAAAGGGTGGGGTGGGCTTTCAAGTGACAAGCACATCACTGCAAATAGTGGGTATCTAGACAATATTGTACAAAATGATGTCATTTTGGCCGACAGGGGATTTGACATTAATGAACTAGTGGCTATGAGAGGTGCACAAGTGAAAATCCCTGCCTTTACAAGAAAGAAGAGTCAGCTTACAGCTTATGAGATAGTCAACACGCAAACTAGCTAATCTGAGAATTTATGTTGAGCGAGTTATCGGTATTCTTTGGGGAAAGTACACAATTTTGAACTCTGATATTCTGACTGATCTTTTGTTTGCAAGGGAAGAGGAAGAAGTGGTAACACTGGACAAAATAGTCACTTTATCATCTGGGCTTGTCAATGTTTGCACAGCCTAGTGTTCAAACTGAAGGCATTGTTTAGACTAAAGAATATGTTAATTAAACTCCAGGGGTGTCGTTTGGATCGGCCCTTCGGCGAATCGCCGATTTTTTTTTTACTTTGGCCGAAACTTTCATGTACTTCCGAAGAGTATTCGTCTGAATCGGCCAAGGTTTGTCCGGGTTTTTTATTGGTCAGGCTTTTGGGCGGGGATATAGCTCAGTTGGTAGCGCGCTGGATTTGCATTCAGTTGGCCGCTGTCAGCGTGAGTTCGATCCCAGGTTCGGCGGAAATTTATTTCAGAGTCAACTTTGTGTGCAGACTCTCTTCGGTGTCCGAACTCCCCCCCCCCCCCCGTGTACACTACATTGGGTGTGCACGTTAAAGATCCCACGATTGACAAAAGGGTCTTTCCTGGCAAAATTGCTTAGGCACAGCCGGTTAATAATTGTCTACTCCCGCAGTGGGGCACTGCGGTTATGAAATTAAAGGCCCCTACTGTTCTTGGAACCGCAGGAGCTTTCTAGTTTGCTGTTAGGTAGATTTTTGGTTCCTCTTTCATGTCATGCTCTCTTTTTCTTCATGAATTCTTTTCTTTTTTCTGCCTTCTTGCTCATTCACCTGTATTTTTTCCAAAAATCTCTTCTCTTGTCGCTTGTCTCGCGATTCATGTATAGTTTAATCTGTTAGTGTTCTGATGTAAGTCCAGCAGTAGATAGGTTAAGCCTATTTTAACATACTGGAAACTGGTAATCTTCCAGTAGGTATTAATTTAGTTTTACTAAAGCCTGCTGGGACACAAATAATGGGTTAGTGCATTTGTAAACAGGAATCGCTTGACAAGTGGCCCCCTTCATCCCCCCCTTCCTCGTCCTGATATGGCTCTACGTAGTCGGCTGGACGTTAAGCAACAAATAAACAAACAAATAATTGTCTACCTATACCCGTGTGACTTGGAATAATAGGCCGTGAAAGGTAAATATGCGCCGAAATGGCTGCAATTACTGGCCGTATAAAATTTCATCTCACACGGCATTACTGCAGAGCGCCTAGAACTGTACCCACGGAATATGCGCGATATAAGCGTCATTGATTGATTGATTGATAAAACTGCTGCCGATGTACTTAGACAACTGACTGGCGTTTATTTTCTTCGTGAATACCAAGAACGAAACATCAGTGTTTTGAGCGCAAGCCATTGACAAAAACTATAGCTGCCAGAGTGGTTTCGACAAGGGAAACCACACTTTCTGCGGACCGCTCAGGCTCAGCGTTTGCGTTCGCCGAACATCATGTCGCAACCAAAAAAGAAGAAAAAAACTCAATTGATCAGTGGCCACGGTGTGCTACCCTTCGCCAAGGTAGGTGCTTCTGAAAAAAATAACAGCAACACCGCGAACGTGGACAGTGTGAGTATAGGGGTAGTGTTGTCGAGTCGATGGAAGCAGACGACACAAGCTTAGCAGACGACAGTCACATTCACCGGCGTATCGACATCTGCTGAGATTGAAAAGCGACATCCAAATCGTGGTTTTCAAGCAAATTGGCTCACCCTAGGCCTACACCCATGGCTTAGCTATGAGGGTGGGTCCATGTTTTGCAAACTGTGCAAGAACGGTGGATGTAAAAATATTTTCACCAGGGGAGGTTGCCAAAATTTCAGCATTAACTGACCACCTCGCTAGCAAAGACCATGCCAGATCCATAGATGTGCTCGTGTATCAGGAAACCTTCAAAACAATGGATAAAATCACAATGTTATGTGACGGTGTCAGAGTGTGTTTATGTTTTATTGGTGTTTCACCAGTCATATTTCCAACTGAAAGGCTTGTCAAGATTGGAAGAGTTTTATTGTTTTACTTTCAAAACATTAAAGTTAAAGGTTTGAAAAAGTTTTAAAGAATTGGTGTCTTTGTGTTTTACTTAAATCAACAAAGCTGATTGTTTCAGTTGCAGTATGCAACATATGTTCTGTGTTCCTAAGACAATGATTACCTCTTGTGCTTCAATGTTGCGGTGACTTTCGATGAGCCAAAATAATGGCCGAAATTTTTTCAAAATGTCCTAAAGCATTCTGACAGTTTTGGCCAAATGTCCCAACATAAAAATGTCTAGCAACACCCCTGAACTGTGGTGTCTTGTATCTGATTCTGATGTCTCTCATGAGCAGTAGCAATAGTCTTTCTGTTATTATGTTTTCACTGGACGGAATCTTGAATTTGAAGATAAAGGCATTGTTTAAAGAATGTGTTAATTAAACTGTGGTGTATTGTATCTAATTCTGATGCAGGTGTCTCACATGAGCAGTAGCAACAGTTTTTCTGTTATGTTTTCACTGGATGGAATCTTGAATTTGAATACACATACATGTATCATGTGTATATGATCTGACCTGCTGCTATTTCCTTCCATTTCAAGAGCAGATTTCACTCTTTCTATCACACACACACACACACACACACACACACACACACACACACACACCACATTAACATACACTTTGAAATCATTTTGCATAAATGTGACATGTATTGACACAACTGACAAAGGTTGAATTATGCTGATTAACCTCAAAATAGCTCTACACAGGAAACAAGATAAGGAGCATTGCAAAATTAAATGGCCTACACTTGAAATGCGAGCACACATTTAAACTACCAATAACATGCAACTGAGACTGTGCCAAAAGGTCAGGTGTCATGTCTACTGTCCCGAATGACACACGATTGCTGACATTTCACCATTGCCAACAGAATAAACAAATAAGAAATAGGTAGAAAATGAATGTGAAAACTGACTTTAATTGTTGATCAGTATTTTCTATACCACTAACAAATAATCTACTTGCACATAGCTGTTTGGCAAATGTATGTTGCATGGGACACACTGACATGAAAGTGGAAGATGTTTTTCCCTCTAGAGAAACTACATATCAAGTTACACTTTTTGTGCTCTTCCATTCCAGTTGGCAATCAATTGTTAACGCATGTTATTAGAAAAAATAGAACGAAAACAGATTAGATAGAATGAAAAATGTACTGGTGATGTCATTTGGGACATACTGACATGAAAACGTCACCTTTTGGCACAGTCTCAACTTCAAGCAACACCGAACATACCACTACCAGTATTGCAGGTATCAAGCCAAAGTGAAGAGAAGAACACTTTCACTAAATGTTCAAAATTGAAATAACATACTGTGGGCATGTGAGTCATTAACTATTCATTATGATAAATAGACCTGTGCGCTTTTTTGCAGAAATAAGTGTGTTCAATTTTGTTGTCATCAAAACAGAACTAGTTGATAATAGAAACTAACTTTCAGTTCCACTGCCAATTTAAACACTGTATTGCTTGACTGTACTGATGCAGAACTACGCTGGACCACACACTCTTATTTGTTCCCTAATTCAAGCAGCCAATCCGTGTCACTGGAAACATTGAACAAGGAGAATGAACAATATACCTGGCTGAATAAGTTGATAATCAAACTGCTCATGATTCTTTGTTATTCACAGCAGTGGATGTAAAACAATCACAAAATAATGTCCTGTATGCATCATAATTTATACTTGTAGCACTTGATTTTGTATTGTGGTCGGTGATCCTAAACAAAATGTATGCCTACATCTGTGCATGATTTTACTTTAAGAATAAAATGAAACAAGAATGGAACAATTAATGACTTCTCTGTGAGTGTGAACTGTGATTTAAAACATTACATGCCCTCTTTTCTCTCCCTCTTTACAACTTTACTACTGGCCACTTTCTGTGTGTACAGTCATACATGATGTTTGTTTTCCCACACACATGAGCAAGCGAGTCTGGCATTGTCACTGTTTCTTGCTGCGTTTCACGGCTTGTGTTTGCAGCTGCTCCTGGTTCACATCCACTGCTTGTAGAGGCTCAGCTTCTCTGTCCAGCCAGTTTCCAACTAGCTCTGGAAAAACTGCGAGTCTGAACACTTTCAAAGCTTTCTCCACACACATTGCCCAAAAATCACAGTCAGGCAATACTCAGACAATAACTTTATCCACAGTAGTCCACACCATGAAATCGCAGTAGGAGGAACTGGTCATAACAATCTGGCACTGTACCGGTACTTGACTATTTAACTTTTAAGTATGGGTGGTCCTTGCGCAGACAAAGCATCCCCTCACTGTTAGATTCCAAACAGAAATGGCGGTCTGTCACACACACTCAACAGCTGACTCCTTGAAGGTGAAGGGACGTGTGTGCAGGTTTCTCCAACTCCGGCCATGCAGGTTTCTCCAACTCCGGCCATGCAGGTTTCTCCAACTCCGGCCATGCAGGTACAGTGTGCTGACAGTATGTTGCCATCAAAAGTGGCGATGGTCCAAGGAGAAAGTGCTGGTTCATTAAGGCGTTGTGAATGAAGAACCTGAAACATAAATTGAAGATCGCACAAATCAGCATTCAGCTAGGTCAATCGAATGAATATAACTCTAAGACGCACATAATGTCAATGTGCTTTACAACATTAACAATGAAAAGTAAACAACAGATTTTTAACTGAATATGAACATGAAGCTCATTATAATTATATATAAATATAATATTTTGCAAGCTATTTCAAAATATAAATATATTCAAGACTATCTACAGCTTTTGTCGTAGTCCAGAATACAAACTAAAGCGAAGAATATATTAAAGACAAAGCCTCAACACAATATCCTGAACTGCAACTTACAAGTGAAATCTGCAACACAAGACAGAGAACACTCACGTTCATTCATTATTATATTTATAAACTGAAAGCACATTCTTACCTTTGCAGAAATGACAGAGTTTTGAATGGCTGTAGCGCTTGACATCCCTCACCCAGCCAGAGACAAAAAGTCGGTAGGAATCCAAACGTTTGTAAGCTTTCAGCAACATGCACTCTTCTCAATCTCAGTTCTTGCCAAGCACAAAATAATTTACGATGTTGATGTAACTCAGCTCTGGCAGATCGTCCGGATTTGCTGACCAGCACCTGGTTGGAATGTCATACGGATCATTCCCATCACTCTCCAAAATCTTCTGATGGTATCGCCGCCTCTCCTCTGGTAACAATCGCTCAGAATATGTTCGCTTCTTGCCCGGTCGCTGTTTCTCCATCTTGCTTTCAAGGCAAGGGAAGTCACTCCAGGAGGCATTGTTTCCCGTTTTTCAACGGTTCACAGCTGTTTTTACTTTTCTCTTTGAAATGAAACGATGAAAGGAAGAGAAATGGAAAGACAGGCATGTTGTTGGGACATAAACAGAACAGAGAACATAAGGGGAAAATACTGTGTTTCAACAACTTCAAGCAAGAAAATGCAAACACTAAACACTCCCGGCAGAGAAAACCCTTAATTGACCTTGACCTTTGACTGTGTTTGAGATCAGTTATTTTCGTACTCGGCTTGTAAAATAAACAAAATAATATCCAAACAACAGCTATTTTAAGATAAGAGTGTGTGGAGAGACCTTGTATTCAATTATAGTAATCACTGAAAGACATAAAACTTAGTTCAGAAGCGAATCCTAGAAACCCCTAAATAATGGAAAATGTCTTGGCTAAACAATTCATTGTTTACGTAAACAATGAATTGTTTACGTAAATAATTCATTGTTTACGTAAATAATGATTTATTTAGAAACATTGCTGATTGTTTATAAACAATGTATTATAAGTCTAAATAATATATTGTTTACGTAAATAAATCATTATTTACGTAAACAATGAATTATTTACGTAAATAATTCATTGTTTACGTAAATAATGATTTATTTAGAAACATTGCTGATTGTTTATAAACAATGTAATATAAGTCTAAATAATATATTGTTTACGTAAATAAATCATTATTTACGTAAACAATGAATTATTTACGTAAACAATGAATTGTTTAGGTAAATAATGAATGGTTTACGTAAATAAAAAATTATTTAGAATTGTTTTACATTGTTTATAAACAATTACTTATTTAGCACATGAGCTTCTAAATAATGATTATTTAGCTAAAACTGGTGAAAAAAACATGAAAAAGTATCCAAATAATTATTTGACAAACGGAATGCCATACATTTCAGCTTCTAAACGTGATACACGGATGTTAATGAAAACTTTACTTGTAAATTTGTCCACACAATATCCCCACATTTCTCACATGCATTCAATTTATTCTTTAGATTTTAAAAGTTAGGTCAAGCCCCATATCGAGGCTTCCAATCCGCACCTAAACGTCCACGCAAAATAAATTCTTTGAAAAATGCTCGCCATCTTTAGAGAGCAACTCGGATGTTCCATAGAGGTAAGCGTTCAAACAAAAGGGTGGCGGTATCTGTGATTGAAAATTGGTGGTCTACGGGCGGAGTGGGCCTTTTCGCCGACAGATTGGCTAAATGTGTTGACGTTGATGTGTGTGTGTGTGTGTGTGTGTGTGTGTGTGTGTGTGTGTGTGTGTGTGTGCGTGTGTGTGTGTGCGTGTGTGTGTGCGTGTGTGCGTGTGTGGGTGTGCGTGCGTGCGTGCGTGAGTGTGTGGGTGTGGGTGCGTGCGTGCGTGTGTGTCTGTGTATCTGTGTGTCTGTTTTTGTGTGTATCTGTGTCTGTGTGCGCGAGTGTGTACGTGTTCTCTATTCCCCACGCAGCAAACTCAAAGTTCACACAGCAAGAAAGAAAATCAAAAACATCTGAAGATATATTTCCGCTACTCGTAACAAAGTGTTCCCACCATTTGTAACCAAATAGGAAACCAACTTAATGACATTTTCCCACGCAATAAATACCCTCCAGTTCTTTCTAGTTGCTAGGTAACAACTAAGCAATTTCTTTCAAGATACAATCTTGGCGCGGGGATGTCACCAGACAAAGCCAAAGCATCAACTAACACGAGTTTGTTTTAAATTTCAGCCGCCAGGTTTATAATGAATTGTTTCACTCTATCGTTTTTCTTGTCACCACTGGACCCGAGAGATCCACCATTTGGAGACTGCGTAATGATGCTGTAGAATATCACAAGTTCAACACTTTCTGGTAATGCTTTGTATTTGCTCAAAGACTTTCGTAGATGCATGGGAGTAGAATCTTGCGAAAGGAATCTTGCCCGTAATTTTATAAACTCTCAGTAATGTTTGTCTTCTGCTGAATATTTCTTTTTTCTCTCTCTCGCAAATTCAATACGCAGACAATTTTGCTCAACGTGCAGTGCCTCACCGCTTCTCGCTGGGTTTTTTGTAGAGATCTGAAACCCGGCAAAGATAACATGAAACGAAAAATTGTCTTCATCAATCTCTAATAACACAGCATTACATCTTACACTGAGAGGAAAACAGACAGGTGCTTTATCTTTTCACTGGACCGGTATCAACAGACAAGATTAAAAAACGATCGCGACTACTTGGACGCTTGTTTTCTTGTTTTGTTCTTGTTTGGTGTTTTTTGTGTGTGCAAATTTTGCTGTTCTACTTTCAAATTGGAGGTCTTAAGATATTCTCGTATGATAGAATTGTCCGATCAAGTTTGACTTAGACCGCTTTGCCTGGGCATGTTCTTCACGTTGCGTAGCAAATTAGCAGTATAAGTGTTTCTACCAGAGCCTATCTCAATAACTTAAACCTAAAGGAGAGATAAAACAAGGAACTTTACTTAACACACACACACACACACACACACACACACACACACACACACACACACACACACACACACACACACACACAAACATTTAAAACTAACTAAAATAAAAAGTGTAGCCTCCACCACAATGGTACGAATCAGACTCCTTCAGCCAAAATGAGCCAGCTCTTCACAAGCATGTTCAGCCATTCCTTATCACGATCCTCACGCTTTCCGCAAAGACCTTCAATATAGCTGCCACAGATAAAAAGGCACTCGAGGTGTTCTCCATCTATTGCTGATAGAAAATTAGCTCAATAACACACCTCTCATTAGCTGCCGTGGATAACAAGGCACTCGGGGTGTATTTCGTCCTTTGTTGTCAAAGAATTAGCCAAATAACGCCCCTCTACCACAAAGGCTACTATATAAGCTTACCGCTGTTTGCAGAATACAGCGCCAATCTGATTTGTTCAGGAAGCTCTAACAGGCCGCGTTCAGTGTGTGAACGCCCGCGGGCTGTTTGCTGTGTCAATTATGATCTCTGGCCGCTCCGGAATGATGGACTGGGTGCTGGAACGGCTCAGACACGAATGGCCAAAGAAAAAAAAAGGTGGATTGGAATTGGCGTCTTCGCAAATCGTGTTCTTTAGCTTAATGTTTCCCACCAAAGGTGTTTCTGGTACGTGATGAAGGGGTCATACGAACGAGAGAAAAAAAACGGCTTAGTTGTTGTTACATTCGAAAGACATATTCAAATGACCAAGCAGCATATAAAATTCTAGTACAAATATATGTTTGTCAAAAAGGGTACTGTAGCCCAATATAAAAAAATACTTCACACTGCGGGGAAAGTGTATTGGTGCTTTAACTGCAATAACCTTGAATCCAGAATAGTTTTTAAAGGAAATGTAACGGTCAAGCTTCGACTCAATGCTGGACATTAAACAAAATTCAAAACAAAAAAAGGCCCAAACACTTCAACCAAAGATATTACCGTGCATAAAATCGTTCAAACGTCAAACATTTGACAGGCGGATTGAATTTGTGTTTTTTTTCTCTCTTTTATAGATCTGGTTTTCTCGCCCTTACCGTTATCGCATTTTATGCGGTATATGTGGCACCAAAGCAACACCACTTTTTTTTCTAGTCCGGTGAGCATTTTGCTCTTCCGGATTGGCAATCTCCGGGGGGGGGGGGGGGGGGTGTTGTCAAACAATTTGCCATTCACAAACAGGCGAGTTTTACATTTTGATTAGTGTGCTCATGTCTAGTCTGCGAACTCTCTGCTGAGTACTCTTATGGTAATCCGTATTCGTGCTGGTTAGGACTACCCAAAAGGAAGCTTGGGTGTGGGAAAACAAAATACAAGAAATTCGCCTAGAGAGCACACACAAAAATACAAATCAGTCTATCTGTTTCGGATTTCACAACGAAAACCAAACAAACAAACAAAACACAACACAACACAACAACACACAACAATAAGAAACAGACAAGACAGAAATAGTAACTGTTTCCAAAATAAACCGTCTGCGAAAAGAAAAGACAAAGGTTAAAACAGTGGATCAACGGGGGTGGGCACACACAACCAAAAACCATCTAAGGTTTGTTTTGATCACATTCCAAGCCACTAGACTCCACAGCCCCCACCAGGGGAACATGACTCATGGCCAGAAATAGCCCCCAGAATCACCGAATCATTCCGCCACAACCACGCCGGAAGGCCGACAGAAGCAGACACTACTGACGCCAAGACGGTCCCCTATCGACGTTCTAAAGCAGAACACATGCTACTCGCTTCTGTCCTTCACAAGGGGTCAGAGTTTATAGCTCAAACAGAAGAGAGACGGAAGGGGATCGATACGAATGAAAGATTCGTGTCACGCTGTCCGCTTAGAGCTTTCTTTCTTTCCTTATTTGGTGTTTAACGTCGTTTTCAACCACGAAGGTTATATCGCGACGGGGAAAGGGGGGAGATGGGATAGAGCCACTTGTCAATTGTTTCTTGTTCACAAAAGCACTAATCAAAAATTTGCTCCAGGGGCTTGCAACGTAGTACAATATATTACCTTTCTGGGAGAATGCAAGTTTCCAGTACAAAGGACTTAACATTTCTTACATACTGTTTGACTAAAATCTTTACAAAAATTCACTATATTCTATACAAGAAACACCTAACAAGGGTAAAAGGAGAAACAGAATCCGTTAGTCACC
Organism: Littorina saxatilis; assembly: GCF_037325665.1. NCBI lineage: Eukaryota > Metazoa > Mollusca > Gastropoda > Littorinimorpha > Littorinidae > Littorina > Littorina saxatilis. The sequence continues at coordinate 49,294,827 of NC_090261.1, read as the reverse complement.
TCTTACGACATGCTGGGGAGCATTGGGTAAATTCTTTCTCCTAACCCGCGGGGGGCTGACTTTGTGGCCTTTGGGACTGAGAGAAAATGCTGGCTCAGTCGTTTTAACCCTGCTGATCGCGACAAAAGCGTAATGGGGTTCTATGAAGGAAAAGCCCTTAAAAAGGGATCGTTCACTCTGAGATCGATGGCATGGCTGATTTAAAAAGAAATCTGTTTTGACGGTCGATTGATCTTTTAAAGCAACGAGTTTGCAGGACAATCCTGAGCGGCAAAGACTTTCTTCCACGATCATGATAATTATGAAGAAAATGTACTAATACCAGTTGACTAAATTAACCGTCTCCACCACCACCATCGCCATCCTCACCCAGTCTTCTGGTGCCGAGACTGCCTCGGTATCAATGGACGAAATACAATAGTAAGCCTTCGGTGAAACCGAAATAGAGTCCCCAATTTGTTTGTTTGTTTGTTTGTTTGTTTGCTTTACGCCCAGCCGACCACAAAGGGCCATATCAGGGCGGTGCTGCTTTGACATATAACATGCGCCACACACAAGACAGAAGTCGCAGCACAGGCTTCATGTCTCACCCAGTCACATTATTCTGACACCGGACCAACCAGTCCTAGCACTAACCCCATAATGCCAGAGAGTCCCCAATTCAGTATTATCGTTGTGTTCAGAAAGCTATTCCTTTCCATTCTGCATAATTATCTCCAGTACGCATTCAAAGTGCCTAACAATGACTTCAACCGAAAGACTTTTAATGTAGTACAATATCGTTTGAGATGTGGTCGTTATTTGACGATGATTTGACGTGTCTCTTTTGTCTGCAGATAACACCTGTCCCGTTGCTTGACACTTTCAATTTCCATGCTAGGGCACGTCTGCCTTTCAACTGTCAATTTCATGAGTCCTGTCTGCGTCGTGTCTGTCATCACAAATCGCGACATTGCACATGCAACGGATGATTTATACTAGAATTTTCTGTCGTTTGCTTGATTTATCCTGTTCTGGGTGTGCACCCCATAGCTGGCAGTATTCGAGTTCCTATTCGTCCGTTTTTGATAGTTTTGGGGTTTGTGTAGAAATTGGTTATAGACGTTTGGCTAACTTGAAGGAACAAGAATTCGCTCTACACTTACGACCAGGTCTCAAAAGTTATCAATCGTCTGCAGAAATTGACATGTTTTGGGTGTCATTGAAACATAAAACATGAGTTCCTCTGATAACCCAAACTCAACGACACTTTATTCTAGAAACACCGTTTTCTCTGGGTACATAAAAAGCAAACATCTGGGGTCTGCAAACCAAAACTTCATTATATATGAAGTAGGAGTTGAACTTTCAAAATACATCACTCTTATTATTTAATTTGTGGGAAATGTTTTATCTGTGGTCTTCTGTAACTCTTCTATTGCAATTAAGGCGTGAAAAGGTGATATGTATAAGATCAGCATTAGAGAGTGAATCATACCAGGCTGTTCAATTACTGTTCATTTAAACCCAAGTGACGGCAAACCGTTGTACGATTCGAAATCAATATTTTCAGAGCTAGTTCCTTTAACATCACTGACTGCAGGCTAAAATATAATAGCGAAGAAATACACGCGACGCATGAGTACCTCATTTTCTTCTTTTTTATTCATTTTCATTTTTATGACTTTATAGAATGTCCCGCTACTGGGAAAATCGGGTCGCTTCCTCTCATTGAAAAGGTGTGTGCGTGTTTAGGCATAACCAGCCACCTGCACTTCTGGTAAAATGACTCGATCGAGGTCTTTTACGTGTCTCAGCGGTGACACGGGGGTGGGACATGGACACCGTCTCTCATAAGGCTGACCCGTGTTCGTGCGGGCGAGACTCGAACCCGCGACCCTGGGATCTACCAGCTGAGCTACTGGGCCCCAAACATTTCAACCAAAGGCTAGACTAAAAAAAAAAAATCTGTGTTTATCCTGGGTTAGTCATATAATGGCAACAGAGCCATTAGGTGTGCGGGCACTAAAGTTCAAGGGCCCAAATGGATCATCGTCAGCTTTATCGTCAGCTTTATTAGACACGCAGCTGTTCCACACAGCAACAGATGTCCATGTGTCCGGTACACTTAGGACGCCAGGCATGCAGCAACAGTCAGGCTTCACAAATAATCCTAGCTGAAATTAGAAAATGAGCTCAGTAGTATGATAACCGCGCACAGTAAGCCTATTACTGACGTCGAGTACGAAAATACCATAATGATCCTCAGTCACGAAAGAAGGTGGTTGACTGTGGGACATCGTTCGCGAAGGTATGACTGGGATCGGGTGATGAAGAGTGTGGGTTAACAAGTGAGGGCCAGGTCAAAGAACTAAGCTGAGCGCTACTGTATAGAAAAGCTTGTGTCTACCATCAAATCTTTGATATATATTGTATCTTTCAAAAGACAAAGCAGTAATAATATTTCATCACATAGACACATGAATGACATCATGTACGCTTACGGACGCATGCACATAACAGCACAGTACAGAATGGCCAACTCTCTGGATACACACACACACACTCTCTCTCTCTCTCTCTCTCTCTCTCTCTGTCTCTGTCTCTTTCTCTCTCCCTCCCTCCTTCTTTCTCTCTCTCTCTCTCTCTCTCTCTCTCTCTCTCTCTCTCTCTCTCTCTCTCAAACATGAACTCCGGGTACATCCCGGTACCTCTCTCTCTCTCTCTCTCTCTCTCTCTCTCTCTCTCTCTCTCTCTCTCTCTCTCTCAAACATGAACTCCGGGTACATCCCGGTACCTATACCTATGTGGACATATAGGGGTTTTCAAACACGTACAATACGCACGCTATCACTGACATACACTATGATGTGCTTTTTCGGATTGTCCTTCCCATGTTCTCAACCTCTTACTCCCTTCTCCGTCCTGCCGGTCCACCCCCTCTTTCTTCCAGTCAATATTCCTAGGGCTCACAACAACACACACACACAAAAACATATTCCCTTTTCGTTTTAATGTTGCGCTTCCTTCCTTCTTTCTCCGTCAGGAAACAGCCAGTGGTTATGCAAAATGACACATGAGACATGTTCTGGAGGCCATCTGCAGCTCGATCTAATTGGCGCCATTTTCTTCGCCGCACGTGCGTCCAGAGCTACCTCCCCTTAATTTGCTCTTACCTCCCCTGAGTCGAAAGCATCTCAACTTCCATTACATTCACAGTATCAGCAAGAGCTGGCATAGCTCTGGAGAATCTCATCATTCTCAGAAAACAGCTGGTTCTCTGACATTACGTAGGTTAAATGACAAGCGTGTTTTGTTTTTTTAGACTTACCTAAGAATTTACACTTTCAACATAATGTACTTGGATTGCCGAAATAAAGATTAGCGCCAACTTTATATAGCGCCAACCATTATACCTAATAGTAAAATTCAGCGACATATCTTTATTTCGACAGTCGTAGTTGAAAGATGTGTGTGTGTGTGTGTGTGTGTGTGTGTGTGTGTGTGTGTGTCTTGCGTACGTGCGTGTGTGCGTGCGTGCGTGCGTGCGTGAGTACGAGTGAGTGTGCGTGCGCGTTCGTGTGTGCCTGCTTGTGTGCCGAGTGTATGCACACGAGTTGGCGCTAATTTGTGTAAGTTATCCTGTTGAGAAATGTTGAAACTGTAGATCGTTATCCTTTAAAACGAGTCAGATATATGTCACTGCCCCCTCCCACTGTTAGGCGTAATCCCCTTTCAAACCCAGGGTAACAACCACTGAAAACAGACCTTGCTTTTTCACCAAGGGGTGTACGTTCCCTGCAACGAAGCAATTTTAAACTGAAGTGAAACAAAAACAGGTAAAACATTCGGCTTGTTAGTGCGGTTAGATTTGCAACTGAAATGTAAACCAGTAGTTTAAATGTGCGCTCATTATAGCTGTAACGGAAACTTTCTGCTGCTGAAATTCAACATTCAATACAGGTATTTCAAACACCCCTTTAAAGATATCAAGTTTCTATGGCAACAAATGAAAAGATACTCCGCAGACATAAAATGAAACGCATATTGGATCGAGACAACATACAAGTGCGCCGATTTGTGTTAGTTTGTAAATCCACACAGAAGGTGAGTGTATTTCGAACATCATTTCGACCAAAAGCTAACGTATAACACAAATGTAATGATTGACAAACTATAGAGCTTTTTTGAAGAATGTCTCTCCCTCACCCTCCCTCCCTCACCCCCCCCCCCCCGCCCCATTCCCCTCCCCCCCCCCCCCTGTTCCCACTATAAAACAATTTGATATTAGGATGGGCAAGGGACTCAGCTGGTAATTTACCTGGAGAATTATGCGTGTTTGCAGCATCCCCCCCTTCCTCACTCACTCCCCCCCCCCCTTCCTCACTCACCCCCCCCCCCCCTTGTTCCCACTGTAACACGATTTGATGTTAGGATCGGCAAGGGACTCAGCTGATAATGTACCTGGAGAATTATGCTTTTTTGCAGCATACCATGTAATAAACTCTAAATCCGATCAGATCAAATCGTTATGAATAAAAGTGAGGATAAAATGTAATACTAATGAAACTGCTGGACGTCATACTCGGCTGTGGAAAAAACAAAATGTCCAAAGACGGGTGATCGACCGTTCACATGATGATGCATCCTGACCTCAGGTCAAAATGAGTTGCCAGACAAGGAAACCGACTTTTTTTTTTATACATATTTAGAGCTTTTTTTAATGTATTATTGATATAAGCAGATTCGCGATCGTCGATAAAGATTTTTCACGGTGTTTTGTAATTTTTTAATTACAAAGGAATTGATATGTAAGACAGTTTCAAGCGAGCTATTTTTCGCGGCTGTATTTACTGTGCAAACAACTCTAAATATGGCAAAAGTGTCACGTGATAATCAACCGTTTGGTTTCGGCGCTCACTGGAGCAGACGATTTTTTCTGTAACCAGTTGATAGTGATGAAGCCATATATTACGCTCTCCTTCCGGCAGCAGTCCCAAAATTTCGACTTGTTTTTACCTTGGAACGATGTCTTTATCATAACTGTGAAGAACAGAACGGAGATCACTGTCGAAGTCGGCCAATCTGCAATCATTTTCGTTTCGCGAACACTGATCTCAAATTTAGATATAAATTCTATATCTCTGTGATCAGTGCTCGCGAAAAACATATGGGAGATAACTCTGTATTCTTATTTTGATAGATTCGCGTAGGACTGTAGCGTCCGGCCAGAGAGATAACTGGCGATAGCCGTTGAGCGATGACTGATCAGAATGTTGATGATGATGCTAAACTGTCCGCACAGTCGTTTGTACGTGTACAGGTACATTATAACATCACACACTCCCACACATGCGCACACACACACACAAACACGCGCGCGCGATCACACACATGCGCACACACACACACACACACACACACACACACACACACACACACTGACACACACACACACACAGAGATAAACACACACACACACACACACACACACACACAGATAAACAAACCCACACACAACATCGAAATATGATCAGCAACATACAATCCCTAACTGAACAAAACTGTTTCAACCCACTCCATCATGACTGTTTATTCTCATCACAAAACAACAACAACGAAGGGGAACAACCGAGGGACCCGCGACGACGAAGCAGACGACATCCACGGGACGTAATCACATATGGGAGATCGCGTTTCCAAAAAGCAATTTCTACAAAATGAGCTGTCGTCTTGCTTGACTTGTTCATCGGTCACGGTAATTTGTTGACGTCTGCCCACTATAAACATTGACACGGTAAACACAATTACACTCGGAACTAGAAGAGCATCGTTAGGAAAACGGGACAGTGACGTACAACAAAGCACAATAGCCATCACCATTATTTTGGCCCATTTACAAACTGACATAACGGTACGCACGCAAGCGAACTCTTTGTGTGTCGGCTATTTACTTGGGACACTAAAAGACCATAACCATTAACGTAAAAATTGCTATTACACGGAATCAAACTTTTGTGGAAACAAAAAGGCTGGAGACATGGGTTTTTTTCTTTTGAAAAACAAGGCTCGTCGGTCATTTTCGAAAGGAAAATGGTAGGATATGGGGTACTGTCCTAAGTTAAGAACACACACACAAACACGCACACACACACACATGTTCACACACACACACACACACACACACACACACACACACACACACACACACACACACACACACACACACAAGGGTGTGTATACATGGTAAAAAATATACTTGGCTCGCAGCGAGGTCATCGAGGGAATTCAAAGTTTTCGTTACACCGAACACCGCCAAAGCGTTGTAACAGGAAGAACTGGAAGAGTGCACGCAGCTACATACTCGTATTCAGTTTGTATGAAGTGTAGAAGTGTCCATACCGACAATATAAAGGCGCAGACCAAAAAAGTCATAAAGCCCAAACCACTTGCAAACGCAATACAGTCGAGCACAAGACGACATTCTCCGTAAGATTTGTTACAGGGGTTGAGCAATATTGCTACATAGCCTAGATAGCACGCGTACGCATAATGAATGCAATAACACACAAGAGACATTCTTCGTCACTGATGTTGCTGCGGTACAACACTCACCATACCGAAACAATCTGCATGCTGGGTCCAATTACTCAATACAAAGGGAGAATGTCGCATTAGTACTCATGTGGTATGAGGAAGCAACCATCAAACGTTCGAGCAAACACACACACACACACACACACACACATACACTGTGACCACACCGATAACGAGACGACTTTCATCCCATATTTAGTGTGTGTGTGTGGGGGGGACAATATTTCATACCAAAAAATGTTCTAGCATTTACAGCATGCCTTTTTACATTTAGTCAAGTTTTGACTAAATGTTTTAACATAGAGGGGGAATCGAGACGAGGGTCGTGGTGTATGTGTGTCTGTGTGTGTGTGTGTGAGAGTGTGTGTGTGTGTGTGTGAGTGTATGTGTGTGTGTGTGTGTGTGTGTGTTTGTCTGTCTGTCTGTCTGTCTGTCTGTCTGTCTGTCTGTGCGTGTGTGTGTGTGTAGAACGATTCCGAGTAAACTACTGGACCGATCTTTATGAAATTTTACATGAGAGTTCCTGGGTATGATATCCCCAGATGTTTTTTCATGTTTTTGATAAATGTCTTGGATGACGTCATATCCGGTTTTTTGTAAAAGTTGAGGCGGCACTGTCACACCCTCATTTTTCAATCAAATTGATTGAAATTTTGGCCAAGCAATCTTCGACGAAGGCCGGACTTTGGTATTGCATTTCAGCTTGGAGGCTTAAAAATCAATTAATGACTTTGGTCATTAAAAATCTGAAAATTGTAATTAAAATTATTTTTTATAAAACGATCCAAAATTACGTTTATCTTATTCTTCATCATTTTCTGATTCCAAAAACATATAAATATGTTATATTCGGATTAAAAACAAGCTCTGAAAATTAAAAACATAACAATTATGATTAAAATAAAATGTCCGAAATCGATTTAAAAACAATTTCATCTTATTCCTTGTCGGTTCCTGATTCCAAAAACATATAGATATGATATTTTTGGATTAAAAACACGCTCAGAAAGTTAAAACGAAGCGTACAGAAAAGCGTGCTGCCTTTAGTGCGGTAGTGGTTGCGCTGTGCTGCCATAATTATCTCACTGCCTTTTGCACGAGCGGCGGACTACGGTCATTGTGAAAAAATGCAGTGCGTTCAGTTTCATTCTGTGAGTTCCACAGCTTGACTAAATGTAGTAATTTCGCCTTACGCGACTTGTTTTTCCTTTGTTCAAAGTGATTTTAATAACACCAGAATGACCTTTAAAATGTTCTGGCAATTGCACATAGCTTATTTTTCTTTTTTCAAACAGATTTTTAACAACAGCACGCCACACAAACTCAACTTACATTCACGAGGCTTCAAACTAGACGGCCGTGCAGGAAGTGAGATAATGATGGTCTCCTACAAATAAGCATGCATCAGCAACACCATATTATACACTTGGTCAACCTTCTTTTTTATATTTAGTCAAGTTTTGATTTTACATTTAGTCAAGTTTTGACTAAATGTTTTAACATAGAGGGGGAATCGAGACGAGGGTCGTGGTGTATGTGTGTGTGTGTGTCTGTGCGTGTGTGTGTGTAGAGCGATTCAGACCAAACTACTGGACCGATCTTTATGAAATTTTACATGAGAGTTCCTGGGAATGATATCCCCGGACATTTTTTTCTTTTTTTTCGATAAATACCTTTGATGACGTCATATCCGGCTTTTTGTAAAAGTTGAGGCGGCACTGTCACACCCTCATTTTTCAATCAAATTGATTGAAATTTTGGCCAAGCAATCTTCGACGAAGGCCGGACTTCGGTATTGCATTTCAGCTTGGTGGCTTACAAATTAATTAATGACTTTGGTCATTAAAAATCTGAAAATTGTAAAAAAAATAATTTTTTTTATAAAACGATCCAAATTTACGTTCATCTTATTCTTCATCATTTTCTGATTCCAAAAACATATAAATATGTTATATTTGGATTAAAAACAAGCTCTGAAAATTAAAAATATAAAAATTATGATCAAAATTAAATTTTCGAAATCAATTTAAAAACACTTTCATCTTATTCCTTGTCGGTTCCTGATTCCAAAAACATATAGATATGATATGTTTGGATTAAAAACACGCTCAGAAAGTTAAAAACGAAGAGAGGTACAGAAAAGCGTGCTATCCTTCTCAGCGCAACTACTACCCCGCTCTTCTTGTCAATTTCACTGCCTTTGCCACGAGCGGTGGACTGACGATGCTACGAGTATACGGTCTTGCTGAAAAATTGCATTGCGTTCAGTTTCATTTTGTGAGTTCGACAGCTTGACTAAATGTTGTATTTTCGCCTCACGCGACTTGTTTATCTCTCCGGCATGTCTCCACAATCTTGGTACCTCGCAGATCATCACAGTCCTCGGCGACTTCTATATCAAAGTTTAAAATCTTTGAAAATTGCGACCCATACATTTCCGTTGGGTACAACTCGAAACTGAAGAGACGACGAATTCCCTTTTGAAAACTGAAAACAAAATCGATAAGCTCCCCTTCCCTGTCTCGTACAAAGAAACGCACAATCCCCCAAAAACTTCCAGTCTCAGAAAGTGTCGGTTTTATCAGTTCACCAAGTTCAAGCTGCCAAATGCACTTTTCTTCACCATGCAAATGTCTCCGTTCTCTGCTGCAACCGAAACAGTCTTGGCGCCAAAATCAGATTGGCTCTGACAGCACAATGTCGTCTCGGTCACCCTAACTAGGTCTCGTCAGTTCCTCAATAGCCCTTGCATGCCTGTATCCGATGTCTCGAATTTGTTTTCACATCCAATCCTGCTCTGCAGCCGCTTTTAAAACCACCCGAACTCTACTACGGCGTCTGGAGTCGATTGATTTTTAGCTGTGCCAAAGGTGTTGTAGGTCCCCAAACCCAAGTAAACCAAGTCTGGGAACCCTCTTGTGGGCAAAATGTCCAACAAAGCTCCCCAGTTCACAAAATGTTGCATGTGTGTGTGTGTGTGTGTATGTGTGCGTGCGTGTGCGTGTGCGTGTGTGCATGTGTGCGTGTGTGTGTATATGTGTGCGTGCGTGTGCGTGTGTTGTTTGCTTTTGTTTTTTGTTGCAGCCTCACTGCCCACTCGCTATGTCTTGATTTAATTGAATCTGGCAGCACAAGGAGCCTCTGGCACAAATAACACGTATTCCCCAAAAATGAAGTATTCTTGCTTGTCTCCGTTTTTGCTAAAGAAGGACGCTCAGCTGCTGTATTTGCACAGTCAAGTGCTCCCACTTGGAACACCTAACTTAATAAAAAGCATGCCTGTATACGAAGCCTTTCAAACCACAAACCCCTCTTAGAGAAACCCGTTATCCCTCTACAGAACATTTCGTGTTTAAAGCTGCCCTCATCCTAGTTACATGCTGCCATTACTCTCAGCGAAGAGCTTGAAATATATTCTACATAATTATATAAGAGCTTTGCTGTCACAATCCACGCTGCCCTTACGTAGTGCTTGTACTCTCGCATTCCAATGCCCTGATTCGGAACACTCGAGACATCGAAAGTTGCTTAACTCCCGCCATCAACCAACCATTTTGAAAAAATAAAATAAAACAAACAGTGTCAGTCTTAACTCACAGGGTTCAATAAATTATGTGTTCAAAAATGGCAAAACATTGCTCTTCTCTGTTCAATAAAGGGTTTTGTCAGACGCAGCTTCTGGCAAATAACAGTTCTTCCCAAATAGCTCCTACGGGCGAACACCCCCCCCACCCTCCCCTACTATAAGACCTCCTTTCTTTCGCTAATGTCAACTTTTCTGTTCGTAGTGTCTGTACATTCACCTCAATTTGAAGACTACCTGCCTCCCCAGCCTTAATTTTTTCAGATTTATTTATTTTAAAAGGAGGGTTCTACGTAGCATCGTTCTCTAAAGGCTTGGAGGTCGACGCACTCTTATCTTCACAGTCTAGTGTTCCCACTCAGAACACCTAACCCAACAATGTGATTATGCAGATGGCACCGTGCGTATCTTCTGTCGCTAGACTGTTGCTCTCAGTAACACCAATGGCTTAGCCATCACTGCGTCGAACTGTACTTTCCAAGTGTTCCCACTCCAAAAATCCGTCTGATAATACTCTGCAGGAATATTTCATCCAAGGTCATGTCACAGTACCATTTCGTTCCATTTGCTTTGCATGTCCCAATTCACCTCAAAATAACCACCAGAAACAGTTAGAAAAAATAAACACAAATGAAAACTAATATAATAAAATACAAACAAGTAAAACAAAAGAAGCACTGCCTCTTTAAGCGATCTGTCTTTAATTTCTTATTGTATGCCTTTAGTGAGCTCTTACCGTTAATAGTAAGAAATTATAAAAACTAAAAGAGCCTCTTCAGTTCTATTTCTTAAGTAGTCTACCATCTGATCTGTCGACTTCCCACACAATGGACTCGAGACACTGCAAATTACTGAGAGCACAAAGAATCTCAGGTTAGTCAAGCGCACTCGGCACAGTTTCAGTTTCATATTCATCAATCTATTGTCACATTGGCGGCAAATCGGGTCGCTTCCTCCCAGTGCCAATGTAAGGTTAGCAGCAACAAGAGTCGCGCTGGGCATGTATTTGCATGTTTTGGGGTAATCAGCTGCTACCTGCACTTTTGGCAAAAAATGACCTGCCACGGCGGTGAAACGGTGGTGGGACATGGATACTGTCTTTGAGTCATCACATGATGTTGGTCCGTGTCCGTCCGAGCCTGGATTCGAGGATCAGCTTGGTTCTCTACCAACTAAGGTACCAGCGCACCTCAGCTACTCTCTGTGAGTATTTGAATTCCGGTGCCTGTGAGAAATCATCCCAATTTCAGTAACAGCAAGGACGGCTGTCCACAAGGGACATGGTTTATTCATGACAGAGGAGACAAAAAAAAGGTTTGTGTCTAATCACGTCTCATCGCTGCTAACGGCAAAACATCTATGAGCTTCCTCCTTCCAATCGCCCACTCACTCCTAAACCTTCGTCCTTCAAGAATAAATCAGAAACAGGCATGCAGACTCCTAACATTCCAAAAATCAAGAATAAACATACACAGAGAAAGGTTAAGAATGGAATGTTTCGTTTTGTCTATGATAAAACGTTTCAATAACTACCTTCTTTTCTTTTCTTTTTTTTTAATTCTTTGTCCTTCAAACTACTTCCCTTGCCATGCAAACGATCAAGTACACGGCCACAGATCTCGCCAGGTTTTTACAAGAAATCAAGCTTTACCTCGGCTTGGACACATACCAGAAATCTACCGTCCGGCTGCTTCCAGCGCAAAGTGAGAATTTTGTTGCAAAATAATGTTGGACATTGATCAGTTATAATCAGTTATAATATCAATTCAGCGAAAATGTCCAACTCAAGTCAAGTCAAGTCAAGTCAAACAGTTTATTTACCAAATGCAAAGCACAGGATTTTGTTATGGTGTATGCATAAAACTTCACACTCCTTCCACACGCATATATCATAATAAATATGTACAGATAAAGTGTTCAATTTCACTGGGCCTATTTACGTGTGTATACCAACCAGACACTGTTCAAAACGAACTGGTTGTTCTTTTAGCACCAATTTGACAGGAGTAATCACAGGTTGCATGGATAAAGATAAATGAATTCCCTAAAATCATATCTAAAAAAATCTACGCAGAAAGGAGCCAGGCTGTAGAGTGTTGCCATGTGTCCAAGTGGAAGGATGTTCTTATCTATCTATCTATCTATCTATGGTGGTTTACATTAGTACCCAATATTGACGGACTGTGTGATATCTTCTGCTATGGTCTGTTGAGACAGTGATATCAAAATCGAGACAGGAGGTCGAGATTTTGATATCACTGTCGAAACAGACCAATAGCAGAAGATATCATCACACAGTCAGTCAATGTTAGATATATTGCTAATTCTCTGGACATTTTGTATTTACTGTAAAGAAATTACAAAAGTATTTGTCTCAGTTTTGGCTGTTCCATATCCCTCCCTCTGATTATTATTTCTTTTTGTTCACTCTTTTTTTTGTACTTTTCAGTATTTCAAAATGTCTTTTCTTTCAAAAAGTCTTTAGTCATTTGCTCAACTAAATTCTGGGATCATTACATTTTCATATATATTTGTTTGTTTTTAAATTTAGGTGTTTTTGTTTTTGAAGTGGGGAAGCAATAAAGAGGTCGTCGATATCAAAACTGATATCGACGGAAATGTCGTCGATATCACTTTTGCACTGAGCTCAGTTTTGCCCAATTGACCAATGGAAATCCACGTAACATATGAAATAGCAATATTGATTTATGCTTGCCATCTTAAGAAGCAACGCCCAACTAAGCTTGAAAAACCAGACCGAAATCGTTACGCTTCGTCAAGCAGGAAATTAAGCATCACTTACCCACGGCGAGCGCCTGTGTTGAAATCGAATTTCAAATGTTGTTCCAGACAGCCGTGATATATTGTGACAAGCTTCCCAATGATGTATTCTACTTCTCAGCTTGATCCCATTATTCTAATATCTTTTCCCTGGTTTCAGTCTTCCTGAAATATTTACCCTCAAAAGATAAATGACACGCTGCGTGTCCAGTTTTTGAGTCACTTGAGAAAAAGTGACTCTATGTAATCGGTCAGTGTTAGTCTGTCCGGCCGGCCGTCCGTAGACACCACCTTAACGTTGGACTTTTCTCGGAAACTATCAAAGCGATCGGGCTCATATTTTGTTTAGTCGTGACCTCCAATGACCTCTACACTTTAACGATGGTTTCGTTGACCTTTGACCTTTTTCAAGGTCACAGGTCAGCGTCAAAGGAAAAATTAGACATTTTATATCTTTGACAAAGTTCATCGGATGTGATTGAAACTTTGTAGGATTATTCTTTACATCAAAGTATTTACATCTGTAGCCTTTTACGAACGTTATCAGAAAAACAAGGGAGATAACTAGCCTTTTCTGTTCGGCAACACACAACTTAACGTTGGGCTTTTCTCGGAAACTATAAAAGTGACCGGGCTCAAATTTTATGTGAACGTGACTCATTGTGTTGTGAATAGCAATTTCTTCCTGTCCATCTGATGCCTCATATAATATTCAGAACTGCGAAAGTGACTCGATCGAGCGTTTGCTCTTCTTGTTTTGTTTTCTTCTGAAGAAAGAAGCTTAATCTCTCAAATCAAAGGTGATATAATAAAAAAAAAGTTGAAATATTAAAAAGCTTTGAAAGCCAGTATCAAAACTGCGGTGTACTATTGCGAGGATAATGTTCACTGAATGGTGTTATTTTTTATTTTTTATTTATATTTGTGTTCGCTTGTGTAAAATCAAATGTATCTCTACAACATAACAACGTGCGGCAACACGTGAACAGTCCATTGTTGTTGTTGCTGTTGTTGTTGTTGCTGTTGCTGCTGCTGTTTTTTTTAGTAATGCGAGTGCTTTTGTCACGAAGTTGTTTCATTACACCCCCGGTATAGGGGTGTGTATAGGTTTCACTCGATGTGTTTGTTTGTTTGTTTGGGTGTTTGTTTGGGTGTTTGTTTGTGTTCGCATATAGATCTCAAGAATGAACGGACCGATCGTCACCAAACTTGGTGAACAGGTTCTATACATTCCTGAGACGGTCCTTACAAAAATTGGGACCAGTCAAACACACGGTTAGGGAGTTATTGGTGGATTAAGATTAAGACTGACATATTAATGGTCAATTGTTTGTTTGGGTGTGTGTTTGTGTTCGCATATAGATCTCAAGAATGAACGGACCGATTGTCACCAAACTTGGTGAACAGGTTCTATACATTCCTGAGACGGTCCTTACAAAAATTGGGACCAGTCAAACACACGGTTAGGGAGTTATTGGTGGATTAAGATTAAGACTGACATATTAATGGTCAATTGTTTGTTTGTCTGACTTCCGACTTCCGACGTCCGACGTCCGACTTCCGACTTCCGACTTTTGACTTTTGACTTTTGACTTTTGACTTTTGACTTTTGACTTCTGTCTCTCTGTCTCTCTGTAAGGACGGGGGTGTTTTTCCTACCTCGGAGGAATTTCTTGTTTGTGTTTTCTTATGAAAAATGCGAGATTTCTTCAAACCCCGTCGTTGAAAGTGCATGCATTGTACGCAGTTTCACATCATGTACTCGACGACCCCGTCCTGCAAATGTCCTTGAAAAGAACCTTGCTATGGAGTAACATTTTTAAATTTCTCCGTCGAGTGTGTGTGTGTGTGTACGTGAGTGCTTGCGTATACGGCTTCTTCCCGTTGGTTTCTTTGTACGTTCGTTCGTTTGCTCGTTCGTTCGTTCGTTCGTTCGGGGTTGTTTTTTGTTGGTTTGCTGCTTTGTGTTTTGTGTGGGTTTTTTGGGTACTTATTCTCGTACTTTGATTGCATAACAAGATCAAGTAAATTGAATATGCTCATGTTCAGTATGTATGGACCTAATTCTTCGGATCTCTCTCTCTCTCTCTCTCTCTCTCTCTCTCTCTCTCTCTCTCTCTCTCACTCCATCCACCTCACCCTAGCCAGCCCAGCGACCCATTTCGGCACCTCATCTTCCAATACTGAATGAACTGAGCTGTCTTGCGCAATGTTTACTACGCAGTAGATGCTGGTACGACGCAGTACCTTTAAATGGAAGTGCCGATGCAGCTGTTGTGCACCGGTGCACGTGGAATGAATGGGCATCCTTCTCAAGTTGTTGTTGTTGTTTTTTAACTTGAAAACTAGCTGGTTCAATGTAAGCCAAATTAGTAGAGAAAGCTAGCTAGCTAGCTATCTCTCTCTCTCTCTCTCTCTCTCTCTCTCTCTCTCTCCTCTCTCTCTCTCTCTCTGGCGTCAGTGTATGAAATCAGCTGAGTAGGCCCCTATAGATTGTCACCCCAAACCCTATGCCTCCTCTCATCTTTCTTAGCCGGACGAGAGCAATCCGTCTGCGTGAATTCCACTATGTCAAGTAAAAGACCTGTGTTATATGGAGTCCCCCAGGGTTCTGTCCTTGGGCCACTTCTTTTCTCTCTGTATATTAACGATCTTCCTTTTAGTGTTAATGATGATTGTGAACTATTTGCTGATGATACGACCATACACACTTCTGATAAAAAAATTAGACAAAGTTTATTTATCATTGCAGAACAGTGTAGATGATCTCATTAATTGGACAGAATATAACCACATTCCCCCAAAAGACCAAATACATGTTAATCACAACAAGGCAAAAAAGACAAAACATCAAGAATAATCCTCATTCTTTATTAATTGGCAACGATGCAATAGCGGAAGTAGGAGATCACAAAGTTTTGGGAGTAAATATCGATAATAATTTATCTTGGACCCATCATGTTAGATCGTTGTGTAAAACCATGTCGAGAAAAATATATTTGAGAATAAAACACTTTCTTGATCCACACTCAAGATTATTATTTTATAATGCATACATACAAACCATCACGGATTATTGTTCGACCATCTGGGACTCAGCCAGTGCAAATATTTTAAAACCACTGTATAGTCTACACAGACGAGCACTAAAATCAGTTCTATTAAAACAATCCAGTCTTGTTTTCGACGATAATAAAAAAAACTTAAGATTTTGCCCTTAAAAGAAAGATTTAAATCAAATAAAGGCGTGCTCCTTCACAAAATCCTTTCCGGCCATGCACCACGTGCTTTCATTACAAAATTTAAAGCCAAACCAAGCCGAAAATTCAACGTCCCCATTCCGCGGATAGATCTCTTTGAATGAAGTTTAGCTTATTCTGGCAGCGTTTTGTGGAATTCTCTCCCGGAATCAGTTCCGAGTCCCAACAAGTCTCAATACTTTCAAAAAACACCTATCATTACATGTAATGTCAAATTACGAAAAGTCACAGTGATGGAAGACTTCGTTCTGATTATTTTCATATTGATCATATCTGTCCATAAACTGAGCATCGGTGTTTCATAACGCAAGAATGCATGTATAGCCTACAACGTGCATATAGTCCTGTGAATAGTTTTTCTGCCTTTTTATTTATTTTTTTTACCGTCATGCTTATCTTTTGTTTTACGTTCAGTTTGTATATATATATATATGTATTTAAGATTAGAATAGTCCCTCTCTGGGCGAGGGCTGGTTGAAAAGAAGCTCGTTTATATTGCTTATGCCACAACCCTCGTAAAATAAAATTTGATTTGATTTTGATTTGATTTGATTTGATCTCTTTCTGTCTCTCTGTGTTAGAGAAAGCTCTCTCTCTCTCTCTCTCTCTCTCTCTCTCTCTCTCTCTCTCTCTCTCTCTCTCTCTCTCTGTTAGAGAAAGCTCTCTCTCTCTCTCTCTATCTCTCTCTCTCTCTCTCTCTCTCTCTCTCTGTTAGAGAAAGCTCTCTCTCTCTCTCATTCTTTCTGATTGAGTATGTGTGTTAAAAGCTTGTATAATCTCAACTGATGCTTCAACTAAACTTTGATTTCGGTAACAAATATTTAAGTTTTCCAACTACAGACACCTCTCTCTATCTCTAACTCTTTCTCTCTCTCTTGTATCCCCCCCCCCCCCCCCCCCCCCCCCGTTTTCTTCCTATCAATCAACAAGTATTGCGCAATCTGACCGCCGACGCGACTTCACACAAGAACGACGCAGTAGATAGATGTTTGCCGCATGCCGCATAGATCCCTGCGCCTTGAGTCCGAGTCTGGAGATACGCGCGCGATATAAGACTAGTTCATATATATATATAACAAGCACCGATATTGCCGCCGGCATCCCGGTACATGTGCACCGCTATTGAGTGCCTACGTGACTAGAAGCACGCAGCCGGTGCGAGCAAGTTTGACTCACGTCTGAATGGACTGCCCGCAAGCTGAAACTGATTGGTGCGGTTCCAATAATCGAACCGTTGCCACTTTTGGAGTGGATTTGAAATTAGATGTAATGTTGAAATAAAACTGGTGCACTGAGATGGCGGGCAGAAAAGGGCTGACATGAACACAAAAAACTTGACGTGGAAGCAAGACGAGAATTTCGCAATTCACAACCCGGCAGGCTACTGGTGAGATCGATCTGCATTCCCTGTTCAATGCAAAATGAACGGTCGCCGTTGGTTGTTTTTGTTGTTCCCTGGTCTGTTTTGGTACTTTACAGCAATAGTGGGAGCGATGGAATGCACTACAATACTGAAAATAATGTGAAAAGTACGTTAGAAGGGCAGGGTGAGAAGTTTTGATAACTGATTCTGTAACTGACACTAGTGTAAATTCGTACGGCATTCAGTACAGCTGGCAACCGCGCGATGTTAATTTTTATTATGTGGAGGGATGTTCCTATCTCAAGTAAAAGCCTAAACAGATCTAAGATGGCTACATGTACCCGAATCGTTTACACTGCAATGAGTGTGCCTTTAACGATGCATGAACCGGACTTCAAAAGGCATTTGGGCCTTACGTTTTAGATCTTCAAAAGAATGTGGATACTAAATCAGTGACATGCGGGAAGAATGAAACTAAACTCTCTACACTAGGAATAACAGAAGGGCACCAAAGACACGCACCGACAAACAAATACATACACACGAACGCACGCACGCACACAAACACACACACGCCAGGGGCGGATCAGTTCATTTTATGGGGGGGGTTTCCAAAAGTATATTGTGAAGATATGGGTGTGAAGGCGCGAAGCGCCGAGCCGCTTGCTAGGGGGTCCGGGGGCATGCCCCCCCGGAAAATTTTGAAAAAAAGGATGCAAAATGGTGCAATCTGGTGCATTCTGAGGATGATCATTACCAGTTTCAGGCAGCAGATTTTGTCACTGAATAATACCCCAAAAATTGAAACTCCGGAAACCCCAGAACCCCCCCCCTCGTCCGCCCCTGCACGCACACACACACGCACACACACACACACACACACACACACACACACACACACACACACACACACACACACACCTCCCCTTCACCGGATGAGGAAAAAATATTCACAAACCCACAATCAAACACACACACACACACACACACACACACAATCCGTGCAGCAACATTTTATCCTGGCCAAAACTTCACCATTCATCATACTTCTTCTTTGCATTTCACGTTCAACCTTCTTCTTGGCATAGTTCTCCAACAGGCAGACGGATTGGAAAGTGGGCTCCCAGCTAATAAGAGAAAGCGGCATGCAAAGTAATATCGCTTGACGGGCAGCCACACTTCGTCTTTGGGGCGAGAATTGGTGCGTGGTACTTGAAAATAGCCACCCCAGCCGGGGGCAGGTATCGACCACAAGAGCCAGTGATTGAACTACCCTATCCCCCAATCTAGACACACAACGCCCCGGCCACCACCCACCCCCCCCCCCCCCCCTCACCCGCCAATCACTCTTCTCTCCCCTTTTTCCTCCTCACCCTCATCCCTGACCCGGTCGATCCTTCCGCCCCCTCACTCTCCTCTCCGTCCTTCTCCCCCAACCCCATCACACGATGAATGAATGCTAGGAGGGCATTCCCTTCATTTTACCGTAATCGATCATTTGTCATAGGGGGGATGACGCAAAATTGGACCCTGGGTAAAAATTAGTTGCTGTCTCGACGGTTCCTTGCCTTTGGGTCATGGCATGTCGTTCCTTCTCATTGGCCAAAGATTTATTCTCCCTCTCTATGTGCGTACTTCTGGACCCCTGGACTTCTTTGAATTGCACAAAAGTCTGGGCAATAACTGAAAGTTGTTTAGGACGAAGTGAGCTGCATTTCAGATGAGTCAGGGGGGTTACTTGTACATTTTGTTTGGATGATACGGTTGACCAAGACTCCCCTACAGTTTGTTTGTTTGTTTGTTTGTTTGTTTGCTTAACGCCCAGCCGACCACGAAGGGCCATATCAGGGCGGTGCTGCTTTGACATAATAACGTGCGCCACACACAAGACAGAAGTCGCAGCACAGGCTTCATGTCTCACCCAGTCACATTATTCTGACACCGGACCAACCAGTCCTAGCACTAACCCCATAATGCCAGACGCCAGGCGGAGCAGCCACTAGATTGCCAATTTTAAAGTCTTAGGTATGACCCGGCCGGAGTTCGAACCCACGACCTCCCGATCACGGGGTGGACGCCTTACCACTAGGCCAACCGTGCCGGTTCTCCCCTACAGTGCGTACTCGTTAACCGAGTCAACTGTCTTATCCCACGTCAACGCCTGGACAAATCTGAGATAGTGGGAAATCAGCATTTTCACATGAAGGACTTTGCCTTTAAATAACAATGTCCATACACCGCTGCTGACAGAGCCCACTAGAAGAGCAATAATTATGGGTCTCTCTATAGGGTACTTCGGACGTTTTGGAAATACTTGCAAGAAGTAACAATCTGTAGTCGCCGGTTCAAACTCATAAAAGTAGCAACAACTAAAATTGAGACTGGTTACTGCCACCATTGCGACCCAGAAAGCAATAATATCAAGGTTTCTAGTGATGCTGACTCTGAAAGAGTGGAATGAAAGATTTGGGGGATTTATCTGACACGAAGAAAACATAAATCGTAAAGGGGAAACACATGATATTGAGCAAAGGGATCTGGTACTAGAGGGCAAATTTTCGGTCGAATCTGAAAACGAAAAACATGCTTTTTGTTGCCTGGTGTGTGTGTGTGTGTGTAGGTGGGTGCACGAGCGCTAAAAAGTCAAAATATGACAAAGGACACACTGAGATGACAAAAGGGTCTTTCCTGGCAAAATTGTATAGGCATAGATAAAAATGTCCACCAAAATACCCGTGTGACTTGGAATAATAGGCCGTGAAAAGTAGGATATGCGCCGAAATGGCTGCGATCTGCTGGCCGATGTGAATGTGTGATGTATTGTGTAAAAAAAATTCCATCTCACACGGCATAAATAAATCCCTGCGCCTTGAATATGTGCGCGATATATAAATTGCATAAAAAAATTTTTTTTTAAATCCCTGCGCTTAGAACTGTACACACGGAATACGCGCGATATAAGCCTCATATTGATTGATTGATTGATAAGGATAAAGCAGATAAAGAGCCATGCAAGGAGACAATGATATATGCCATGGAGCATCGGGTTTTCAATACAGGTCGGAAAGCCCAGAAGGTACAATTGCGTGTGGCCAAAAATAAACACCTACAAGGCAAAAGGGTGATTGGGGGCGGGGGGGGGGGGGGGTACATTCTGCAGTCTTAAAGCGTAGTTGAGCAGCCGGAAACATGTCATTTCAGGACATGGGAGATAACTGGTTCAAGGTCAGTGAGGTACAAGGTCAAGAAAACACCGGAACAGAGCTCTGATTCTGTTTAACTTTCGTGTCCACAATCCAGAACAAGGTTGCAAAAGGGGAATTTCCTGCGTGTTTTTAATCCAAACATATCATATCTATATGTTTTTGGAATCAGGAACCGACAAGGAATAAGATGAAATTGTTTTTAAATCGATTTCGGAAATTTAATTTTGATCATAATTTTTATATTTTTAATTTTCAGAGCTTGTTTTTAATCCAAATATAACATATTTATATGTTTTTGGAATCAGGAAATGATGTAGAATAAGATGAACGTAAATTTGGATCGTTTTATATAAAAAAAATTATTACAATTTTCAGATTTTTAATGACCAAAATTATTATTTAATTTTTAAGCCACCAAGCTGAAATGCAATACCGAAGTCCGGCCTTCGTCGAAGATTGCTTTACAAAAATGTCAATCAATTTGATTGAAAAATGAGGGTGTGACAGTGCCGCCTCAACTTTTACAAAAAGCCGGATATGACGTCATCAAAAGTATTTATCGAAAAAATGAAAAAAACGTCCGGGGATATCATACCCAGGAACTCTCATGTCAAATTTCATAAAGATCGGTCCAGTAGTTTGGTCTGAATCGCTCTACACACACACACACACACACACACACGCACAGACAGACAGACACACACACATACACCACGACCCTCGTCTCGATTCCCCCTCTATGTTAAAACATTTAGTCAAAACTTGACTAAATGTAAAAACCATACATATCTAAAAATACACACAAGAATACGCTTTGAAGAAGCTCTGGCAAAAAAAAGGGCACCGCCAAACGAAAGCAAGCACACAACTTGAACTCAGTCACGCGCGTCAGCACCAGCCTATTTCTGGCGAACTCTCAAACACAGTTCCAGTTTCTGACTTCCCCCACACTCTCTTCAGACCCAGTAAATGGACGGTGAGGTTGGATGAATAAGTGTGACGGGGCGGGGCAGTGTGCGTGTGTGTGGATGGGTGTCTGTGTGTGTGTGGGTCTGCGTCTGTCTGTGTGTGTATGTGTGTGCCGGTGTGGTTGCGTGTGCGTGTGAGTGAGTTTTGCTGTGTGCGTGGCAGTGTGTTCTTGTGTATGTATAGTATCTGTGTGTGTGCAGGGCCGGACTACCGGGGGGGTTATGGGGGTTGCGCAACCCCCCCCCCTAGCCTAAACATGTACCTTACTTATTTAATTTTTTATTTTATTATTGCTTATTTTATGCCGTTTTATGACCATTTTCTTATCTCAGAATATGACCTACCCGTCAGCTTCAGGGGGCTTCGCCCCCTGACCCCCACAACGAGAGGGGGGGGCTGGGTTCTAGGATTTCCGGACCCCCCCCCAGCCAAAAAAATAAAAATATTGAATGAGGTATGCATTTCTTTATTTTACATTGAGTTTCAATTTTGGGGGTATTAATCAGTGACAAAATCTGCTGCCTGAAACTGGTAATGATCATCCTCAGAATGCACCAGATTGCACCATTTTGCATCCTTTTTTTCAAAATTTTCCGGGGGGGCATGCCCCCGGACCCCCCGAGCAAGCTAGGCGCTTCGCGCCGTCGGCTCGGCGCTTCGCGCCTTCACACCCATATCTTCACAATATACTTTTGAAAAAAACCAGTCATAAAATGAACTGATCCGCCCCTGCCGCCAGGGGGGTCATCCCCCTGGGCCACCACTGGCAACCCCCCCCCTCCTCTTCGCCTAGTCCGGCCCTGGTGTGTGTGTGTGTGTGTGTGTGTGTGTGTGTGTGTGTGTGTGTGTGTGTGTTTGTGTAGTATCTATGTCGGTGCTAGTTTCTGTGTCAGTATGTGCGTGTGTCTGTCTAGTATGTGGGTCCGCGCTTGTGCGTGTGGCCAGGTGAATACGAATACAAATACGAATAAACTTTATTGTCATGAAACGTAGTGTTTAGAAGACACGGGAAGATAAATAACCAAATGATTACATTGTTTCTTTTTTTTGAAGCAATCATATACAAATTCTCCCAATTTAGTTTGTACTTTGTCTACTTGCAAAAGTTGACTTGATACATCATATGAATATATAGGTGGATTGATTTCACTCATGAAAGATTTTCGTAATTGGTTGTTTTCTATGCAGTTATCTAGAAAATGTATTTCATCTTCTATTACTCCACATGTTTCACATAATCTATTTTCCCTAGGTGTATTGCTGTATTTACCAGTTTAAATTGTCAGGTGTCATAGCATCATATCATCGATTTGTTTCATTGCTTCAATGTATTTGTGAACGTTGGCCTTCAAGTATTTACACATTTCAAGCGCATTATGTGCAAATTTTGACTTCCCGCAGTTACTAGGGAAATTCAAGCACATGAGAAAGGCTACGCGCGATTGTAATGTGATCTATGGTCATTTCTTGACATCTGGGTCAGATGATATGATTTAAAGTGGTGCAGGAGCGTCATATTTCATGAATCTGTGAAGACATTCAAAGATTTGTCGGTTGCGCATCTCCGAAGTGGCTGGTTGCGCATCTCCGAAGTTTTAGCTTTGTTTCGGTTGCGCACCGCCGAAGCATTTCCTTAGTATTTTGCCTACATTATGCTAAATAAAATTAATAATGTTGATCGTCAGCGCCCGCCCCAATTTTTGGGGCCGCCCGGAGGATTTTTTTAATTTTTGTGTGTGTGTGATTTTCATGCTCCAATTAAAGTGACATTTTCGCATCTGACAAGGCATGCAGATGAATTCAGTGCAATGTTGTGTGTGCGCGTGCGGCGTGTGTGTGTGTGTGTGTGTGTGTGTTGTGTGCATTTTTCCGTGTGAGCATTTGTCCTGTGAGCAATTGTCATACAACCACAAAATGCAACAAAACTTGCTACGGTTAACCGTGGACAATTTGTTATGCGTCTTAGAGGAAAAAGTGTGTTTTGGGGCTTGACCAAACATGATTTTTAAGGATAACGGGCTTGTGTGGTTTTCTTTTAACAGATTTAGCTTCATAACTTATTGTTAGCAAAACGTCAATTTACTTGAGCCTGCCCAGATCGTTTTGCCGTCTGGACAGCCAACCGCTATTAATTTGCTATGCACCTAAGAGCAAAAGTTGGTCTATTTCACCTCTTGAAATAGAATCCCGATTTTTAAAAATAGAATTATACAGTAATGATTACGAACAAAGTGTCATTTCTAAACACACTAACACTCTTTCCTTCATAATCGTGTTTGGTCAAGCCTAATAAATGACTGTTTTCTCTTAGCCATATAAGACTCCTGGAGAGAGAGAGAGAGAGAGAGAGAGAGAGAGAGAGAGAGAGAGAGAGAGAGAGACACAGAGACACAGAGAGAACTCGAACTCGAAAACTTTATTACCGAGGGATGATAGCATTAGGTCCATATGGTCCTTTCTTACAGCTAGTCCCTACTATAATACACACATGAAACAAAGAACAAATATGAAGAATGAAGACATTTAAACAAAAAATCAAATAAAACAAAATTATGCAGGGAAAAGTATAACAAAATAAAAATAAAAAATTCAAAAGTGTGCTTGTTAATGGAAGCATACTATACACTTTCTCTTTCACACATCCTCACACACACTCGCACAAATTGTACACCGACTTAGTCGTTAGAGAGGTGCTTTCGGAGCTGTCTTTTAAAAGAAGATAATGACAGACATGACTTGATATTTACAGGTAGTGAATTCCAAAGGAACGCACCAGAATAAGAAAAACTAGTTTTAAACAAATCGATGCGGGGCCTTGACAAGGCAAGGTTATTTCGAGTGTTTGAATAATATGACGGAGATGATTTGAAGAGTTGTATAAGATATGTTGGGGCGTCCTTATAGACGACTTTATACATAAATGAACATTTATTATACAAAAGCTGCTTTTTATATTTAGTCAAGTTTTGACTAAATATTTTAACATCGAGGGGGAATCGAAACGAGGGTTTTTTTAAGCTTAACATCCCAATACTTTTCATCTTTTCCTTTGTAGAAAGACTGAGATGGACTGGGCAGAACTAGTTTAGCAGCTCTACGCTGGAGCGAGTTCAGCTTCTTCAAGTGAGAGCGAGAGAGAGACAGAGAGAGACAGAGAGAGAGACAGAGACAGAGAGAGATGAGAGAGAGACAGAGACACACAGAGAGATAGAGAGAGAGAGAGATAGAGATATATATATATTGTGTACACCAAATCGGCACAGACAAGCAGATATATGATTTTCCATACCAATTGGGAACATACCCAGAGGCGGACACAAATAGATTCCTGTTTATTTCTTTGAAATATCTTCGGCGGTGTGCAACCGATTGCTTCGGGGGTGTGCAACCCGCCGAAAAACAGAGACTTCGGAGATGCGCAACCGACAAATCTTTGAATGTCTTCACAGATTCATGAAATATGACGCTCCTGCACCACTTTAAATCATACCATCTGACCCAGATGTCAAGAAATGACCATAGATCACATTACAATCGTGTGTAGCCTTTCTCATGTGCTTGAATTTCCCTAGTAACTGCGGAAAGTCAAAATTTGCACATAATGCGCTTGAAATTTGTAAATACTTGAAGGCCAACGTTCACAAACACATTGAAGCAATAAAACAAATCGATGATATGATGCTATGACACCTTAGGCCAAAGTACAAATGGTGCGTTTGAAGACAGACTGTTAAAAGAGACTAAATGTATGTACATAAGTATGATAGAATATTGATGTATGAATTGAAGAAATGTATAAGAACACAAGAATGTATGAATGACAAAGAACAAATGTTTATTTTTGAATGTTTTATGTATGTTTTATTACGGACACAAAAGCTCAGCAATGCAATTTCTCTTTTAGAGATTAATAAAGTTATTGTATTGTATTGTATTGTATTGTATTGTATTGTGATGATATGTCATTTGTGAGGAATTACAGGTGATTTTGTGCAGAAACTTACGTCGATTGTCTCCCTTCGGACAGAAAAATAAGGGTGCAACCGCATCGGACAGATTTGCATAGTGCAACCACGGTTTACGGTGTGGGAGTAAGGGCATAACAAAAACTATAACACAAATGTCTGGTAAATGTTTGTTCATTTCGTCGACATTCGCAGCGACAGTTTTTCTAAGAAGTGTCATATCAAAAAGCTGAAAATATGTTGCATGTTTCCACTCTCAAATGCTCCATCGGAGAAACGTTGAGAACACGGAATAAAAATCGGCGCTACGATAAGGAGGAAAATGAACAGTCAAATCAGCCAGAAAAGACAAAGAGAGAGAGAGAAAGAGAGAGAGAGAGAGAGAGAGAGAGAGAGAGAGAGAGAG